>NW_016107338.1:11486991-11491310 GCF_001604975.1 Cebus imitator | reverse complement strand
ACCTACATGGCAATATGGTTTGCTGCCTCCATTGCCCTGTCACCTATATCTGGCATTTCTCCCCTTGTTGTCCCTCCCCAACCTCCCTACCCCCCACTGTCCCTCTCCTATTCCCCCCCCCAACAGACCCTAGCGTGTGATGCTCCCCTCCCTGTGTCCATGTGTTTTCATTGTTCAACACCCGCCTATGAGTGAGAACATTCAGTGTTTGATTTTCTGTTGTGTCAGTTTGCTGAGAATGATGGTTTCCAGATTCATCCATGTCTCTACAAAGGACACGAACTCATCGTTTTTTATGGCTGCATAGTATTTCATGCTGTATATGTGCCACATTTTCCTTGTCCAGTCTATCATTGATGGGCATTTGGGTTGGTTCCAGGTCTTTGCTGTTTTAAACAGTGCCCCAATGAACATACGTGTACATGTGTCTTTATAATAGAACGATTTATAATCCTTTGGATATATACCCAGTAATGGGATTGCTGGGTCAAATGGAATTTCTATTTCTAGGTCCTTGAGGAATCGCCACACTGTCTTCCACGATGGTTGAACTGATTTACACTCCCACCAACAGTGTAAAGTGTTCCTATTTCTCCACATCCTCTCTAGCATCTGTTGTCTCCAGATTTTTTAATGATTGCCATTCTAAGTGGCGTGAGATGGTATCTCAGTGTGGTTTTGATTTGCATTTCTCTAATGACCAGTGATGATGAGCATTTTTTCATACGTTTGTTGGCCTCATAAATGTCTTCTTTTGAAAAGTGTCTTTTCATATCCTTCGCCCACTTTTGAATGGATTTGTTTGTTTGTAAATCTGTTTTAGTTCTTTGTAGATTCTGGTTATTAGCCGTTTGTCAGATGGGTAGATTGCAAAAATTTTTTTCCCATTCTGTTGGTTGCCAGTTCACTCTAATGATGGTTTATTTTGCTGTGCAGAAGCTCTGGAGTTTAATTAGATCCCATTGGTGCTCTACACATTCAGAGAAACTTCTCTGGTAACAAACTATAGAAATGATCCCTGAAAGTATAGTCTTCAATATGATTTTAATATTGCTGAGTATGAGATACTGTGGTAAAATCAGAGGTGTAAGACATAGTTTTACCACCAAAAAAACTGTAAAGTTGCATTAAATGCATTATCATCAAATTCTCACAACCTTATTTGTTAAATTGGTTAAAACCACTAGTTTGCAGATTAGCCAACCACACAGCTAGAAAGTGGAGTCTTTATTTAGATTTCCGTTTAGGTCTGTATGACTTCAAAGCCCATGTTCACTAATCACTGCAGAGAGGAACTAGTAAATAGATAGGCACACACACAGTGTGCAGTATTTCTCACATTTATAAGATTATTAAATTTTCAACTAATTCAGAGGAGGGAGAGTCCTGTTTGGCTGGAGTATCAGGAAAATCCTCGTTAAGAAAATGGAACTTGGCTGGGTGTGGTAGCTCATGCCTGTAATCCCAGCACTTTGAGAGGCCTAGGCGAATGGATTGTCTGAGGTCAGGAGTTCAAGACGAGCCTGACCAACATGGAGAAACCCCGTCTCTACTAAAAATTCGAAATTAGCCGGGCGTGGTGGCATGCGCCTGTAATCCCAGCTACTCAGGAGGCGGAGGCAGGAGAATCACTTGAGCCCAGGAGGTGGAAGTTGTGGTGAGCTGAGATCATGCCATTATACTCAAGACTGGGCAACAAGAGCGAAAGTCCGTCTCAAAATAAAAAAAGGAAGAAAAGAAAATGGAACTTAATCTAGGCCTTGAAAGATGTTTGAGATTCAGAAGTAGTGAGGATTTCAATGTGGGAATAATAGTGTGAGTAAAAGATAAAAGAGTTATGACATCCAAATGCAATGTGTGATTATGGATTTGATTCTAGAAAAATATCTACTTAGGGTATTACTGGGGGCATTTGATAAAATTTGAATATAGACTGAATTAGATATTATTTATCAATTTTACATAACTGTGGCTATGTAGTGTAGGAAATATACACGCTAATTAGAGATAAAGGGACATGACATCATGTACTTAAGTGGTTGTGTGTGAGAGAGTGATTTACAAAGCAAATATAGTAAAATAAACAATTGAACAACTGGTGAATCTGGGTAGAATATAGGAGAGTCATATTTTGGTGAGGGAGGGGTTTTTTTTTTTTTTTGAGACAGGGTCTTGGTATCACAGGCAGGAGTGCATGATCTTGGCTCACTGCAACTTCTGCCTCCTGGGCTCAGTTGATTCTCACACCTCAGCCTCCTGTAGCTGAGACTACAGGCATGGGCCACCATGATCAGCTAATCTTTGTATTTTTTTGTAGAGATGGGGTTTGCTGTGTTGCCCAGGCTGGTTTTGAACTCCTGGGCTCAAGCAGTCCACCTGCCTTGGCCTTCCACAGTGGTGGGATTACAGGCATGAGCCACTGCACCTGGTCCTGTTATATTTTTTATGTGCTTCAGATTATGTAACAACTGTATTTCAGATGTTTTACATTTTATAAATGTGGCTAAAATTCTTCAGAAACCATCAAAACCCAACTAAGGCATCTCAGCCAGGACCATATTCTGTTCTTGCCTCCTCCATTGGTAAAGAAGTTGCCAAACCAAGTTTATGAGATAAACAGAGACTATAATTTTACAGAGAAAGTATGTAAGTTGTATTGTTAAGATGTTTTTCTTGGTCGGGCACAGTAGTCCATGCCTGTAATCCCAGCACTTTGGTAGGCTGAGGCGGGTGGATCACCTGAGGTCAGGAGTTTGAGACTAGCCTGGCCAACATAGTGAAATGCCATCTTCACTAAAACTATATAAATTAGCCGAGTATGGTGGCATGCACCTGTAGTTCCAGGTACTCGGGAGGCTAAGGCAGGAGAATCGCTTAAATCTGGGAGGAGGAGGTTGCAGTGAGCCAAGATAGTGCCACTGCACTCCAGCCTGGGCAACAGAGTGAGACTGTCTGGGGGAAAAAAAAAAAAATGTCGGGCACGGTGGCTCATGCCTGAAATCCCAACACTTTGGGAGGCCGAGGTGGGTGGATCACCTGAGGTCAGGAGTTTGAGACCAGCATGGCCAGCATGGTGAAACCCCTTTTCTACTAAAAATACAAAAAAATTTATCCTGGTGTGGTGGCAGGCACCTATAATCCCAGCTACTGGGAAGGCTGAGGCAGGAGAATTGCTTGAAACCAGGAGGCATAGGTTGTAGTGAGCCGAGATCGTGCCTCTTATCTCCAGCCTGAGCAAGAATGAAACTCCACCTCAAAAAAAAAAAAAAAATTTTTTTTTTAAATATCTCCATTGGTGATATACATACCTCACTTTTCCTCAGAGTAGTTAGTTGTTTTGGCTAACATTTTGTCCATTTCTTTTGACTCCTCTGACATAGTCTTGGGTAGTGTGGTAAATATTTTCTTTCTCATGAAAAGACAGACTACAGAGTAGAGTAGAATTATTTACTTTTACTAATTATGTTTGTTTATTTTTATTTATTACAGTGTATGTGCTGCTTGCACCCTCTTTACGTTTTAAGTAGTTGTCAGTCAAGCCTTGATTATGTGTGAGTGAACCATGCTGTCTGGGGCATAGGCAAGGGCCCTCTTTGCTTTCATTCCACCTACTCCTATTTACCTTGACTTGACCAGGGAATAGTTGTGGGCCAAATGCGAAGGATGTTAAAGGCTTAAACTCAGAATTTAGCATTTTTATCTTTTTGCATTCCAAAAGTACCTGTAAATGCTGATGTGATTTTTTTTTTCAAGATGAATAATTTGGTGTTATTGGATCAGGCAACAAGGGAGAATTGGGAATTCTTCCTGATTATAGGTGGAAAGAACCCTAGGTTTCAGCAGGTATTTTGATTCTACAGATTCTGATTTGAGTGATGGGAGAAGGAATCTCATTCAAGGAGCTCCATACATTAGTCCATAGAACGACAAAGATGAACCTTGCCTCCAGTTCTGCTGCTGATGGTAATAAATAGCTATATACTGGATCCTCCCTGCCTCCGCGCCCCCCTACCACATACCTAGAGAAAGAGAGAAGGGTCTGGGTGCAGTGGCTCATGCCTGTAATCCCAGCACTTTGGGAGGCCAAGGCGGGTGGATCACAATGTCAAGAGTTTGAGACCAGCCTGACCAACATGGTGAAACACATCTCTACTAAAATTACAAAAATTAGCTGGGTGTGGTGGCAGGTGCTTGTAATCACAGCTACTCAGGAGGCTGAGGCAAGAGACATCACTTGAACCTGGGAGGTGGAGGTTGCAGTGAGCCAAGATTGAGCCACTGCACTCCAGCCTGGGTGACAGAGTAAGACTCCATCTCAA
>NW_016107338.1:11482298-11486970 GCF_001604975.1 Cebus imitator | reverse complement strand
GCCACTGCACTCCAGCCTGGGAGACAGTGCAAGACTCCATCTCAAAAAAAAAAAAAAAGGAATAAGAGGCCTCCTTGCCTCATAATAGGAACTGAGTCTCCTTACAACATGCTTCTCTGCCTAGGTCACATGCACATATTACCTCAGCCAGGCTGTTGCCCCATCACACTGCTGCATTCATACTAGAAATCTACCAAAATGAATGTAGTCGTTGCCTGTCCATAAAGTGGTTTTTATAGGCCACTTAAAATTGACTCTGAGTGTTAGACTGGCAATAGCCACCTTTCCTTTAAATCTTTCTTAAAGTTAACTGAATCTTAGAATAACATTCACATGTGGGTACTTAGTGACTATTAATGATGGCATTTATGTTCTATATGAATGTGAGTCAAGATTGTGAAACAGTTAAGTGCTCAAGTTCTGAAGCCAGGTAGATCTGGGTTTAAAATCGGCTCTGCTATTTACTACTTGTGTGGCTTTGAGCAGATTACTCCCTATCTTTCCTCACTTTCCTCATCTGTAAAATGGGATAAAATTATCCTCACCAACATGAAATAACACATGTAAAGCAGTTTGCATAATGCTTGGAATTTTGTATGTGTTGAATAAATGCTAGCCATTGTTAGTTATCATTATCATTATTTTTTGTTATTTTGTATGATTTCTGGCTCCCCTGAATTTGCTAATGTCTTCAGATTTGTCAGACTTTTCCCACAATCTCTCCTACTTCTGTCTTCCATGCTGATTTTTCTTTAGTGGCATTTCATTTTTTAGGCATTTTGGTTTTCCCAAGAGTCCAGAAATGATCCCTGCACTCTGCTCCCCACCCCGACCCCCAACTTTTCTATTCTCTCCACTGCTTTCAAAGAATGAATGATGTCCAAGTAAGAAAGTCTGTTTCTTCCCTAGTTACGACCTGACTACCTACTCTGTCTTTTGTAAAGGATGGAACTTTTAAACCAAGTTTATAGAATTGTGTGCAATTTTAAGTAAATGAGGTCTTACTTTCTTTTCCTCCCTAACTTAGATTAGAAGTATATCAAAGCCCTTAAAATCCATTGCCTTTTCTGATAAAATATTTCTGCCAGAATGTGCTTTGGGTTAGATGGGCAAATTCTGTCATTTTTACAGTTATTCAAAGTGCCTTACCTTCTGGCTCTTCCTGTGTAACAGTTCTGTTCTAAGGATCGAATGAGATCATGCTTGTGAAAGGGCTTTCTAAACTGCGAAGCACATTGTTAATGTGAGGGATGATTACTGCATTTGAACAAAGGCCCCAGCAACCCAAGTGATGTCAGAATTCAACTTTAGATAATAAAGCAACCTCCTATCTTCCTGTCTACACACCACCTCCAGAAGTTTGTTTGCATTAAGTTATTTGAGCTAGAGAGATTGGTGACTAACTACATGCAGTGAATACAATCCTTTCTTCTAATCCCTCCTCCCCATATTATTCTCTCAGGATGTTGTGCTAGATCCTGAGTTCATCTTCAGGGCTAGACTTTGGGATGTAGCATGGCAGGCAAGGCACTTAATAGGATCTAGTTGTAGGGATTAGGAGAGATTTCTTTTGTGCCATTTTCTAATCCCCTCACAGCTTTTGTCCTGGCAGTCTCTGTAAATTAAATTACATTTCAAAATCAAGTTCAATGAGGGCGAAGCCAGATATTGCTTCTGCCAAACTGGGTTGGTAGACCTGGGCAATCAGCAGATAGCTTTGGTCTGTATGTGTTTTTCTTACTTCTGCACTAAATACCAGAAATTGTTATTTGTACAATATGGCAAACCAGGAAATAAGTGTGAGATCATCACCATCAATTACAAACACTTACCAGGTGCTTGATAAACACAGGACCCTGTAAGCACTGGGGAATATTTTGTTGCATCACCCTAATATTCATATGCTGAAACTCCAACTCCCAGTACCTCAGAATATAACTATATTTGAAGATAACCACTTAAAGAGGTAGTTAAGTTACAATCAGACGGTAGGGTAGGGGGAGAGAGGCTCAAATCCAAAATGACTGGGGTCCTTATGAGAAAAAAGAAAGACACCAGCTAAACCTGCACACAAGGAAAAGACCATGAGAGAAGATAGCCATCTACAAGCCAAGGAGAGGCCTCAGGAGAAACCACACCTGTGACACCTTGATTTTGGACTTCCCGCCTCCAAATCTGTGAGAAAGAAAATTTCTGTTGCATGAGCCACCCAGTCTGTGGTATTTTGCTATGGCAACCCTAGCAAACTAATACAGAGAATAAGAGGCCACCTTGCCTCATATATAAACAGAGATATAAACAGATAGGAAGAGGTTTTGCAGTGGGAAACCCAATAAAATTAATCCTCACAATCCATAGAACTCCACCCAGCCATAAAACAAAAACAAAATCCAAAACTTTTTATTCCCAAATCATCATTTTCTGAATTCAAAAGTCCTCTTATCCTTGGTCATTTCAACATTTGCCCTCCTTACATAGCTTTATTAGATGGCAGAGCAAGTTGGTGATCCCTTTTGTTGGAGAAGATCTGCAATCCCGGAATTGGTTTGATTAGTACCACTTCTGCCTTCCTCCTCTGCCAAGGAGTTTCAAATTCATTGCTGATGCTGTGCTCCTGTTTTTGTATTAGATGTATTATGTTTCCCCATCTTAATCTGTAGATTATCATCCTTAGAAAGCAAGTGCTATTGCATGTTTTGTTCTGCCTGCTAGTGATGTTCAGATGTTCAGACAACTCTGGATGACTTAATTTTTTAAAAAATTATTATCACTGATTTTGTGAAGAGACGAAGACTGAGCAGTTGTGGCTGCGTTGCCGACCTCGAGCAGCAGTCAGCTTTTCCATTTAGAACCCGGGAGTAGGAGACTCAGAATCAAATCTCTTCTCCCTCCTCCCTCCTGTTTTCAGCTTTGCGTGAAACCTTATCATCAAACACAATGACCAGCAATGTTACCAACAAGACAGATCCTTGATCCATGAACTCCCATGTGTTCATTGGGAATCTCAACACTTGGGGTCAAGAAATCTGATGTGGAGGCAATCTTTTCGAAGTATGGCAAAATTGTGGACTGCTCTGTTCATAAGGGCTTTGCCTTTGTTCAGTATGTTAATGAGAGAAATGTCCAGCCTGCTGTAGCAGGAGAGGATGGCAGAATGATTGCTGGCCAGGTTTTAGATATTAACCTGGCTGCAGAGCCAAAAGTGAACCGAGGAAAAGCAGGTGTGAAACGATCTGCAGCAGAGATGTACGGCTCCTCTTTTGATCTGGTCTATGACTTTTAATGGGAGTATTATGATAGGATGTACAGTTACTCAGCACGTGTACCTCCCCCTCCTCCTATCGCTTGAGCTGTAGTGCCCTCGAAACGTCAGCGTGTATCAGGAAACACTTCACAAAGGGGCAAAAGTGGCTTCAATTCTAAGAGTGGACAGCAGAGATCTTCTAAGTCTGAAAAGTTGAAAGGAGATGACCTTCAGGCCATTAAGAAGTAGCTGACCCAGATGAAACAAAAAGTGGATTCTCTCCTGGAAAACCTGGAAAAAATTGAAAAGGAACAGAGCAAACAAGCAGTAGAGATGAAGAATTGTAAGTCAGAAAAGGAGAAGAGGAGCAGAGGAGCAGCTCCATGAAGAAAGATGAGACTAATATGAAGATGGAGTCTGAGGGGGGTGCAGATGACTCTGCTGAGGAGGGGGACCTACTGGATGATGATGATAATGAAGATGGGGGGATGACCAGCTGGAGTTGATCAAGGGTGATGAAAAAGAAGCTTAGGAAGGAGAGGATGACAGAGATCGCGCCAATGGCGAGGATGACTCTTAAGCACATAGTGGGGTTTAGAAATCTTACCCCATTATTTCTTTACCTAGGCACTTGTCTGAGATCAAATTTTTCACCAGATCCTCTCCCCTAGTATCTTCAGCACATGCTCACTGTTCTCCCCATCCTTGTCCTTCCCATGTTCATTAATTCATATTTCCCTGCGCCTTTAGTCCTATTTTTACTTCCTTTGACACTCCTAGTAGTTTTGTTAAGTCTTACCCTGTAATTTTTGCTTTTAATTTTGATACTTCTTTATGACTTAAGAATAAAAAGGATGTATGGTTTTTATCAACTGTCTCCAAAATAATCTCTTGTTATGCAGGGAGTACAGTTCTTTTCATTCATACATATGTTCAGTAGTTGCTTCCCTAACTGCAGAGGCAATCTCATTTAGTTGAGTAGCTCCTGAAAGCAGCTTTGAGTTAGAAGTATGTGTGTTACACCCTAACATTAGTGTGCTATATGGGGCAATTCAACACAAGTAATGATGTATTTTTGTGAATGAGAGTTGGCATGTCAAATGCATCCTGTAGAAAAATAATTAGTGTTACAGTCTTAAGATTTGTTTTCGGCTGGGCGCGGTGGCTCACGCCTGTAATCCCAGCACTTTGGGAGGCCGAGGCGGGTGGATCACGAGGTCAAGAAATCGAGAGCATCCTGGCCAACATGGTGAAACCCCGTATCTACTAAAAAAAATACAAAAAATTAGCTGGGCATGGTGGCGCGTGCCCGTAATCCCAGCTACTCAGGAGGCTGAGGCAGGAGAATTGCCTGAACCCAGGAGGCGGAGGTTGCGGTGAGCCGAGGTCGCGCCATTGCACTCCAGCCTGGGTAACGAGCGAAACTCC
>NW_016107338.1:11477484-11479753 GCF_001604975.1 Cebus imitator | reverse complement strand
TTTTAGCAGAGACAGGGTTTCGCCATGTTGACCAGGCTGGTCTTAAACTCCTGACCTCGGGTAATCCGCCCGCCTCGGCCTCCCAAAGTACTACAATTACAGGTGTGAGCCACTGCACCCGGCCAATTTTTTATATTTTCTGTAGATACAGGGTTGCCATGTTGCCCAGGTTGGTCTTGATCTCCTGATCTCAGGTGATCTGCCTGCCTTGGCCTCCCAAAGTGCTGGGAAATATAGGCGTGAGCCACTGCACCTGGCCATATTTATTTATTTTTTACAGCCCTTTTTAATGCATGAGAAATTAGCCAATTATTTAATTGTATTCAACTTTTACTGTTTATATAACTTGGCTACATTTTATTTTATTTTGTTGGATGTTTCTAAAATATTTTTGTAAATACTTATGTCCTGGTGCTTATGTAAATCAATACAGAATCAGGTATTTCTAATTAGTTTCCATTTTACTCTGTTAAATTTATACCAATTGGATTTGAAAGCATCAAAACTCAGGAGTCAGATGTGAGTCAGGAGTTAGCCAGGGATAGGTTGAATCTAAGAGCTGAGAATTATGGGCTTCACATAATGGGGGAAAGCCTCTAGGTTTCTTTTTTTCTGTCTAGTAGTGAAACAAAGATTGATGGTACCTCTACCTGTTGTTATTCACTGGCCTGTAACAGGAAACAGAATGTATGTCAGTCTTCTTTGAAATCTCTAGGGGAAAAAAAAATGGTGGTTATTCTTGGTTTAGTAGTACATACTTCATCCAACCAAAGTATCACTGATTCTTACAAGATCAAAACTATTTTCTCCCTTTCAGAAACAAGGCAGTGTTGCCTGGGCCAAAATACATGTTCCTTTTGACCATATATTGGCAGGACAGGCATATCTTTCTAGCTAAATTATGGTTCAGCTTTTTTCTAACCAAGAAATTTTAAACCAAAAGAAGAACCCCTGGGTCCTATTCTTGGCGCAGTCCCACTTTCTCTCTTCTTGGAAATTTAAATAACTGAGTGGATAGTGTTTTTGGAATCTCTTTGCCTTGTTGGCGCACAGGCCCTTGAGCCTGCAGATAAACATGAAAGCACAGTAGCAAGCGGGTATGTGTGTATATGTGTACATTCAGACTTTGGTTTTTATTGAGATTATCTTGCTAATGCCCCCTTTGCAAATTTCCCTAGGTTTTCTTGATGCCTAGCAGCCTTGGTAATCAGGTGATTAGAAAGGCATGGAAGCCAGGTATATTGGCATGCACCTATAATCCCAGCTACTTGGGAGGCCAAGCCAGAAGGATTGCTTGAGCCAAAGAGTTCAAGACCAGCCTTCACTAACATAACAAGACCCCATTGAAAAAATGTATTTTTAAAAGAAGAAGGCATGGGCCGGGCATGGTACTCACGACTGTAACCCCAGCACTCTGGGAGGCTGAGATGGGTGGATCATGAGGTCAGGAGTTCAGTACCAGCCTGGCCAATATGGTGAAACCCCATTTCTACTAAAAAATACAAAAATTGTCTGGGACTGGCTGGGTGCGGTGGCTCACGACTGTAATCCCAGCACTTTGGGAGGCTGAGGCGGGCGGATCATGAGGTCAGGAGTTCAAGACCAGTCTGGCCAGTATGGTGAAACCCTGTCTCTACTAAAAATACAAAAATTAGCTGGGCATGGTGGTGTGTGCCTGTAATCTTAGCTGCTCAGGAGGCTGAGGAAGGAAAATCTCTTGAACCTACGAGGCAGAGGTTGCGAGGAGCTGAGATCGCGCCACTGCATTCCCACTCCAGCCTGGGCAATAAGCAAGACTCCGTCTCCGAAAAAAAAACCAAAACAAAAGTTAGTATGGTGTGGTGGCAGGCGCCTGTAATCCCGGCTACTCTGGAGGCTGAGGCTGAGGCAGGAGAATCACTGCAACCCGGGAAACAGAGGTTGCAGTGAGCCAAGATCATGCCACCGCACGCCAGCCTGGGTGACAGAGCAAGACTCCATCTCAAAAAGAAAGAAAAGAAAGGCATGGAGCATATGGACCAAAGAATGTGAATAACTGAAGATATTTTACCTATGGATCTCTGTGTGTATCTGATAGGAATTATAGAGTAAGGGGAGAGATTTCCCTTTGTTACTTTCCTGATTCTTTTATGTCTTGTTCTCCTTAGGGTTTGGTCGTACACCCCCTAACCCCAGTCCCTCTTAATCCTTTAAGGCAGCCTGCGTGGTTCATTCTCCCTTGGAGAAAAGAAATCTCCTGATTTTTTTTTTTTTTTTTTTTTTTTTTTTT
>NW_016107338.1:11475118-11476274 GCF_001604975.1 Cebus imitator | reverse complement strand
TTGAGATGGAGTCTCACTCTGTCACCAGGCTGGAGTGCAGTGGCGCAGATCACTGCAACCTCCGCCTCCTGGGTTCAAGAGATTCTCCTGCCTCAGCCTCCCGAGTAGCTGGGACTACAGGTTCACGCACCACACCCAGCTAATTTTTGTATTTTTAGTAGCGATGAGGTTTCACCATGTTAGCTAGGATGGCCTTGATCTCTTGACCTCGTGACCCGCACACCTCAGCCTCCCAAAGTGCTGGAATTATAGGCATGAGCTACCACGTGTGGCCTAGGCTTTTAAATTTGTAAGCATTCTAATGCTGTCATCAGGTTGTTCTCACAAGTTATTTGAAATGCCTGATTGACATTTCCAGAAAAATCAGTAATTTTCCAGTGATGGTTAATGTTTTTGTATTTACTAATACTGTAATATTTAGCCCTTTTCTAGGAGATTGTGGGAATATAGATAAACACTTCCTCTAGAAGATTCTGTGGCTCTGAAAGCACCTGGTAGGTGCTGAGGCACTGCTATGTTCATTTATTAGAGTAAATTCTGTTACTTCCTGCAGACTCTGTCTTAGTCCCACATAGCTCTTAGCATGATATGGGTATCTATTGAGTTTGGGAGTGAGTTATTTTAATTTAATTGCTCAGTAATTAAGTTGCAGTCCTAGAGCTCCAAAAGGAATCTGATGTCGGTTCTTTTTTAGCCTCAGTAGGATGACTTGCTTTTTGATTTACAGTATGTTTTTTTCTCTTTTGTTAGCATGCTCTCTGAACATAGTAGATGTGGGACTTACTGACTATTGTGTTTGGAATGAGGATGCCTCTAGATAAAAATGGCCTGAATAAGGACCATTGGTAGTAATATTTATTGCTTAACAAAACTTTATCAAAGGCTAAAGAAAAAATATTGTTAAGTCACAAATGTCCTTTTTGTAAAGTATTGATTTAAGATACAGCATAAGCTATCCATTGTATAAGAACAGGTTATATCAACAAAGCCATGTTTTAGTTGTCAAGGACTTGATGCAAATTCTCTTTTAAAAATTTTTTATTTTAAATTCTGGGCTACGTGTGCAGGATGTGCAGGTTTGTTACATAGGTAAATGTGTGCTATGGTGGTTTGTTGCACCTATCAACCCATTACCTCCTTTTTTTTTTTTTTTTTT
>NW_016107338.1:11467693-11475083 GCF_001604975.1 Cebus imitator | reverse complement strand
CTCTGTCGCCCAGGCTGGAGTGCAATGGCGCGATCTTGGCTCATTGCAACCTCTGCCTCCCGGGTTCAAGTGATTCTCCTGCCTCAGCCTCCTGAGTAGCTGGGATTACAGGCGCATGCCACTGCGCCTGGCTAATTTTTGTGTTTCTGGTGGAGACAGGGTTTCACCATGTTGGCCAGGCTGGTCTCGAACTCTTGACTTCGTGATCCACCTGCCTAAGCCTCCCAAAGTGTTGGAACCACAGATGTGAGCCACCACGCCTGGTATTATCACCTACATATTAACCCCAGCAGGCATTAGCTATTTTTCTTCATGCTCTCCCTCTCCCTATGTCACCCCCCTGTATGTGTTATTCCCTTCCCTGTGACCATGTGTTCTTATTGTTCAGCTCCCACTTATAAGTGAGAACATGCAGTGTTTGGTTTTCTGTTCTTGGATTAGTTTGCTGAGGATAATGGCTTTGTTTTCTGTTCCTGCATTAGTTTGCTGAAGATAATGGCTTTGAGCTCCAAACACATCCCCTGCAAACGACAAGATCTCATTTCCTTTTGTGGCTGCATAGTATTCCATGGCGTGTATATACCACATTTTCTTTATCCAGTCTATCACTGATGACAGGGCATTTGGGTTGATTCCATGTCTTTGCTATTGTGAATAGTGCTGCAGTCAACATACACGTGCATGTATCTTTGAATAGAATGATTTATATTCCTTTTGGTATATACCCAGTAATGGGATTGCTGGGTCACATGGTATTCCTGGTTCTAGATCTTTGAGGAATCACCACACTGTCTTCCACAGTGGTTGGATTGATTTTACATTCCCACCAACAGTGTAAAAGCATTACTACTTCTCTACAACCTTGCTAGCATCTGTTATTTCTTGACTTTTTAATAATTGTCATCCTGGCTAGCATGAGATGGTGTCTCACTGTGTTTTTTATTTGCATTTCTTTAATGTTGAGCTTTTTTTCATGTTTGTTGGCTGCATGAATGTCGTCTTTTGAGAAGTATCTGTTCATGTCTTTTGCCCATTTTTTAATGGGTTTTTTTTTATTGTAAATTTATTTAAGTTCCTTGTAGATTCTGGAAATTAGGCTTTTGTCAGATGGATAAATTGCAAAAATTTTCTCCCACTCTGTAGGTTGCCTGTTTGCTCTGATGATAGTTTCTTTTATAAGACCCTGTTATGACAGACCCACAACCAATATAATATTGAATGGGCAAAAGCTGGAAGCATTCCCCTTGAAAACTGGCACAAGACAAAGTGCCCTCTCTTACCATTTCTATTTGACATAGTATTGGAAGTTCTGGCCCAGGCAGTCAGGCAAGAGAAATAAAGAAAGAATATTCAGATAGGAAGAGAGAAAGTCAAATTGTCTTTGTTTGCCGATGACATGATCCTGTATATAGAACACCCTATCGTCTCAGACCAAAAGCTTCTTAAGCTGAAGCAACTTCAGCAAAGTCTTAGGATACAAAATCAAGTCACAAGCATTCCTGTACACCAACAACAGGCAAGCAGAGAGCCAACTTATGAATGAACTCCCATTCACAACTGCTAGAAAGAGAATAAAATACCTGGGAGTACAGCTAACAAGGGAAGTGAAGGACCTCTTCCAGGAGAACTACAGACCACTGCTCAAGGAAATCAGAGAGGACACAGGACACAAACAAATGGAAAAACATTCCATGCTCATGGATAGGAAGAATCAATATCATGAAAATGGCCATACTGCCCAAAGTAATTTATAGATTCAATGCTATTCCTATTAAACTACCATTGACATTCTTCACAGAATTTAGAAGAAACTATTTTAAAATTCATATGGAACCAAAAAAGTGTTCGTATAACCAAGACAATCCTAAGTAAAAAGAACAAAGCTGGAGGCATCATGTTACCAGGCTTCAAACTATACTACAAGGCTACAATAACCAAAACAGCATAGTGGCACAAGAACAGACATATAGATGAATGGAACAGAATCGAGAACCCAGAAATAAGACTGCACATCTACAACCATCTGATCTTCTACAAACCCGACAAAAACAAGCAATGAGGAAAGGATTCCCTACTTAATAAATGTTCCTGGGAGAACTGGCTAGCCATATGCAGAAATTTGAACCTGAACCCCCCGCTTCCTCATACCTTATTTAAAAATTAACTCAAGATGAGGCCAGGCATGTGGCTCATGCCTATAATCCCAGCACTTTGGTAGGCGGAGGCAGGCAGATCACTTGAGGTCAGAAATTCAAGACTAGCCTGGTCAACATGGTGAAACCTCTTCTCTACTAGAAATACAAAAATTAGCCATGCATAGTGGCAAGCACCTGTAGTCCCAGCTACTTGGGAGGCTGGGGCATCAGAATTGCTTGTACTTAGCAGGCAGAGGTTGCTGTGAGCTGAGATGGCACTACTTCACTCCAGCCTGGGCAACAGAGTAAGACTCTGTCTAAAAAAAAAGAAAAAACCAACAACACAGAACCTCAAGATGGATTAAAGACTTAAATGTAAAGCCCAAAACTATAAAAACCCTTGAAGAAAATCTAGGCAGTACCATTCAGGACATAGTCACGGGCAAAGATTTTATGTTGAAATCGCCAAAAGCAATTGAAACAAAAGCAAACGGTATCTAATTAAACTAAAGAGCAAATTCTTAATGAAATGTCATCTTAGTTGTTGACATTGTCGTCATTCTTCCTCTTCCTTCTCCTACTCTTCTGACTGCTTCCCTCACTCCCTCCCTCACTTCCTTTCATTCTTCAAATATCAAAGTGCTACCATATAGTTCAGTATCAGATAATAATAGAAAAAATCAAATATTGGTTCTAGCTTATCCTGTTATTTAATACTTGGAGGGCAAACTTCTTATCAACCTAGGTATGATGACAGTCCTTGGCTGTGCTCATCTTTGGAGTTTGTATTTGATGATTCTATGCTTTGGTTGTCTGAAGAGACTGGGCTTTATGTGTGTACTGTTAGCTTTGTGAACCAGAAGAAATAGTGATTGAGACCAGTAAATAAAATAAGAAATGAAGAAATGATATCCTACATTAAAAAATATTGGAAATATCAGAGGAATTAATATAATAACCTCTCTTATCTCTTGCCTGAACCTAACTCTAAGGAGTGACACAATTTTTTGAGAACAGCCTCACAGGATGTGGAACAAGGCAGAGGGAAGATAATGAATATGAAAGGACAAACGGAAAATAATCAGCACAGTTTTCAGGAAAATGTAAAATTTTAATTGAGGCCAGTGTTTCCTTAGGAAGGAAGTTGGATCATCTTTTGCTACAGAGAAGCTATTTCTGGGATTCAAGATCTCTTGAAATAAAGGAGCAGTATCAATGATAATTGTGAGAAAGCCACAGAAGTGTGGGAATGAGTGGTGAACACAGGTTTACTTATGAAGATGTTTTGAACTTCTCTGGCAGGCAATGTTCAGTGCTGCTAGGTTTCTTATTTATTCTATAACTGCCCTTCAAGGAGCCATTGCCAATATTTATGTCTACCATATGCATTCATTCTTGAGTGCTTGCTCTCCCTCTTCCTCTTTCTCTCTTCCCCCCTCCCCCCACTCCTGTGGTTAAACACAGAAGACAATTGCAGAGTTGCAGGTCAAAGTGTTATTTTAAGTTTATGAAAGGACAGTCCAGAGGATAGGCTTTATGGCCAAAGTTTGTGCTCAGTGAAGAGTCCCTTTGTATCAACAAATGAAATGAAAAGAGAAATGTGAGGTAATAAGCTTTATGAAACATGGCCAGCTTTATGTGGCCTTTTTTTTTTTTTTTTTTTTTTTTTTTTTTTTTTNTTTTTGGACATGGAGTTTTGTTTTGTTGCCCAGGCTGGAGTGCAGTGGCGTAATCTCGGCTTACTGCAAACTCCACCTCCCAGGTTCAAGTGATTCTCCTGCCTCAGCCTCCCAAATAGCTGGGATTACAGGCGCGTACCTTTGTGGCCTTTTAGAATTGGTATTGGTTAATGAAATCCTAAGACATCCCTTCCCACTCTCACTCTCCATCCCTCAACTGTATCATTTTTAAAAGAAATCACAACACATCAGAGCCAACATTGCCAGTGTTGTATTATAATGCTAAATATGATCCATAAATTAGGGGATAAATTTGTGAAAATTTTGCATGGGAAGTAGTGTAACTGTAGAAAATATATTATAGGACTTTTATTTTATGTTGAATTTGTTCTAAATGATTCTGTTTAAGTATTTAATATGTGATAAGTCTTTTTTATTTTCTATTTTAAGCATTTTGTCACTGTAGTATTGTTTTGCTAAAGAATTGCTCAGGGCCTAGATAAGGAGGTTTTTAAAATGGACAATGATACACAAAGAGGTTATTCAGTGTGTAGATGGATAAAACCAAACATTTGCTTAATAACAGGCTTCAGTTATTCTGTAGACTAATAATCAGTTATACTCTCTGACCTTGCTAGGAAGTGAGTTTAAGCTAAAGCATTAAAGATTTAGGCTTGACCAGTAAGAGTTTCAGAAGGAGTGTTGAATGGTTACCAGGGAGGAGTTCCTTAGGAATATGTGAGATGGCCTTCTCTGCAAGGGTTAGACTGGCTTGGTTTTTTTGTTGGTTTGGAGAGGGAATCCTCTCAAGGATTTTGTTATGGGATTTTGTGACTTTTTACCATTTACACTTGGAGAGACAAATATTGGAATATTTTGCCTTTGCTTTCCATTGTAATTTGGAATGGCTATTTAAACCATTGAGTTTAATATACTACTGTAATCCCCAGGATCACAAAGTACTTGTTCTTGATAATGATGTGCTTGCTTATCTGCTAACCACATCCTGACTCCATACTGCATCCTTTACTGAAGAGAAGCAAGTTTGATTCTTGACTTAGATACTTAAATACAGGAATTTTAGTCTTATCATCTCGAATTTTTATTACCAGTTAAGCCCAAGATGACCAAGACAAAAGTAGCAAACGTTTCAAATTGCTCTTGTACCTTCTGCCTCTGGCTTGACAAGCATCATATCTGCCTGCCTACCTTACTTTCTTTTCTTTTTTCTTTTCCTTTCCCTTGTTTTTTTGAGATAGGGTCTTACTCTATTGCCAAGGCTGGAATCCAGTGGCGTGATCTCGGCTCACTGCAGCCTCAACCTCCCAGGCTCAAGTGATTCTCCTGCCTCAGCCTCCCAAGTAGCTGGGACTACAGGCCCATGCCACCATGCCCAGCTAATTTTTATATTTTTTGTAGAGATGGGGTTTCACCATGTTTCCCAGGCTGGTCTCAAACTCCTGGGCTCAAGCAATTCACCTGCCTCAGCCTCCCAAAGTACTGGGATTACAGGCAAGAGCCACCACCCCTAGCCCACATCTGCATTTCTAAATATATTTTCAAGTGCACCAGATGTACTTTCCCTAGAGTACCCCAGCCAAATGCAAAATGTGAAGAAATTCCTTTATGTTAAGCCCCAGTTTAAAGGTTCTTGAATTCCTTATAAAATATTTTGATAGCATATCTAGATGAAAGTAGGCCCTGGTAATACAGTTTTAAGTAAAAAATTTCAACTGTCACATATGATTACATACGTGTGTGATTTTGAAGGCTGTTAATGTGCATTGTTTCAAGGGGAGAAAGTTGAAGATGAGGATGGAAAATATATCTGTTTAATTTTGGACTTCTTTCTCTCTAGTATTTGGCATCCCTCATTCATACATAGAGGTCCAATTACAAATGAATTCTGAAACCTACAGCAAACTAATAATCCCTTAGTCAGAAAAGATCCTGGCTATTTATTAACATGCCTCACTCAGTTGCTCCTATCTCTATTAATATTGTTCCTGGTAATCTTTTTGCCTTTAAATAGAAAAACAGTGATTTATTGCTGTAACTTACTTTCACTGAGTAAAATATAGGCTACATCATTTTTTTGGTCAATGTCCTTAATATATACATATTAGTTACTGGTAATCACTAATTTCTAGACCAGTGTCCAAGGCCACATATTTAAAAAATTGTTTTAGGCCAGGTGCAGTGGCTCACACCTGTAATCCCAGCACTTTGGAAGGCCAAGGCAGGCGGATCACTTGAGGTCAGGAGTTCAAGACCAGCCTGGCCAACATGGCAAAACCTTGTCTCTACTGAAAAAAAATACAAAAATTAGCCAGGCATGGTGGTGCATACCTGTAAATCCCAGCTACTCAGGAGGCTGAGGTAAGAGAGTCGCTTGAACCCGGAAGGTGGAGGTTGCAGTAAGCCGAAATCAGGCCACTACATTCCAGCCTGGGTGACAGAGCAAGACTCTGTCTCAAAAAAACACAAAAATTGTTTTAAAGTCAAGCTAAGGTCTCAATAAAACTGAACAAAGAACAGGAGGCTTTCACATCTGAGACCCACTCTGAATTTTGCCAACTGAACTGTCTAGTTTGTCTTAAATTTGCTTTTCTTTCCAAAAGGAGGTAACCCCTCCTACAGCTTGAACACTTATTAGTATTCATTCTTTGTTTAAACTTGGTTTTTGCTTTGGATTAAATGAAAAGTTGGCAAAGTTTTTAAGCTCACATATGAGACTGCATTTCTCTCCTATCCAAATATATGTTTGAGGACAGGACTCCTATAGGCAAGGAGAGCTGCCTTCCCTCTCTTTGGAAACCTTTCATCCAATAGGCTCTTTCTTTCCTTTTGTACTTATTTCTTCTTGGTGGAATGTTCACTGTCATCAGTATAGACTCAGCTCAGCAGCTTAGCACCAGCAAAGATACTTTTTCAAAATCAACTTCTGAATGGTTCTTCTAGCTGATGGCAAAGTGATACCCTCCCTCTGAAGAAGATTGTTGGTCTTCTTTTAACTACCACTTTGGAGATGGGGGTAGGAAATGCCATTGTATTGTAGGGGAGGAAAAACTTTTTGTCTGCCTTCTTAGGTTCAAGTATAAGGCCTGAAAATTAAACTGACAAAAGATACACAGTCGAAAAAAAATCGCAAATTGTATTAATGTCAATATTTTTAATGTTGTTAGACTTGAGAGCTTGTATACCATTTTAACAAAGGAAGATAAATTGTAGAGAGGTAACTAGGCAAAAGAAAAAGGTTTGGGGCTCCTAAGGGTGGTAAATTATGGGAATTAAATATATGGTGAATGGTAGATAAGGGTTATTCTACTAAGGTTGGTGCAGGCTCATCGTGGTGTCAGCTTTCCATCTTTTTCATGCCCATAAAACTTCCTCAGAAAGGGATTTATGGCAGTTCTCTCTCTCTCTCTCTCTTTTTTGAGACAAGGTTTCACCCAGGTTTCTGGGCTCACCGTAGCCTCCACCTCTTGTGTTCAAGCAATCCTTGCACCTCAGCCTCCCAAGTAGCTAGGACTGCAGATGCACACCACCATGTCTGGCTTTTTTTTTTTTTTTTTT
>NW_016107338.1:11428143-11467323 GCF_001604975.1 Cebus imitator | reverse complement strand
ATTTTTAGTAGAGACAGAGTTTCTCCATATTGGTCAGGCTGGTCTCAAACTCCCGACCTCAGGTGATCCACCCGCCTCAGCCTCCCAAAGTGCTGGGATTACAAGCATGAGCCACCACACCTGGCCCCAAGACGTCTTTTTCCATCTGTTGAGTCTCAATTGCCTCAAAATAACCTATATGCCAAAGTGGCATATTTGGGGCCTGGTATATTCTGATCCTTTTCAGTAGTTAGAGAGGAAAAGAACACTGTCTAAGTGGCTGCCATCAACAGAGGGACATTAATTAGATACATCATTTAACATGCCTGGGGCTTAATTTAATCATCTAGAAAACAAGGCAATTGGATTATATGCTCTCTAAGGATTCGTACTACCCTAAAATTACTTAATTATTGTTCTTAAGAATCTTGAATTTAGTTGCTCTTAGATACATAAAATCTGTCCTTGTCTCTCAGGATAATACAGATGTAGGATTTGTCCAGTGTACATGAAATTTCTGCTGCCATAACTCAGAGATCTTCAGACTGGGCAATATAGTGAGGCCCCACCCCACCCCTATCTCTAAAAAAAAAATTTTTTTTTTAACTAGCTAGGCGCGGTTGTGGATACCTGAAGCCCTAGTTACTCAAAAGGCTAAGGTGGGAGTATTGCTTTAGCCCAGAAAGTTTGAGGCTACAGTGAGCCATGGTCATGGCACTACACTCCAGCCTGGGAACAGAGCAGGGGAAAAAAAGATCTTATTTTTTTTATATCTACCATCTACCTAACCTCGGATTGATTGACCAATCCTAACAGCGATTGAAGGGAATGTATTTAAGGGAGTTGTGAGGAGGGTTGGCTTGCAGCAAGTAAAAGGACCCCAGAAATGTTAGCTGCTATTTCAAGATCTAGTTATCTCATGTTTCCCAAGCAACTTGTCACAATTTCTGGCATAACCACTAAATTTAAGTTAGCTCAATTCCCAGGCTAACTCAGAGTTCATCAGTCAGTCAAAATTTTCGTTTCATTGTTGTAATCCAAGGTGGTGTGGAGACAGTATGGCCTTTTGAGTCATCCAGAGCTGAGAGTTAACCAACTGATTCTGCCTTTTTATGATATTTATTTTTGATACAAGTTAAACCTTTTTGTGCTTCAGAGTCCTTAGCTATAAAATAGCACAATTTTAAGGTAAGCTTACGTTCTTACCTTAAAAATTATTAGAGGATCAAATGAAATGACAGAGAAGAGCTTCTCATATGCCACCTAGTGAGAACATCTGACATTTGTATATCTCTTATTTATCAACATGAATCACCATCATAAAGCAGTTTTATTTAGGATTTATATAGATATGTTTTGCTATCACTTTGATATTACTTCGATATTAATATCACTTCGATATTAAGGTCTGAGCTGGGCTTGCTGGGTTGGGACCCTGGGTCTTTTAGAGTTTGGTCATGCCAGATGCAGAGCCTTGGCTGTCTTGAGGTTTCCCTCTAAAACATCCTTTTCTGTTTTCCAGGAATCTGAATTTCTGTGTTTGGAATTTGATGAGGTCAAAGTCAACCAAATTCTGAAGACGCTGGCAGAGGTAGAAGAAAGTATCACCACACTGATTAGCCAGCCTAACTGAAGATGATGTATGAAGGAGTTGGAGTTGTTGAGACCAAGGTGTTCATGATCCCTCTCCACTGATCTTTTTTAGAAAAATTCTTGTGCCCTCATTGGTATTAAATCTTCACATTCAAGCTTCCCACCTCTGCTTGCTGAAATTTCTTTTTCTCTAGCTTTCATTTACTCTTACAGTTGTTCCAGTGCAGAGGTTCTCACCCTTCAGTGTGCATAAATGTTATAAGGGGTACTTGTAAAAGCATTCATTTTTTTTGAATTCAGAGTCTTGCTCTGTTGCCCAGGCTGGAGTGCAGTGGTGCAGTCATGGCTCACTGCAGCCTCAAGCTCCTGGGCTCAAGTGAGCCTCCCACCTCAGCCTCTCAAGTAGCTGGGACCATAGGTACTTGCCACCACACTCAGGTAATTTTTGTATTTTTTGTAGAGATGGGGTTTTACCATGTTGACCAGGCTGGTCTGGAACTCCTGGGCTCAAGCAATCCTCCCACCTCCGCCTCCCAAAGCCCAAAGTGCTGGGATAACAGGCATGAGAAAAGCGTTTATGGCTGGGTGCAGTGGCTCACATCTGTAATCCCAGCACTTTGGGAGGCCAAGATGGGTGGATCACCTGAAATAGGGAGTTTGAGACCAGCCTGACCAACCTGGAGAAACCCTGTCTCTACTAAAAATAAAGAATTAGCTGGGTGTGGTGGCACATGCCTGTAATCCCAACTACTGAAGAAGCTGAGGCAGGAGAACACTTGAACGTGGGAGGCAGAGGTTGCAGTGAGCTGAGATGTGCCATTGTACTCCAGCCTGGACAACAAGAGCAAAACTCCATCTAAAAAAAAAAAAAGAAAGAAAAGAAAAGCATTTACATTTAAAACATAAAAAAGAAAAATTAAAAAAGCAGGTTTCCAGGGCCCTATCCCCAGAGACTTGGATTCATAGGATTGGGGCAAGAGGGATCAATAGTGGAAATCCTTGATATAGTTGTTTGTCCCTGGGTGGAGTTTTAGGAATTTATGCATGATAAAACATGCAAGAATTATTTTTAAACTAGAAAAAAAAATTTTGTCATGCAACTATAGGGCTGACCAAAGTGTCATGTCCTTAGCTGAGGCACAGGGCCACCTACCTAACCTAGGAAAGATGTACCTAGTTAAAACCTGAGATGCTTCTGAAACTGATTTGGGCATTTGGATTCGTTCTGCTTAAATCTGGGGCATCTGGTTTGATCTGAACTACTGAGAGACTCAGGCTTTTCTGGAACGTAGAACTAAATTGGTCTCTCCACAAAGGGGCTTCCTTCACTTGTCTCAAGTCAGGATTGTGGGAAGGGGCAGATGTCTACTGAGACTGATGTGAGGTCTTTTACCTCAGAAAATTTTACTTGAGTCATCAAAATACAACCCCTTTCAGAAAATTTCTTTAAGAAAAACTAGTGTAATAAAAACTAGGTTATATTAGAGAAGTTACCAAACACCAAGAATATTCCAAAGGAGGAGCCTGTCAACCAGCATATTGAGGCTATGGTCCTTGTTGAACAGGTTTTGTCATCTGATACTGATAATATTTAGAAATCTCAGATGCCTGCTGGGTGCAGTGGCTCATGCCTGTAATCCCAGCACTTTGGGAGGCTAAGGTGGGTAGATAAGGAGGTCAAGAGATGGAGACTGTCTTAGCCAACATGGTGAAACCCCATTTCTACTAAAAATACAAAAATTTGCTGGGTGTGGTGGCACGTGCCTGCAATCCCAGCTACTCAGAAGGCTGAGGCAGGAGAATTGCTTGAACCCAGGAGGTGGAGGTTGCAGTGAGCTGAGATCGTACCACTGCATTCCAGCCTGGTGACACAGCAAGACTCCATCTCAAAAAAAAGAAATCTCAGATGCCTTTTGGATGTAATATGTTTTTTTTTGTTTTTTTTGTTTTTTTTTTGAGATGGAGTTTCGCTCTTGTTACCCAGGCTGGAGTGCAATGGCGTGATCTCGGCTCACCGCAACCTCCGCCTCCTGGGTTCAGGCAATTCTCCTGCCTCAGCCTCCTGAGTAGCTGGGATTACAGGCACACGCAACCATGCCCAGCTGATTTTTTGTATTTTTAGTAGAGACGGGGTTTCACCATGTTGATCAGGATGGTCTTGATCTCTTGACCTCGTGATCCACCCGCCTCGGCCTCCCAAAGTGCTGGGATTACAGGCTTGAGCCACCGCGCCCGGCCTGTAATATGTTTAAAAAATGTGGTTCTCAGTCTGGGCGTGGTGGCTCACGTCTGTAATCCAAGCACTTTGGAGGCCAAGGCAGGCGGATCACCTGAGGTCAGGAGTTCAAGACCAGCCCAACCAACATGGTGAAACCCCGTCTTTAAAAAAAAAAAAAAAAAAATGTGGTTCTCTTGGTCTCTGGTTATAGCACATGTTAGTTCTAATGAGTTTGTTTCAGGGGAGGAATAAGTCCTCTTCTATTAAGCAGTTTCTCGTAAATCAATTTGGAGATATTTCAGGAGCAATTCCAGCACCCAAGCTGAAATTATTGGCTTCTTCTCTGATTAAAACCATCCCAACAGTTAGCAAACAATGATCAGAAGGTTTTCAGTGTAGCCCCTGTAGACCCTTCAGAAAACATCTTGAAACAGTACTGTAAATAGATTCAGGAGAGGAATGTGGTTCAGGAAAAAAAAACCTATTTAAAACTTGCCTTCTGTTCCCAGGGCTGCTGCCGTGTAATCTAGGAGAATTTGGATAAGGTCTCCTGCTGTAAAATGGAGCAATAGACTATCTCATCAGATAATCGGATTCCAGATGTCTTTGGAAGGAATAACTATAGCTACTACCTTAGTATTGACTCACATAGCCCATGAAAGTCTGTAGAAGTGTGAAGGAACAGTACATGGGCCACCAGGAGAGGAAATCATTGTCATAGTCTGAAGCTCTATTTAGGTCATCCCATGAAAGTAATAGCCACAAGAGTAGCCATGGGCTTTTAAAATTGTTATTTCCAAACCCTAGGTTGTTGGAAGAACTACGGTTAATGTATACTGAGTTTTTGAGAATTAAAAAGAAAACCAAAAAAACTGGTTGTTGAAGGTGGTCCCCACATTTAGCACTAAGCATTTCTGAATGCAAGTTGTTTTTAACAGGGTATATTTTATATTTACTGACGATTTTAAATTTTTTATCAAAAGTATATATGTTTATTATAGTCTATATGAAAATATAGAAACATACTGAGAACAGTTAATGACCATCAATCTAATGTACAGAAAGAAGGCTAGAACTAGGAGATTTGACTTTCCTTGAATACATTCCTGGAAGTGGAGTACACAGTTTTTAATTTTGATAAACATTGCCAATTTCCTCTCCAGGAAGGTTATATTAATTTATGTTCCCTCTGAGAAAGTATAAGACTAAATCACTCACAGTTTTGCCTAATTGGCTATCATCATTTTTTGTATATTCTGGGACTAAGTTCTTAGAAAGTTTTGTAAGGAACACTTGCGTTAAACCAGGACACCTCCCTGGTAACAATAAAAGCATGGAGAAAGGACTAGGGACGGAGAAAATGGGCATAAAGTTCCCAGAGACCCCACTAGGTTTTCTACCTCTGTAATCCTGGATTAAAACCACTTTGTTTTGATTTCAGGAAATTAGGGACAAAATAAAAATCTCAGCCTGAACTGGACCGTGTAGAGATTATCCCTGCTTGAGCAATAAGCACTCTAAATTCAGTCTGTTTAGAAACAGTCCAGCCAGTTAGCCGGGTGGGATAGCACAGGCCTCAGTCCCAGTTGCTCAGGAGGCTGAGGTAGCAGGATGCCTTGAGCCCAGGAATTTGGGGATTCAGGCAACAACAAGACCCCATCTCTATAAAGAAAGAAAAGAAGAGAGAGAGAGAGGAAGAGAAGAGGAATGAAGAGAGAGAGAAAGAAAGATGAGAGAAGAGAAGAGAAGAAAAAGTAACAGTCCAGCCAAGCCAAAAGTTAACTTTCAGAATAAAGTCAGAAAGTAACTCCAGACTTTGGTAGCGTTGTGTTGATAAGAAACAAAAGATGTGGCCTCATTCTTAGGTCAGGCTTTCCTTGGAAGCTCTAGTTCTTCTCAGCTGTATCAGCAAAGGCCTAAATTCCATTATAGACTCTTTTTTCCTTTATATAACCTCTCTTCCCCCAGTTTTATTTTAATAATGATTCAAAAAGAGTTGCAATATTTAAAAAATTTGGTTTAACTCTTCTCCCCCAAATGCAAGAAGGCAGTGAAAAGCAGAGGATGACATTGAGTATCTTAAATAGCTGACATCTTGTCAAACTATTAATTGTTGAAGTTATTTTTTACACCTGAGTGAACATTTGGAAAACAATATAAGTAGAAATTAAAGGGAAATAAATGCTAAGCAGATGTTAGAAAATACGGTTTTCTCAAGTGTACAGTAAGTATCTTTTTCTGTGGGGCTTTTGTTTTTTGTTTTTTTGTTTTTAAGGGGTCTCTCTCTGTCGTCCAAGCTGGAATACAGTGGTGCAATCTCAGCTCACTGTAACCTCTGCCTCCGGGGTTCAAGTGATTCTCCTCCCTCAGCCTCCTGAGTAGCTGGGACTACAGGTGTGTGCCACCACGCCCAGCTAATTTATGTATTCTTAGTAGAGACAGGATTTCACCATATTGGCCAGGCTGGTCTCTAACTCCTGACCTTAGGTGATCCACCCGCCTCAGCCTCCAAAAGTGCTAGGATGACAGGCATGAGCCACCACACTTGGCCAAGAGCATGTAAAAGAGAAACAAGCATGGTGGTGCTGAGGTGGGAGGATCACTTGAGCCCAGGAGTTTGGGCTGCGGTAGGTAATGGTCGCACCACTGCACTCTAGCTTGGGGGACCGCGCGAAACCCTGTCTCTACATAAAATTTTAAAATATAATGAAAGAAAATGCCTAATTACATTCCCTGGTGAATAAATGATGTAAATGCCCATATTTTACTATCTGCTTATGTATCGCTTTAGTATTACATCAATCAATAGAAGTTAAAACCCTCGCGGATGTTAGGGTTTCAACTTCTGTTGATTCACAGGATGCAGGTGGGGGAGAGATGGCAAGGGGGAAAATATGAATTTGATTACTCATGTGGAACAAGGTGAAACTATTAGTTTAAAAGAATTTTAGACAGAAAAATTAAAATAGTTAAATTATTTCCTTCATGCTGTTATTCTAGTGTTTTTATATTAAAGAAGTAAGCATAAATATGAGGATTTTATATGATTTCTATTCTGGCTGTTTTTAGAATCATGGCTAAAAATTGGCATGGATCTCAGAATGACTGATGTGGAGGCTTTAGCATCTTGTCAAAAATGAGGAAACATCTGGACAGACAGGGAAGAGGATTTGTACAAGGCCATGATCAGGAAGGAATTTCAGGTCTACTGTCTTCCATCTCTATGTTCTACCTTTCAGACCCTCTAAAAGAATGATAAGTACTTATTAAAAAATCTGTGTCCTTGCTCATGTGTTTAAACAGTGACAATTGCTGTAGGGAAGAATTTTGTATGCTGATATGACCCAGGACTAGGCCCTATGTCACTTGCATCCTGCATCCATGTTAGACCTGTCTCTGTGCTTCAGGTTGCTGTCTCTCTTTGTGGAGCCTGATGCTGTTTGTGATGGCCTTGGCCTCATTTTCCACTCAGTGCCACCCTTCTCTGGGTGCACTGTGCAAAATGAGTGAGTTGGCTGCCACATGGGGCTTCTGGGGTGCCGGAATATTATCCTCATCCTAGCTGGACGACCATTGACCCAAGCATGGGGTTCAGGTTCTTGGTGACAAGTTGTTATAAATGGAAAAATTATACTGGGGTACAGTGGCTCACGCCTGTAATCGCAGCACTTTGGGAGGCCAAGGCAGAAGGATTGGTTGAGCTCAGGAGTTCAAGACCAGCCTGGGCAACATAGGGAGACCCTGTCTCTACTACTATTAAAAAAATTAGCCAGGCATGGTGGTGTGTGCCTGTGGTCCCAACTGCTCAGGAGGCTGAGCTTGGAGGTCAAGGCTACAGTGAGGCCATGTTTGTGCCACTGCACTCCATCCTGGGTGACAGAGCAAGATCCTTTCTCAAAAATTGAATAAATAAATAAATAATTTTTTTAAAAATAAGATGGGGTTTCACCTTGTTGGTCAAGCTGGTTCTCAAAGTCCTGACCTCAGGTGATCAACCCACCTCGGCCTCCCAAAGTGCTGGGATTACAGCCATAAGCCACTGTGCCTGGCCAATAAATAAAAATTTTTGAAATGGAGAACTGAGAAAAGGAACAAAACACTAATGCAGTTTTGTTCCCATGGAAGATAATCAAACAAAGCTAAACATAGCTGGAGTAAGAGAACCAGCGGCTGCTAACAGACTTGGAACTGTGCAACTGAATGAACCCCAAGGCTTACTCCCTCCCTGGGGAGTCAAGGCCAGAAGCATTTTCTGTAGCATCCATGGCAGAGCTGTGGGGGCCTTTCTGGCTCAACTGGGAAGGAAGGTGACGGTTGTTGTTCTTCAGAGAATTGCCTTCCTGCCTCCTAAAGAGAATCGCCAGGGCCTAGATTCTGGAAAGGGAAGGGAAAGCAGAGAACACAAAAAGGAAATGTTTTCTTGTTCACCCTTGAGACTCATGTGCATGTCCCCAAGCAGATTGCCAGAGGAAATTAAGGTTCTTTAAAAATAATAATAATAAATAAATTCTGGCCCAGTACAGTGGCTCACACCTGTAACCCAGCACTTTAGGAGGCTGAAGCAGGAGGACCACTTGAGCCCAAGAGTTAGAAACCAGTCTGGGCAACATAGCAAGACCCTGTCTCTACAAAAAATTTTGAAAAATTTGCTGGATATGGTAGCACATAGCTGTAATTCCAGCTACTCAGGAGGCTGAGATGGGAGGATTGCTTGAGCCCAGGAGTTCAAAACCATTCTGGGCAAGACGGTGAGAACTTGTCTCAATTTAAAGAAAAAAGAATCCCACCCACTCCTGTAATTCCAGCACTTTGGGAGCCTGAGAGAGGTGAATCATTTGAGTTCAGGAGTTCAAGACCATCTGGACAACATGGCAAAATCCTGTCTCTACTGGAAAAATCCCTCCCTTAAAACAGAGTTCAGTGAAGGTTGTTACTCAGTGCAAAAATGAACTTGCCCAGTGGGTTTATATTTACTCTGAACCAATATCAGCCTACGAATAGCAGAAAAAGGCAAGTAGGCCATGTAACATTTCATTTTTTCCTGGAACCCCAGGCTGACCTGGATTGGCTGGCCAGGGAATAGAGGTGAGGCTCCAAATCATCTGGGTGCAGGCAGACCACACAGACCAAGAAATTGCCTTTCACCACCATGCCTGTAATCCTAGCTACTCAGGAGGCTGTGGCAGGACGATCCTTGAGCCCAGGAGTTCAAGACCAACCTTGTCAACATGGTGAGACCCCATCTGGAATGAATGAGTGGTGCCTTTCCCAGACCTCCATTCAGCTGAAAGAAAACAATTCACTTCATAAATTACTTTATGAACCATTGAAACTGTGGATACAGCCATTTGCTCAGTGGTATACCACCACTTCAGATATCATTTATAGGGAATTTAGGGAAAAGTCTTTTCCGCTAATATCAGGAAGTTTAAAAATAGCCAGATAATCTGGGGCCAGGAGCATCCAGTGAGAGAGTTATCAGGCCCACCCAGTTCCCTGAGACAGGTAGAAAAAACTGACCCTTCTCTTCATCAGTGTTATAGATGTAATTTCAATAAATGGGAAAGGATAATGCAAAACCCTTCCTTGTCCCTGTATGCATGGGGAACAGTTGAACAAATGCAAGGGGAATTTGACTCTGAAGGTCCCTGAAGAGCTTGAGAGCTCTCACTGGAGACCCATCCCTAGGAAAATGAACTTGCAGCCCTTTTGGGCAACCAGCCCTGGAATCATAACAGAAGGGGCAAGACCAAGCAAGTCCCTATTGCCTTGAGTGAGTCCTGGGAGAAAGGGGTTACTGGGGTAACTACAGCCTATGCCATTCTTTATAGCCCAAATGCCATCCCTAGTTTTGCACCTAGAAGTTTAGCCAATTAATTGTTTGTATGGTTGTTAAGATGCTGGTTTGAAAAAGCTAGTCGTGCTTAAACTCGTCCTTCTATTCCTTTATGTTGTCCTTCGACTTCTCTTTAGGGAATGACTGAAAATTGCTGGTTCCATTTTTACCCTTTCAGTGCCAGGTGCTAAATTACCCAGTAAATCAGAAGTAGGCATGTGTCTCCAGGCAACTCAAAAATGTCTGAGAAACTTAATACATTTTTCTTTTTCTTTTATTTATTTATTTTTTATTTTTTTGATGTGGAGTCTTGCTCTGCCACCAGGCTGGAGTGCAGTGACATCATCTCAGCTCACTGCAACCTCCGCCTCCCGGGTTCAAGCAATTCTGCCTCAGCCTCCTGAGTAGCTAGGACTACAGGTGTGCACCACCACGCCCAGCTAATTTTTGTATTTTTTAGTAGAGACGGGGTTTCACCATGTTGGCCAGGATGGTCTCGAACTCCTGACCTCAGGTGATCCACCCGCCTCGGCCTCCCAAAGTGCTGGGATTACAGGCATGATCCACCACGTCCAGCCTACATTTTTAAGATATCGAAAGATTACCAAAGTTATTATGGGAAAAATCAGAACTTTGTAGGATTTCTTTACTTCACAGAATTTTAATTTGAATTACAAATGCAAAGGAAGGAGGAGAATCATAATCTTTTCAGAGGTATTTTAAGGGTCCTAATCTGGCCTGATATCCCACAAAGGGTCTAGAGTGCCCTGGGGGAGAAGTGTAGGGCTGCCCGCAAGGTCCACTGGAGAAGGGAGAATTGTAATCCAGGCATAAGAAAGTGACTCTGGCCAGGTGTGGTGACTCACACCTGTAATCCCAGCACTTTGAGAGGCTCAGGCAGGAGGATCACTTGAGCCCAGGAGTTCAGGACCAGCCTGGGCAATAAAGTAAGACCCCCATCTGTACAAACAATTTTTTAAAAATTAGCTAGGTGTGGTGGCATGTACCTAAGGTCCCAGGTACATGGGAGGCTGAGGCAGGAGGATTGCTTGAGCCCAGGAGGTCTTGGCTGTCAGGAGCCATGTTCACACCACTGCATTCTAGTCTGGGTGACACAGCAAGACCCTGTCTCAAAAAGAAAGAAGGTGCCTTCATCTCTGGGGCTCAGAAGCCTGACCATTTTCTTGATCTTTTAGGTGGAAGCTTATGGACATTGTCTTCAAGGAGTTATTTTGATTTCACTTTACACAAATAATATATGTATATATTGTCCTTGAGATGCATTTAATTTATAATTTATCCTTAAAGATAAAATCTCCTTTGACCAATACTATCAATCCTAGGTTTCCCCTCCACTTCCCAACCTCTGTTTTGTCACTTTGTGTCTCCTTCTAGTTGTTGGTTTTTTTTTTTTTTTTTTGGTGATATTTACCTATTTGCATATATATCCATATGTATAGTGTAGTTTTCTGTATTTCTGTAACATAAGTGCAGTCATTATGTACTGTCCTGCAGATTGCCTTTTGCCCCAGCAGTACGTCTTGAGACTTTTGTGTTACTACTAGAGACCAGCAACCCACCAAACTGGTATACAGAATACTTCAGAGTAGAAACATTTGAGCTACAGAAGATGCAGAAAGAAATCTTATCTGAACTTCCCACATCTGACTAAAGCAGACCTTTACTAGCATCATCTGCCCCAACCCTCCCCTTCCCAGGAGGTCTCTAGTCAGGGAGGCATTGACCTCGGGCACTGGGATATCCGCCCCCCCAAGAAAGGTATAAACAACCCCAACAAAACTTTCCATCATTTAAAGCCCTAAATTCCCCCACCTGTAGAAAGCTGTTACATGTATATCTCGAATTCAACTTTTTTTTTCTATTTAGGGGTACATGTGCAGGTTTGTTACATGGGTATATTGCGTGATGCTTATGTTTGGCATGTGAATGACCCTGTCACTCAGATAGTGAACATCGTACCCAATAGTCTTTCAACCCCAGTAGTCCCCAGTAGCTATTGCCATCTTTATGTCTGTAAGTGTCTACAGTTTAGCTCCCACTTGTAACGTGGTATTCGGTTTTCTGTTCTCGCATTAATTCACTTAGGATAATGGCCTCCAGCTGCATCCATGTTGCTGCAAAGGATATGACTTTATTCTTTTTTATGGCTGTGTGATTTTTTTTAGCCTCTAGGTATTCAGGGAGCTATTCTCTTTAAGGTACCTTCGCATATGTAGTACCTTTTTCTCCTATTAATCTGTCTATTGTCAGTTAATTTAAGGCCACTTGCCAATTGGACCTAAATTGGTAGAGAAGTTTTTCCTCTCAACAGTTTATACAAATTTACCTTATTAATTTTAACTGCTGAATGGTGTTCCATAGTTAGAATAGGTTGGAGGTTTTTGTTTTTGAATTTCCTGCTATAAACCAAAAATAAAATTCTAATCTCCCCAACCAACTGAATGGACCCCCTTAGCAAAGGGGATCCCAAAAAAGCCTGAAAAAGTTCAGGCCATGACAGGAAGAGGGGTGGTCAGAAGTTCAGGCCATGTCAGGAAGAGGGGAGAAAGGTCTCATTATATACCTTCCTTTCTTTGGAGTTTAGACCCAACTGACCAGCATTAACATTAAAACAGAGATTTTAAGACTGACAAAACAGACTCTTTGTAGCAATAAGATACCAGATTCCAACTTGACTTGTATAACATCTCATGACAGACAGCAGGTCCTAAAGGAGATCAAAGTATTTTATCCCAAAACATACATATATATATTTTTTGAAAATATATATATTTGAAAATATATATATATGAGGGGGAGTCTCACTCTGTTGCCCAGGCTGGAGTGCAGTATTGCGATCTCGGCTCACTGAAATCTCCACCTCCTGGGTTCAAGCGATTCTCCTGCCTCAGCCTCCCAAGTAGCTGGGATTACAGGTGTCCACCACCATGCCCAGCTAATTTTTGTATTTTTAGTAAAGATGGGGTTTCACCATGTTGGCCAAGATGGTCTCAATCTCTTGACCCCATGATCTGCCCGCTTTGGCCTCTGAAAGTGCTGGGATTACAGGCGTGAGCCACTGTACCTGGCCCCAAAATATATTTCTTTGACATATTTTGAATGGCCCTGCAAAGCTGTCCTTTGTGGGGGAAATTTGCATTTTTTAGAGAATCTACTTCCTCTACTAAGTTTTTTCACAGAATTTGACACCTTTGAGGTCAGATAAAGAGTCTGTCACATCTATTATTTCTGAAGCTTGCTCCTTGGAGGTTTCATCTACATAACAAGAATCTTGGCTTCCAGTACAGTACCCACCTTACCTTAACTCAAGCTGACTTAAACTCTTCAGGCAGAGCTTCATTCTTTCAACCAATTGTCAATCAGAAAATCTCTGAATCCACCTGTGACCTAGAAACAGCCACCACCCCCCACCTCCACCACCACTTTGAGATATCCCCCTATTCCAGGTCAAAACTAATATATACCTTCCATGTAGTGATTTATGTCTTTGCCTGCAAATTTTGTCTCCCTAAAATGTCTAAAACCAAACCATAACACAACCATCGTGGGCACATATTCTTAGGACCTCTCAAGGCTGTGGCATGGGCTATGGTCCTTAACCTTGGCAAAATAAACCTCTTAATCAATTGAGACCTTTTGCAGATGGCTTTTGGTTTCACTATCAGTAAGTGGGTTTTTAGGTTGTCTCTAATTTTCCATTGCAAACAGTACTGCTGTGAACATCCTTGAACATCTCTCCCTGTTTACATGTACAGATATATTTTAGAAAACAGGAATACTGTATCGTGGGTTATGTGCTTTTTTTTCTTTTAAATTGTAGACATTGTCAAATAGACTTTAGAGTACTGATGAATGTTTAACAACTGGTCTTCCAAAAAGAGGAAGTGGGGCTGTGATTTGTAGCATTTACCAATTTCCATGGTGTAAATTCTCCCACCATGGCCAATTTCAAGCTACTAATGTGACATTAATGCACAGTCAGCTCTATGAGCTGGTATGAAGTGGCTCCAGCATAGTTCTCAGAATCACTTAAACTCAGAATGCATATAGATATTAGCAAATGGCCCAGCCAATGTATACTTTCACAAGCAGTATATGAGAGTATCTACAGTCATGCTCTGCATAACAGTGTTTCAGTCAATGACGGATGACATGTATGACAGTTTCCAAAGATTATAATGGAGCTGAAAAATTCTCATCACTTGTGTCATAACACATTATTCATGTGTTTGTGGTGATGCTGGTGTAAACAAACTACTGCTCTGCCAGACATATAAAAATATAGCACATACAATTATGTGCAATACATAATGCTTGATAATAAGTGACTGACTAGTTTATGTACTTACTCTACTGTGCTTTTTATCATTTAAGTATACTCTTTCTACTTTTAAAAAAAGAAGTTAACTGTAAAACAGTCTCAGGCAGGTCCTTCCAGAGGGATTCCAGAAGAAGGCATTGTTACCATAGGAGATAACAACTCTATTCCTATATAGCCCTGAAGACTTTCCAGTGGGACAAGATGTAAGGGTGGAAGACAGTGATATTGATGATCCCAACCCTATGTACACCTAGGCTAATATGTGTATTTGTGTCCTGGTTTTTGACAAAAAAAATTTTTAAAGTAAAATAAATTTTTAAATTATTTTATTTTATTTTGAGACAGAGTCTCACTCTGCTGCCCAGGCTGGGGTGCAGTGGCGCGATCTTGGCTCACTACAACCTCCGCCTCCTGGGTTCAAGCAATTCTTCTGCCTCAGCCTCCTGAGTAGCTGGGATTACAGGCACTGTGCCACCAAGCCCGGCTAATTTTTGTGGTTTTTTTTTTTTTAATAGAGACGGGGTTTCACCATATTGGTCAGGCTGATCTCAAACTCCTGACCTCGCAATCCGACTGCCTTGGCCTCCCAAAGTGCTGGGATTACAGGCATGAGCCACCACGCCCAGCCAATTTTTAAAAATTTTATTAGGAAAAAGCTTACAGAAGGAGAATATAAGAAAATATTTTATACAGCTGTAGAGCGTGTTTGTGTTTTCAGTTAAGTGTTATTACAAGAGTCAAAAAGTTAATTACAGTGAACTAAGGTTAATTTATTGAAGAAAAATTTTTAAATAAATTTAGTGTAGCCTAAGTGTATAGTGTAAAATCTACAGTTGTCTACAATAATATCCTAGGCCTTCATATTCACTGAGCACTCACACACTGACTCACCCAGAGAAACTTCCAGTCTTGCAAGCTCCATTCATGGTAAGTACCCTATATAGGTATACCATTTTTTATCTTTTACACCGTATTTTTACTGTATCTTTTCTGTGTTTAGACTGACAACCACTGTGTTACAGTTGCCTACAGTATTCAGTACAGTAACATGCTGTACAGGTTTCTAGCCTATAAGCTATACCATATAAGTAGGCTGTAATCTGTGATGTTCATACAATGATGAAATCACCTAATGATGTATTTCTCAGGATGTTTCCCCGTTGTTAAGCAACAATGACTATTTCCCTTTATCCTTGTCAGTGCTTGGCAATATCATACTTTTTGCCAGGATGATGACTCATTTTTGCATTTTTCCCAACTATTAGTGAGATTGAGCATTTTTTAATGTCTTTGCTATTTTTATTTCCCTTTCTATGCAATCGTATTTTTTGAGACAGGGTCTCTCGCTCTATCGCCCAGGCTGGAGGACAGTGGCATCCGATTAATGACTCACTGCAGCCTTAATCTCCCTGGGCTCAGGTGATTCTCCCACCTCAAGCCTCCCAAGTAGCTGGGACTACAGGTGTGCGCCACAATACCTGGCTAATTTTTTGTAACTTTTGTAGAGATGGAGTTTCACTCTGTTGCCCAGGCTGGACTTGAACTCCTGGGCTCAAGCAATCCACCCTCCTCAGCCTCACAAACTGCTGGGATTACAGTCATGAGCTACCGCACCCAACCTGCCTGTTTTTCTTTTTTCTTTTTTTGAGACAGAGTCTCACTATCTCGCCCAGGCTGAAGTGCAGTGGCACGATCTTGGCTCACTGCAACCTCTGCCTGCCAGTTCAAGTGATTCTCCTGCCTCAGCCTCCTGAGTAGCTGAGATTACAGGTGCCTGCCACCATGCCTGACAAATTTTTGTATTTTTAGTAGAGTCGGGGTTTCACCATGTTGGTCAGGCTGGTCTCAAACTCCTGACCCTCAGGCGATCCACCCGCCTCAGCCTACCAAAGTGCTGGGATTATAGGTGTGAGCCACAGCGCCCGGCCCTGTTTTCTTTTGATATTTTTCTGTCGATTTGTTGCAGCCCTTGATGTAGCCTGGAAACAAGTGTCTATCAAGAAGTTTTCAATCTATTCTAGAAAGTGAAGTTGGAGGAATATCCCCAAATGTATTGAGCACCTGCTATATGAACATACCTTTTAAGGACTGGGACTGAGAGAAGAGTATACATTGTGTACATCAAACCCTATTAGTGATTTAACACTGTGGTAGGGTCAGTTGAACACACACGCACACCAGTGATACAAATAAAAACGAATTACTAGGAGTAGTGAAGAAAATAAATAAATTGCATTTTGGCTCAGTCTGCCTATTTGTCATTTTTTTCACAAGCATCCTGTTGGTCCTCATCTCCGTTGGAACACTGAGGTCATTGGATTATTCTTCCGGAGGGAATTCATCAGCACTTTCTATTCTCACTGAGGTTTCCAGGGAGTCTTCTGGTGAAGCTTATCCCTCATCTCCCCTGTCACATTGGCTGTGATCTCAAAAAGGTGGAGTGGTTTTTCTTCCCAGGCTGTTTCTTCCTAATAATGACTGGCTGCCCCACCAGCTGACCATCCTCTGGGATGAGTTAAGGATGCACCATTTTTCTGGGGTGTGGACCATTCCCAGAATCCCTCAAATGCAGGATGCAGGAGGTAGCCAATTTTTACAAAGGCAGGGCTGTGTAGGATGAAACATAATATAGGTATTATCTTAGATAGGGGTGATTATTTGCTAAATGCAACTTTGCTACTAATTTGCTGCTCATTCCATTCCTTGAACAAAACATAATTTTTTTTTTTTTTTTTTGAGATGGAGTTTCTTTCTTGTTAACCAGGCTGGAGTGCAATGGCGCGATCTCGGCTCACCGCAACCTCCGCCTCCTGGGTTCAGGCAATTCTCCTGCCTCAGCCTCCTGAGTAGCTGGGATTACAGGCACACGCCACCATGCCCAGCTAATTTTTTGTATTTTTAGTAGAGACGGGGTTTCACCTTGTTGACCAGGATGGTCTCGATCTCTTGACCTCGTGATCCACCCGCCTTGGCCTCCCAAAGTGCTGGGATTACAGGCTTGAGCCACCGCGCCCGGCCAATAATTTTTTTTTTTTTGAGACAGAGTCTTGCTTTGTCGCACAGGCTGGAGTGCAGTGAAGCAATCTCGGCTCACTGCAACCCCCGCCTCCCAGGTTCAAACAATTCTCCTGCCTCAGCCTCCCAAGTAGCTGGAACTACAGGCATGCATCACCATGCCTGGCTAATTTTTGTATATTTAGTAGAGATGGGGTTTCACTATATTGGCCAGGCTGGTCTCGAACTCCTGACCTCGTGATCCGCCCACCTCAGCCTCCCAAAGTGCTGGGATTATAGGCGTGAGCCACCGCACCTTGCCACATAAACATTTTTAAGTTGAAAAGATTGAAATAGCATCAGGTAGTAATGCAGATGTTAGAGAGGACAGCTCTCTTGCATATTTCAATTCCTTGGTATTTTTGTCACCCCCATCCCTCATCCTGTACCGGTTTTAGTGAATTTTGAAAGGGGACTTTCATTCTCTGATTTGCACCAAAATAGAAAGTGGCTTTGTTAACATCTTAGAGCAGTGAGTAGTTTTTTTGTTTGTCTGTTTGGTTTTCTTTTTTTGAGACAGAGTCTTGCTCTGTCGCCAGACTGGAGTGCAGTGGCGCAGTATCAGCTTACTGCAACCTCCGCCTCCTCGGTTCAAGTGATTCTCCTGCCTCAGCCTCCTGAGTAGCTGGGACTACAGGTGTCCGCCAACACACCTGGCTAATTTTTGTATTTTTAGTAGAGACGGGGTTTCACCATGTTGGCCAGGATGGTCTCGATCTCTTGATCTTGTGATCTGCCCCCCTCGGTCTCCCAAAGTGCAGGGATTACAGGCATGAGCCACCGTGCCCGGCCCAGAGCAGTGAGTAGTACTTAACCAGGAATGGACATCAGAATCCCCCAGGGAGTATCTACTAAACACACGGGCCTGCTGAGTCAGAGTCTGGGTGAAGGGTAGGATCATGTAGTTAGGAAAAACTGGAAATGATTCAGATGTGCCTTCATGACTAAGAGCCACTGCTCTGTTCTATTGCCATTCTGTGATAAGCTTGGTACAAACCTTCAGGGTAAGTGTTCGGAAACATTTACAGCAGTTTCACAGAGTATGTCTATTAAATGTAATAAGTTTGGGCTTGTATTTTACTTCATTTTATATTTTACAAAATTACTAGTCTCTGATGAATTGAAAATGTTAAAAATCAATCTTACAGTTTGAGAAGCACTGTTCTTGGCTTGCTTAGTTGTATCCAAGTCAGACGGGCACATCTAAAAATTACCCGGTATTAAAGTAAATCATTAAGGCTGGGCATGGTGGCCTACACCTATAATTCCAGCACTTTGGGAGGCGAAGACAGGTGGATCACTTGAGGTCAGGAGTTTGAGACCAGCCTCGCCAACATGACAAAACCCCATCTCCACTACAAATACAAAAATTAGCTGGGCCTAGTGATGGGTGTCTGTAATTCCAGCTACTCAGGAGGCTAAGGCAGGAGAATCGCTTGAGTCTGGGAGGCGGAGGCTGCAGCAAGCTGAGATGGTGCCATTGCACTCCAGCCTGGAGACAGAGCAAAACTCGGTCAAATGAATGAATGAATGAATGAGACTGAGACATCTCTAGTGCCTTAGGTTCCTTTCTAAGCAAATCAAAACCCCACTCAAAGTGAGTGGTTGCAGCCCAGGAAAACAAAACTTAAGCATAACCAGTCAAAACCTGCTAACTAACCTCTAACTAGAAACTACCAATCAGAAACCACCAACTAGCCTCTAGGGACTTTCCACTTCAACTCATCAAATTGTGGTTTGGCAATGTCCGATTCATGAATCGTGGTCTCAAACCTTTTAAACTTTTAATGTGCCTAAATTTAACACTTTTTTGGTAGTCTTGTGATCTTGGTGTGTAACTTTCTGAGTATCAGTGACTCCTCTGGTGGGTCCTTGAGAGGATTAGAGATGATGAATGTATCTAAAGCACCTAGCACCATGCCTGACATTCATAGAAGTTACTGGAAACCTATCATAAAACAGTTCCTAGCAAAACTATCTTCCAATTAGTTGTTGAAGAACACACAGAATCCTAGAGGGTGGTGACTGCTGCATCCTATTCTAACCAACCCAGACTGTGCAGGATGACAGATTTGTGCAGCCTCTCTAAACAGTTTAACTTGGAGTTCAGCCATGGGCAAGAGAGCTTAGTGGCCAGGGCACTACAGGACAAACCTCTGGTTAGCAGACCTCTACGCAGTCTGTCCTTCCTGGCTCCCCTCTCATGTTCCCCTTCCCCGGAGTCCTTTTCTCTCTTTTGTACCCCACTGCGCCTTCCCCCCAGGTCTCAACTGTTTTTATTTCTTACCTCTAGCACAATCATTTTCTGTTCCTGATGGAAGGGTGAGAAGGATGGGTAATGAAAATTTCTGGCCGCTGTGGTCTGGCTTCCTGTGCAAGCATCTGAAAATAAGCAGATCATTCATACTGGGCCAAATGACCTCCTGCTGGCATAATCCTGTGCCCTTATTGTACTAAAAGAGAATCTATCTCTTCCTTCAACTTTCATTACAAAAAGCCTTTTTCTCTAACCTTTGCCTTATGTGGGTGCCATTATTATTACTGGGAGAAGTGTTGTGTGATAAATACAGGTGCTTTGGAGCCAGCAACTTTGGATTGGATTCTGACTCTGCCTCTTACTTGTGTGGCTTAGGGAATTTTTTATTTTTTTATTTTGTAGAAACAGGATCATGCTGTGTCGCCCAGGCTGGAGTGCAGTGGTGTGATCATAGTTCAAGCGATTCTTCTACCTCAGCCTCCTGAGTAGCTGGAACATGCAGGCATGTGCCACCACACTCAGCTATTTTTTTTTTTAAATTTAGTGTTTTGTAGAGATGAGATCTTACTTTATCGCCCAGGCTGGTCTTGAGCTCCTGGGTGTAAGCGATCTCCTACCTCAGCCTCCCAAAGTGCTGGGATTACAGGGATGAGTCACCATGCCTGGCCTTAGTTAGAGTTTTTAATTCAAATCAGTATTGGATCCCAGTATTTCCTGTAAACCAGAAGTTAGATCTAGAATCTTTATTCATATTAAAATTTTTGGCAAGAACACGTCATAGTTTTCTTGAACCTAAATTCCTACACAGATTTAACTCTAGCAGCTAACTGGCTGCTTTGCTTCTCCATCTTCCCTCTACTCGCCTCCACTGACTGAGTCATCCTTCAGGCCTTCCTTTAGACGTCACTCTCAGGGAAGTTGCCCTGACTCTCCAAGTTTAGCACATAGGTTTGTTCCTGTGATGGCTTCATGACGGGGGATTGTAATTGCCTATCTGCCATTTGGTGAACTTCTTGTAGCTCATCTCTCTTGCCCTGCCTTCCACTAATCTTTCCTTCCCACCACACACATCACAACCCCTGCTTTTCACCTGCTGGAGAGGTATGCTGCCCATCCTTCAGTCCTCACCTCACATAGCACACTCCCCTTAGGTCAGGTTTTCCATTATACAGAGCCATAATCTCCTGTCCTTCCCCCCCTCCCCCGCATAGCATTTATCACAAGTTATTTCTGGATTTTCTTTGCTATGAATATTTGCCTTGTACATTAGACCGTAAACTGGTTGGCCTTTGCTTAATGCTGTATCCCCAGTACCTAGCATGGTGCCTGGCTCCTTGTGGCAGTTACTAAATAGTTACTGGATGATAAAGGGTGCTACTGCATTTGTTTATCTCCTTTAGGAAACGAACTGCCTTATTGATGGTCATGGCCTTGGTGTTTAACTGGTACACCAGGCCCACCACAAAATATAGTTGCCCAGGTACACAAGTCCTTCATGGTTTGAGAGAGAAATGCAAAAAAATAGGCCAGTAGGGATGCCAGTAAGAAGGAAAAATAAGTCTCTATCACCTGTGTACTATTCTTGCCAAAAGCATTTAACCAGAATCTAATCAAGCCTTTAGACCTAATTTCTAGTTTACAAGAAATACAGTGATAGAAGAACATATCTGGCAACCCTTGACGAAGCAATCAACCACATCCAGAATGTTGGACATTTTGGAGGGCAACGAGTATGGACAAAGGTCATAAGGAAAAAAATACTAGCCAGGTATGGTGGCTCACACCTGTAATCCCAGCGCTTCAGGAGGCCAAGGCGGGAGGATCACTTGACTCCAGGAGTTTGAGACCAGCTTGGGTAACATAGCAAGACCTTGTCTTTACAAAAAAATTTAAAGTAAATAAATAACTTTAAAAATTATGAGATGCAAAGATGGCTGGGCGCAGTGGCTCATGCCTGTAATCCCAGCACTTTGGGAGGTGGAGGTGGGCTGATCACCTGAGGTCAGGAGTTCAAGACCAACCTAGCCAATATGGCAAAACCCATCTCTAATAAACCAGGCATTGTGGTGGGTGCCTGTAATCCCAGCTACTCAGGAGGCTGAGGCAGGAGAATCACTTGAACCTGAAAGGCGGAGATTGCAGTAAGCCAAGATGGTGTCACTGCACTCCAGCCTAGGCGACAGAGCAAGACTTCATCTTCAAAATAAACAAATAAAAGATGCAAAGATTATTATAGATTGAGAGATTGTAGAGATGCACCATCCAAATACATAATATTATTCTTGATTGTATATGGTTAGAAAAAGACAATTGCAAAAGACATTTTGAACACATTGGAGAAGTTGAAATATGGACTGTACATTAGATAATATAATTGGAGTTATTGAGGCCTCGGAGGCAACACCACACATCTACAACCATCTGATCTTTGACAAACCTGACAAAAACAAGCAATGGGGAAAGGAGTCCCTGTTTAATAAATGGTGTTGGGAAAACTGGCCAGCCAGGTGCAGAAAGCAGAAACTGGACCCCTTCCTGATACCTTACACTAAAATTAACTTTAGATGGATTAAAGACTTAAACATAAGACCTAACACCATAAAAACCCTAGAAAAAAACCTAGGCAAAACCATTCTGGACATAGGTGTAGACAAGGACTTCATGACCAAAACACCAAAAGCATTGGTAGCAAAAGCCAAAATAGGCAAATGGGACCTAATCAAACTCCAGAGCTTCTGCACAGCAAAAGAAACAATCATTAGAGTGAATCAGCAACCAACAGAATGGGAAAAAATTTTTGCAGTGTACCCATCTGACAAAGGGCTGATATCCAGAATTTACAAAGAACTAAAACAGATTTACAAGAAAAAAACAAGCCTATTGAAAAGTGAGCAAAGGATATGAACAGATACTTTATAAAAGAAGACATACATGAGGCCAACAAACATATGAAAAAATGCTCATCGTCACTGGTCATTAGAGAAATGCAAATCAAAACTACATTGAGATTGGCCGGGCGTGGTGGCTCACGCCTAAAATCCCAGCACTTTGGTAGGCCAAGACGGGCGGATCATGAGGTCAGGAGATCGAGACCATCCTGGTCAACATGGTGAAACCCCGTCTCTACTAAAAATACAAAAATTAGCTGGGCATGGTGGCGCATGCCTGTAGCCCCAGCTACTCGGGAGGCTGAGGCAGGAGAATTGCTTGAACCCAGGAGACAGAAGTTGCGGTGAGCCGAGATTGCCCCATTATACTCCAGCCTGGGTAACAAGAGCGAAACTTCGTCTCAAAAAAAAAAAAAAAAAAACTACATTGTGATACCATCTCATGCCAGTTAGAATGGCGACCATTAAAAAATCAGGAGACAACAGATGCTGGAGAGGATGTGGAGAAATAGCAACACTTTTACACTGTTGGTGGGAGTGTAAACTAGTTCAACCATTGTGGAAGACAGTATGGCAATTTCTCAAGGACCTAGACATAGAAATTCCATTTGACCCAGCAATCCCATTACTGGGTATATATCCAAAGGATTTTAAATCGTTCTACTATAAGAACACATGCACACGAATGTTCACTGCAGCACTGTTTACAATAGCAAAGACCTGGAACCAACCCAAATGCCCATCGATGATAGCCTGGACAGGGAAAATGTGGCACAGATACACCATGGAATACTATGCAGCCATGAAAAATGATGAGTTCATGTCCTTTGTAGGGACATGGATGAACCTGGAAACCATCATTCTCAGCAAACTGACACAAGAACAGAAAATCAGACACCTCATGTTCTCACTCATAGGTGGGTGTTGAACAATGAGAACACATGGACACAGGGAGGGGAGCATCACACACTGGGGTCTGTTGGGGGGAAATAGGGGAGGGATAGCTGGGGGTGGGTAGTTGGGGAGAGATAGCTTGGGGAGAAATGCCAGATATAGGTGATGGGGAGGAAGGCAGCAAATCACACTGCCATGTGTATACCTATGCAACAATCTTGCATTTTCTTCACATGTACCCCCAAACCTAAAATGCAATTTAAAAATTTTTAAAAATAATAATTGAAGTTGTTACTTTTTTATAGATATTTAGAAAATTGTCCTTATTCTTAGAAGATGTATAATGAAATATTTACATAGAAAATGTCCTGATGTCCACAACTTATTTTCAAATGATTCAGGAAAAATCACATTCATATATAGATAAAGCAAATGGTCAAATATTAGCAGCTATTGAATCTGGGTGGAAGGTGTGCAAGGTTTTTTAACTATTGGTTTTGGGGTTTTTGAAATTATTTTTGGTCAGATATATTAGGTATAATTTGCACAGTAAAATATACCCATTTAAGTGTAAAGTTTTATGAATTTTGACAAACACATGAAATTGTGTAACTACCATCATAATCAAGAGATAGAAGAGTTTATCATTCCTAGAATTTTCCCTTGCCCCTTTGTAGTCATCCCCTCACCCTAGCCCCTACCCCTTGTACCATTGATCTATTCTCCATTTCTATAGTTTTGCCTTTCCCAGAATGTCATACAAATGGAAGCATATAGTATGTTGCCTTTTGAGTCTGGCTTCTTTCACTTATATATTAGTTTGCTAGGGCTGCTGTAACAAAACACCACAAACTGGGTGACTTCACACTATAGAAACATACTGTCGGCCAGGCATAGTGCCTCACGCCTGTAACCTCAGCACTTTGGGAGACTGAGCCAGGCGGATCACCTGAGGTCAGGAGTTCAAGACCAGCCTGGCCAACATGGCAAAACCCTGTCTCTACTAAAAATACAAAAATTAGTTGGGCATGGTGGTGCACACCTGTAATCCCAGGTACTCAGGAGGCTGAGACAGGAGAATCACTGGAACCCGGGAGTGGAGGTTGCAGTGAGCCAAGATCACACCGTTGAACTCTAGCCTGGGTGACAGAGCTAGACTCTGTCTCAAAAAAAAAAAAGCAAAGCAAAGAATAAAGAAACATATTGTCTCATAATTCTGGATGCTGAAAGTTCAAAATTAAGTTGTTGGAGGGGCCATGCTTTCCCAAAGGCTCCAGGGAGAATCTGTTCCATTCCCTTGTCTTAGCTGCTGGTGTCACCAGCAATCCTTGGCATTCTTTTCCTTGTACCTGCAGAACTCCAATCTCCACCTCTGTCATTGCATGGTATTCTTCCTGTCTGTCTCTTCTTGAGGACATCAGTCGTATGGGGCTAAGGGCCCACCTTATTTGAGTATGGCCTCATCTTAAGAAATTATATCTGCAATGACCCTATTTCCAAATAAGGGTCTGTAGCATTAGAGAGTTAGGACTTAATATTTTTGGGAGGACACAATTCAACCTTTGAAAGCACAAGGTGTTTGAGATTAATCTGTTTTGTTTTGTTAGTTTTATTTTGTTTTTTTTCTTCGATAGAGTCTCGCTCTGTTGCCAGGCTGGAGTGCAGTGGTGAGATCTCGGCTCACTGCAACCTCTGTCTCCCGGGTTCAAGTGATTCTCTTGCCTCAGCCTCCCAAGTAGCTGGGACTACAGGTGTGTGCCACCATGACCAGCTAACTTTTGTATTTTTAGTGAAGATGGGGTTTCACCATGTTGGCCGGGATAGTCTCAATCTCTGACCTTGTGATCTGCACGCCTCAGCCTCCCAAAGTGCTGGGATTACAGGCGGGAGCCACTGTGCCCAGCAAGATTAATTTGTTTTTGCATTTGTTTTTGTATCAGTTTGTTCCTTTTTATTGCTGCGTAGTCCACTGTTTGGATGTATTGCTCTTTGTTTATCCATGTATCAGCTGAAAGACGTGGGTTGTTTTCAATATTAGGAAATTATGTATAAAGCCACTATAAACATTTGCCTGTGGATTTTTGTGTAAACACAAATCTTCACTTCTCTTGGATAAATATTGAGGAGTGGGATTATGTTTAACTCTATAAGAAGCTGCTAAACAGTTTTCCAGAATATTTTCAGTTCCCACTAGCAATATGTGAAAGTTCTAGTTCTTCATGTTTTTACCAACACTTGGTATTGCTGGCTTTTCTGATGATAGCCATTTTAATGGGTATGTAGTGGTATCATGTAGTGGTTTTGATTTGCATTTCCCTGGTGACTTACGATGTTCAGCATCTTTTCATGTGCTTATATGCCATTTGTATGTCTTCTTTAGTAAAGTGTTTAGATCTTTTGCCCATTTTTATTAGGTTATCTGTGTTCTTATTGAGTTTTATAAATATTAAAAATTATTCTCCATATAAGTCCCTTATCAGATATGTATTTATTTTTACTTATTTATTTTTTTATTTTTGAAATGAAGCCATACACCATCGCCAGGCTGGAGTGTAGTGGTACGATCTTGGCTTACTGCAACCTCCGCCTCCTGGGTTCAAGCAATTCTTCTGCCTCAGTCTCCCGAGTAGCTGGGACTATAGGCATGCCCCACAACGCCAAGCTAATTTTTGTATTTTTAGTAGAGATGTCATTTCACCATGTTGGGCATGCTGGTCTCGATTTCTTGATCCACCCGCCTCGGCCTCCCAAAGTGCTGGGATTACAGACGTGAGCCACTGCGCCCAGGCTTTATTTATTTATTTATTTATTTTTGAGATGGAGTCTTGCTCTGTCGCCTAGGCTGGAGTACAGTGGCACAATCTCGGCTCACTGCAACCTCCACCTCCTGGTTCATGCAATTCTCCTGCCTCAGCCTTCCGGGTAGTTGGGAGTACCAGTGCTCACCACCATGCCTGGCTAATTTTTGTATTTTTAATTTTGTTTAATTTTGTTTCTTAGCATGCATGCACGTATGCACGTATGCACACATGCTAAGTTTTGTATTTTTTTTTTTTTTTAAAGACGGGGTTTCACCATGTTAGTCAGGCTGGTCTTGAACTCCCGACCTCAGGTGATCTGCCCACCTTGGCCTCCAAAGTGCTTGGATTACAGGCATGAGCCACTACGCCCGGCCTAATTTTTGTATTTTTAGAGACGGGGTTTCACCATGTTGGACAGGCTGGTCTTGAACTCTTGACCTCAAGTGATTGGCCCACCTTGGCCTCCCAAAGTACTGGGATTACAGGCATGAGCTACCTCGCCTGGCCAGATATGTATTTTTAAAATATTTTCTTCTAGTCGGTGGTTTGTCTTTTCTTTTCCTTAACGGTGTCTTTCAAGGAGCAAAAGCCTTTAATTTTGATGACGTTCAATTTATAGATAGTTCTTTTGATGTCATTTCATAGTATGTGTTTTTCAGCTTTTCTCTGGGTTTGAAGTCTTTCGTAATAAAAAGTTGAGAGAAAAAAGAAGGCAGAAATAGCTAATTTTTTTTTAAAGCAAACAATTACTAAAAGGCAAACAATAACATAACATCCTCTTTATTTACCCTCCAGTTCTACTCCTTTCACAGAGGCAATCGCTTTTAAGCCCTTTAACTGTTTCTTCTTCATTTAATTCTCCTTATTTAATCAGTCTTTGAGGGGCAGGGGAGACACCTCCAGGACACACCAGTGTTCATAACAGGGAGCTTTGGATCTGCCCTGGGAGTGCCCTGAGGCTAGAGTGGGCAGTGACCCAGACTCCTCAGCAAGTAGGGTTGATTCTGGCTGTGAAATGAGCACCCAGCTCTTGTTAAAAGCTCTGAGACGGCAAAGGGTCTACTGTGGTCCTTGGCATCTGACTTGGTGTTCCCTCAGCCATTAACCACACTTTGAACCTCAGACAGTTGCCAGGCCTCTCTTCTTCAGCCATACTTGGGTGGGAGGCTTGCTGAAGCTGCAGAATGTGTGGCCTGAGAGGAGCCCTGGGCAAGGCGGGTAACTGTGTCATCTTGTTGCATGTCAGGCTCGCCCAAAAACAGATGAGCAATGGGAATTCCAGCTTCTGAACTGGCTTCCTCTCTGTCTGCTTCCCAGCAGTCTGCTATGCACACCTCTCTTCTCCCTCCTGGGCAAAGATTTGCCTGTCACATTCTATTCAGAGACCTCCTCACTTACCACCTCTTCAGTCTTTGAAGTTGTTTTAGAGGGACAATGAGAGAATAGGACAGGCTCCCTGCAGGACATTTTCCAGGTGATAGCCTAGGTAGAGGAAGACTTAAGACAGCTTTTTGACCCCTTGCCCATCCCCTCTGGCGTCTTTTACTTTCCCTGCTGCCTCACTCATTCTGCCTAAAAAGGAAAAGTTGGAAACAGATGCTTAACTCAATCCAGGTCCTTGTTTCCTGACTGAGCCTATGTCCAATCTTCTGGGTTGGCCCTGTCATAAATTAGGCTCTGCATGTGCTTTGGGACAGGCCCTCCTAGATGGTCTTCAGAAAACCCCAACCTGCTCAAGTCTGTTTTGAGTTCAACCTAATGTTGTCACTGGTCCAAAAGTGGGCCTCTTCCTGGGAGAGAAGGCACCTCTCTTTATCAGCTAGCCTTGAACTCTGCTTCTTTGGTACATGGGCGACAGACAAATGGAAAGGTTCTCCCACCACCTCCAGAGTCGTTTCTGTGTGTCGCTGGCTTCCTACGGTTCTTTCCTTGCTAGCTTATCAGACCCTGTTTTATGCCAACTTCAACCATATTAGCTTCCCTGTGGCCTGTGTTGTCTCTCCCCCAATCAGCTTCAGGTGTTTCCCCAGGACTATTCCTGATTCTGGAGAACCTACTGAATACAGCTGATCTCCATCTCACTCTTGTTACATGGTGGCTGCTCCTGTGAGAACAACAGCTGGCACATTACTTTTCTATTTAGAAAGCACCATTGCGTATGATCTTATTCAATATGCACCCTAACCTCGTGAGGTAGGTGCTGTTACTCCTATTTTTCAGATGAAGAACACCCAGCTGGTAAGGAGTGATTGAACTCAGCCTTCCTGAGGAAAATAAGAAACATGTTTTTTATAGCACATATCCCTGGAAGGATACAGAAGAACTGAATATCATGGGTGACCTATCAGTAGAAGAGGACTGAGTGGCAGGGGGACAGGAGTGGCAGGAAGACTTCCTATCATATGCCATTAGGTAAACTACGTTACTGTATTATCCATTGAAAGCAAACAAAAATATTTGTCCCTGCCCTGTTTCTTTAGCCTGATCTACTGACTCCGCTAACCAGGACCAGCTTAATGAGCCACTCAGCTGAGTGCACCAAGAAAACCTGCCTCTGGAGCGGGCAGTAATTTTGGTGTAAAATTAAAGCACTAGCTTTGATCTTTCATCACGAGTCCACTTTGCTTTACTGGACATTTCCAATCCCCTTTAGGAGAAAAAAGAAAGCTCTATTTTTCTTTTCAAGGCAGGCCAGTGCCCAAGTTGTCTAGGCATGGTACATCAGCCAGACCAGCAGGCAGCTGGGACTGCGGGGTGGGGAGCACTTTCACCCTCAGCCCTGGAGGACCTGGGCCAATTATACTGCTAGAGGACTTTACAATCTTTTGGCAGGATGGGGGATTTTCCCTCTATCAGATTCTTGGTCACATCAAGAATCAACCTTGAGAGGTTGGGACTTCCAGAATGGCAGAGTTAGGTACTCAGCCGACCATCTCCCTAGCAAACAACAATTTGGTGAAAAGTATTAAAAAAAAAATCTTTAAAAATTTCTGGGAATTGTCTTAAGGGGCCACAGCAAACAAAGAGGCATTCATTCAGGGAAATCTACTAAATCTCAGTAAGAACGAGGAGAATCTATGGCATGTGAGATGGGAACAAACTGCTTTACCCCTTGCCCCAGCTTCATGTTCTGGAAGTTCTACCTCAGGAATGATAACGCCACACAAGTAACAGAAAAGGAGACCGGGGCTCCCTCTCCTGGAGCACCCGGTCTGGACTCCCAGTTTAACCCCAGGATGGGAGGCTGCCAGTGTTTCTCTCTCCCTTCCCCAGCCCTTGTTGCAGAGGCTCTGTGACAGACAAGTGTGTCAGAGGGGAGCAGGCATCCCTTCCCCTGCTCAGCCTTCAGAGGATGGAAGATCTACTCCTGTGTAGGAAAGAAATTGGATCACTCATCCATTGCTGGAGGAAATGTAAAATGGCATGACCATGCTGGAAATCAGTTTGGCAATTTTCTAAAAAGATTAATATACAACTACCATACAACTCAGCAATTTCAATCCCAGGCATTTAACCCAGATAAATGAGGACATATATTCAAACCAAAAACTGTACACATATGTTTATAGCAGCTTTACTTGTAATAACTCAGAACTGGAAACAGCCCAGATGTCCTTCCACAGGTAAATGGCTAAACAAACTGGCCCATCCTGAGGAGGGACTACTGCTCAGCAATAAAAAGAAACACTCTCACTTTACAACCTGGATGAATCTCCACAGAATTTTGCTGAGTGAAAACAAGAACAATCCCAGAAGGTTACATACTCTATTGTTTCATGTATACCACATTCTTTGAAATGATAAACAATTTTAGAAATAAAGAACAGACTAGTGGCTGCCAGGGTTGAGGAGGGGCGAGGGCAGGGGGGAAGTGGGTGTGGCTTTAAAAGGGAAACATGCGGTGGTGATGGAAATGTTCTGTAACTTGACTGGATCAGTGGCAATATATTGGTTGTCATATTGTACTAGTTTTGAAGGATGTAACCATGGGAAAAACCGGGTGAAGGATACACAGGATCTCTCTGTATTATATCTTAGAACTGCATGTGAATTTATAATTATCTCAAAATAACAAGCTTATTTAAAAAAAAAAAAGCGATTGGAATAGACATTTATCCAAAGAAGATATACAGATGGCCCATAAGTACATGAGAAGATGCTTAACATTGAGTCATTAGGAATATGCAAGTCAAAGCCACAGTGAGATAGGAGAGCTATAATTAAAAAGCCAGACAATAACAAGTATTAGGGAGGATGCAGAGAAATTGGAACCCTCATACATTGCTGGTGGGAATATAAAATGCTGCAGCTGATAGCAAGCAACAATATGGCATTTCCTCAAAATCACAAACATCGAGTTACCTCATGACTCAGTAACTCTACACCCACATATATAACCCCCGCAAAATGAAAACAAACATTCACCAAAACTGTTTTTTCAGCACTAAGAAGGAATGAAGTACTAATACATGCCACAAAATGATGAACCTTGAAAACATTATTCTTGGTGAAAGAAGCCAGTCACAAAATATTGAATTTTTTTGGGGGGGAGATGGAGCCATTCCTCTGCCTCAGCCTCCTGAGTAGCTGGGACTACAGGTGTGTGCCACTATGCTGGGCTAGTTTTTTGTATTTTAGTAGAGATGGGGTTTCACCATGTTGGCTAGGATGGTCTCAATCTCCTGACATCATGATCAGCCTCCCAAAGTGCTGGGATTACAGGCGTGAGCCACCACGCCCAGTCTGAATTATTATATAAAATGCTCAGAATAGGCAAATCTGTAGAGACAAAGTAGATTAGTGGTTGCCTGGGGTCAATCTGTGTGACTGCTGATGGGTATGGGATTTCTTTTAGGGGAAATGGATGTTTAAAATTAGATTGTGGTAATGGTTGCACAACTCTGAACTTACTAAAAAAATTGACTTTAAATGGAATGCCAAAATGGACTTAAAGTAACAACATTCACTTTAAATTAAATTCACCCCTTAAATGGGTGAACAGGTATGTGAATTGTATTTTAATAAAGCTATTTTTTTTTTAAAGGAACAACTGAGAATCCAAGATATATCTTTCTCCCATCTCTCTCTCTTCTTCTTCTTTTGTTTTTTTTTTTAGGAGATGATAGAGTCTTGCTCTGTTGCCCAGGCTGGAGTGCAGTGGCATGATCATAGCTCACTGCAGCCTCAACCTCCTGGGCTCAAGCGATCCTCTTGCCTCACCCACCTGAGGAGTTGGCACTATAAGCATGCACTGCCACACACCACTAATTTTTGTATTTTTTGTAGAAACAGGGTTTCACCATGTTGTCCAGGCTGGTCTCACACTCCTGGGCTTAAGTGATCCTTCTGCCTTGCCCTCCCAAAGTGCGGGGATTACAAGTGTGAGCTACTGCATTTGGCCTTTCTCTTTTTAGAGCTTTTATTTCAAAACAGTTTCAAGGTTACAGAAAGCTGCAAGTTTCACCTCTTACTGGCATTTTGCCTCTTTTTAAGGACAAATTCCATCAGCTTTGGGCTGATGCATTCACTGGCTTTTTTGTAGTCATGTATTTCAGATTGTGTTGCTTACCATACCCCAGTGGTTCCCAAAAAGGACATCTGGCCATGTTGGAAGATATTTTTGGTTGGGAGTGGCACCTCCCTGAACCCAGTAAGTAGGAGCCAAAGATGTTGCTAAACGCCCTACAATGTGCAGGGCAGCACTCTCAGCAAAAAATTATCTGGACCAAAATGCTAATAGTGCGAAGTCTGAGAAACCTGCTCTATGCACTATATTTATCAAAAAGAGAAGTATTGGCAGTCGTGGTGGCATGCACCTGTAGTCCTAGCTACTTGGGAGGCTGAGGCAGGGGATCCCTGGGATCTAGACAAGGCTTTTCAGAGCTGGAGTTTGAGGCAACATAACAAGACCCTGTCTCTAAAAAAATGAAAAGGGAAGTATAGTCTGATTAAAGAGATTGGGGATTTTGCTCGAAGATTAGGGTTTTGGAACATGTGGAGTGTTGTCTCCTGTGATTATTTATTAGTTTGTCTCTCGGTCAGTTCTCTCACCCTGAACATTGCCTGTTCCCTCAGGGGACAGGCTTAAAGCTCTACAGCGTCTGGGCGCTAATGGGCACTTAAGCATTAGAAAAAGATGATAGCACAGCAGCTAGGAAGTCGTCTGGCAGCATTAACATGGCCCAGGAGGTCAGTGGCTTGGGAGATCTGTTCCCAGTTTGAGGCAGCCCTGTCACAGCACTGGGATAAACCACAATCACAGGACTTAAAGGACTCAAAGGGACATTTCGTGTGTGACATTTTGCTACTGTGTTTCCCTCAAAAAATGGTGGTACTATGGCCATTTCCAGAGGCTGAACAGCTGAAGGGGTGAGTGCATGCTAGGATATCTCTACTTGCAACTAGCCAAGGCTTTTCAGAGCTCATCCCCACCTTATCTGGTGAATATGCCCCTCCCAGCTCCACATAATGGTCCTATGCAGGATTTCTTTGGCCTCCAAGGAGATGGTAACCACAGAGGGAATCTTGGCTCTTCCAAAAGGCCTTTGCATATGAAGTTGAAGCTTTCACCCACCATTAGATAGATGTATGTGCTTTGACAGGTCTTGGTGGGTAGAGGGGGGCACTGGTCAGAAACCCCTGAATCCTTTATTTCTGCAAATCCCCAGAAGGTCTAAGAATGGTATCCTGCTCAAGGAGGGCACTCAACAATTTTCAGCAAATATTTGAATCTCTACTATGTTCCAGGAATTATATGAGGACACAGTAGTGGACAAGAGAGACAAGGCCCCTACCCTCAGATAACATATATTAACAGGAGTACCTCAATATATATTTATTCATCAGTTGATTTGGCTGTCTCAAAAAATTATCTGGACCAAAATGGTAATAGTGCTAAGTCTGAGAAACCTGCTCTATGCACTGTATTTATCAAAAAGAAAAGTACTGGCAGTCCTGGTGGCATGCACCTGTAGTCCCAGCTACTTGGGAGGCTTAGCTCAGACTACTGTATCAAAATACCAGGGATCGGGTGTCTTAAACAGCATTTATTCATTTATTTTAGTTTTGGAGTCTGGGAAATTCAAGATCAAGGTGCCAGCTGATTTAATTCCTGGTGAGGGCTCTCTTTGTGGCTTGCAGGCAGTGGCCTTCTCACTGTGTCCTCACCTGGCAGAGGGAGAGGGAAAGAGAGAGAGAGATCTGATTTCTCTTCCTCTTCTTATGAGGACACTAATCCCATTAGGAGGGCTTCACCGTCACGACCTCATCTAAACGTAATTACCTCCCAAGGGTCCTGCCTCCAGCTTCAACATATGAATTTAGGGGGAGGGACACAGTTCGGTTCATAGCACTGGCTTTATCACATCTTTGCAAGTTATCATCAGAATATTTTTGTGATTCATCTGATATTATCAGATGAATAATATTTGTGTGTGGGAGTAACAGAAGAGCCATCTGTATTGTTTTCTAGAAGGGGTAATAGCTATCAACTGGAGTCTTAAGACTCCTGGAAAATCCTCCTTAAGATGTTTAAGTGGATAAGCCACTAAGAGCTTAGTAATTGAGAAGCAAGGAAACAATGAAATGGAAAATATAGGAGTATAAATTGAACTTTGAAGACATCACATTAGAAAAGTCAGAAGATGGCTTTCTAAAAGAGTGTTGTTGCATTTGAGTAAAAAAAGCTAAGAGCCAGGCATGGTGGTGCACCCTGCCACCCCGGGAGGCTACAGTGAGCTATGATCGTGCCACTACTCCCCAGCCTGAGTGACAGAGCAAGAACACCCCCGCCTTTTCTTTTATTTTTCATAAGGAAGCTAAGAATATTCTTTAAAATATGATAATTGCAGATGATAAATGCGAATTTGGCCATGTCTACTTTTCTGCTCCTTTTAACTAGTTTTGGTTGTTTTCCTTTTTCTTATCCTGTTTTATAGAGGAAAATATTTTAATTTTTAAATGTCTTCAAAGCTTTTTTGGAGTAGGGTGGGGTATAAAAAATACTTTTAAAAAATCAGATTAGTATGTGAACAATAGATGTCCCCTGGGAATGGCTGGGGTGGAGAAAGGTATGCGGGGAAGGACAGAAAGTCCCCTGATAGCATTATTCCTCTATGTGGTTCTGAGCACAGTGTTCTGTGTCATTCCAGACAAAACTGACCTTTTGACTAAAGAGTTCTTTTTTTAAAAACCAAGTACATTTGATACATCAAGGCCGTCTGCTCCTCAGATAACTGAGATCCTTTAATTGGACAGTAATACGGTTTAATCCATATTTACAACTCATAGGAAAAGGAACGTATTGTCTTAGGCTTTATATAATACATAGAAGTTGAAGAAAATGAGAGAGTTGGACTTGGGCGACCACCTAGGAATCTCCTTTAACATAGTCCACTGGGGAGGGGTAGGGTGCGGTTCTCTCAGGTTGACAATCAGTTCCATATTGTCACAGGTGGGCGAGGGCCTTTGTTAGCTTTGTCCTGCCTCTTTACAAAACACAGGCAGAATCTGAACCCCTTTTTGGAGACCCAGGGAGTAAATACCCTTCCTTTCACCTAAAGCTTCAGACGGCTGACTTTGAGCCTCCGCTGGATCCAGACAATAATTTTCTTCTTTTAATGCTTCCATAAAGTTGATTTTTCCCTCTGAGCTAGGTGGTCCACAGAGGAGCTTTCCCTGACACAGCTTCCTGTCAGGGGTGACCAGGGGTCGTCATCCAACACACATCCTGACTGCTGAGGCTGCAGGCTCTTAGAGCTAACTCTGGAGGAATGGGCCCTCTTTCATGCTCTAGTCTTGCCTCTCCAGCCCCTCACATACAGGAGCTGGGTGTCCTCCATACTCAGAAAGCCTAACTTAGAGCCAGGCATATAGGAAATGTTAGCTAGTTAGCATTGGCTCTACTACTTTAATGTGTATATAGCTTTCCAAAAGGAAGTATGAACACCACTATCAGAATGGCTGAAACAAAATTAGTGATAATACCAAAGGCTAGCAAGAGGGCAGAGAAACAGAATCACTCATGTATCACTGATGAGAATGTAAAATGTAACAGGCGCTCTGGAAAAACAGTCTGGCAGTTTCTTACAAATTTAAATATGTACTTACTATATGACCTAGCAATTGCACTCCTGAGAAAGAAGGCAACTCATTTCTCGGCTCACTGCAGCCTCCACCTCCAGGGTTCAAGCTATTCTCCTGCCTCAGCCTCCTGAGTAGCTGGGACTACAAGCACGTGCCACCATTCCTGGCTAATTTTTTTATTTTTAGTAGAGATAGGGTTTCATCATGTTGGCCAGACTTTTTTTAAAAAAATGTCTAAGAATGCGGATGAAACACACAATTTGAACCTAGAGGGTCTTGTGGTGCCAAGAGGTAAAAAAATGCTCAAAGAAAACACGAAAATGCCATACTTCAAAAGGATACAGGAGTCAACTCAGAGAGCTCCTAACGACCAAAACTGGAACAATTTGAGCAACAAAATGAGTTAAATAGTATTGGATTATAACCCTAAGCATAAAATAAATATTCATGAGTCTACTGATATAAATACATGATTGAATAAAAAAGTAAATTAGGGAGACTAGACATATCTCTATGCATGACAAGAATCACTTGCAAAAAAATAAAAAATGAAAAGACACATCTTCATGCAGAATTCCAAATAATTGATGTCGATATTCTGCTCTTAAGAAGTTAGAACAGGGCCGGGCATGCAGTGGCTCACGCCTGTAATCCCAGCACTTTGGGAGGCTGAGGTGGGCAGATCACAAGGTCAGGAGTTTGAGACTAGCCTGGCCAACATGGTGAAACCCCGTCTCTACTAAAAATACAAAAAAAAAAAAAAAAAATAGCCAGGTGTGGTGGCATGTGCCTGTAATCCCAGCTACTCAGGAGGCTGAGGCAGGAGAATCACTTGAACCCAGGAAGTTGAGGTTGTGGTGAGCGCACCATTAACTTCAGCCTGGGCAACAGAGCAAGACTCCATCTCAATATAAATAAATAAATAAATAGAACATAATTCCCTACTTCTTAAATATGAGTTGCACATAGTGACTTTTTCCCCAAGAGTACAGTATGAAATAGGGCTTAAAAGAAAAAAAAAGAGTAACTTTACAGTGGTAAAATCTGAAAAACACTATCTTAAGACAGGTGGTCAAGGTCAACATCAACAGTGATGTCAGCCCGGTGCAGTGGCTCGCTCCTATAATCCTAACACTTTGGGAGGCTGAGGCGGGTGGGTCATTTGAGGTCAGCAGTTTGAAAGCAGCCTCACCAACATGGTGAAACCCTGTCCCTACTAAGAATACCAAAAAAAAAAAAAAAAAAATTGTCTGAGCATGGTGGTGGGCTCCTGTAATTCCAGCTACTCTGGAGGCTGAGGCAGGAGAATTGCTTGATCCTGGGAGGCGGAGGTTGCAGTAAGCAGAGATCGTGCCATTGCACTCTAGCCTGGGAAACAGAGCGAGACTGTCTCAAAAACAAAACAAAACAAAAACCAGTGATGTCGATGTGATGACAATGGCATTTTACCTCTCTGGTCTTCTTCCCTAAAACACATGACCCCAATCTGATCATAAGGAAGTTATTAAGTCACAATTGAAGGACATTCTACAAAATACCTGATCTGTATTCCTCAAAACTCAAAGTCATCAAAAACAAGGAAAGTCTCTAGACAAAGTGTCACAGCTAAGAGAAGCCTAAGGAGATATAACTGCCCTGTTAGAACAGGGCCACCGCGCGCCCGGCCCTGTTCTAACTTCTTAAGGGCAGAATATCATTATCAATTATTTGGAATTCCTCATGGAGATATGTCTTTTTATTTATTGTTTGGCAGTTATATGGATATAACTTTCTGTATCAGGATCCCAACTCTGAATTTCAGATGGGAAATTCACTATCATCACTGCTTCCCAGAAAAAGTGATTTGAAACCAATTTGGTTTCCTACTCTAGCTCTGGTAGGATCCTGATACAGAAAAGGGACATTAGGAAAACGCTGAGGAAATCTCAAGTATGGACTTCAGTTAATAATAATATCTCGAGATTCGTCCATTCATAGTGACATATATCCCCCACTAATGTTAGCTGTTACTAAGAGGGAAAACTGGGTGTGGAGTATATGAGAACTCTACTATCTTAACAGTCTCCCTGTAAATCTAAATAATTCTAAACTGTTCTAAAATTAAAAATTTATATTAAAATAAAAGGAATAGGTGAGCGTTGTGGTTTGCCTGGGCCAAGGTGGGGACGATGCCATTGCATTTTCTCCCTTCCTTCACTCCCTCTTCCCAAAACTCCTGGTGTGGCAGCAGCTAGAAAGATCCTCTGCTGAGATGCTCTAAAGACCTGGGGACAGGATGGGAAATTCACTATCATCAGTGCTTCCCAGAAAGACTGATTCATACCTCTCTTCCTAAGTTCCCAATTTGGTTTAGCACTCTATCTCATATGGGCTTTTATTAATTATTTGTTTTTAATTTCTTTTTTGACTGTTATTTCAGGTTTGAGGGTACATGTGCAGGTTTGTTACATGGATAAATTGTGTGACACTGGAGTTTGGGGTACAAATAATCCCATCCCCCAGTAGTGACATAGTAGTAGACAGGTGCTTTTTCAGCCCTCGCCCTCCTCCCACCCTCCACCCTCAGGTAGACCCAGTGTCTGTTGCTCCCCTCTTTGTGTACATGCACTCAATGTTTAGCTCCCATGTTTATAAGTAAGAACATGTGGTATTTGGTTTTCTATTCCTGTGTTAATTTACTTAGGATAATGGTGTCTTGCTGCATCTATATTGTTGCTAAGGACATAGTTTTTTTTTCTTTTCTATGTCGTGTGGGGTTTTAGACATCAATTGTTTTTTTGGAGACAAGGTCTTGCTCTGTTACCCAGGCAGAAGTGGAGTAGCACAGTTATGGTTCACTGCAACCTTGACCTCCTAGGCTTAACTGATCCTCTCACCTCAGCCTCCCAAGTACCTGGGACTACTGTTGTGTGCCACCACACCTGACTAATTTTTATACTTTTGTAGAGATAGGATATTCCCATGTTGCTTAGTCTGGTCTTGAACTCCTGGGCTCAAGTGATCCTCCCGCCTTGGCCTTCCAAACTGCTGGGATTACAGGGATGAGCCACAGTGCCCGGCCATACCTGAATCTTGACTAGACTCCCTGGGCTTAACCAACTGGCCTAACATATATTGGGCAGTTGCATTACCTGTCTGTCTCCTTATTACTGCAGTAATCATCTATGCACACTTATTTGAAATTAGCATGATGAATAGCCCTCCACTTGACTCCATTCATACAATCACAGATAACTGTGGTAAAAATCAATAGCAGAAAAATATCAAGAGGCTCTCTCAGCGTTGAGATATTCCTATTAGTGAAGTAAACTATTTTTCTTGCAGCCAAAGTACATTATACCAAAAAGTGAATTTTAGTAGACTTTTTTTTTTTTGAGACAGACAGTCTCGCTCTTTTGCCTAGGCTGGAGTGCAGGGGCACAATCTCGGCTCACTGCAACCTCTGCCTCCCAGCTTTAAGTGATTCTTGTGCCTCAGCCTCCCTAGTAGCTGGGATTACAGGCATGCTCCACCACACCTGGCTAATTTTTTTTTATTTTTAGTACAGATGGGGTCTCATTTTGTTGCCCAGACTGGTCTCGAATTCCTGAGCTCAGCAATCTACCCGCCTTGGCCTCCCAAAGTGCTGGGATTACTGGCCTGTGCCAGCTCACCCGGCCAACACATAACAATTTATATTAAATTTTTGAAATAACAAAATTACAGAGATGGAGAACAGATTAGTGGTTGCCAGGGCTTAGGGATGTAGACTAGGGAGGGTGTGAGTACAAACAGGTACCACAAAGGATCCTTGTGATAATGGAACTGTTAGGTATTTTGATTGTCGTTGTTGTTACAGCCGTCCACACATATAATAGAACTACATACGCACATGAGCAGGTAAAAATGGCAAAATCTGAATAAGCTTTGTGGACTGTACCAATGTCATTTATTTTCCTAGTTGCAATGTGATGCCATAGTTATGCAAGATGTTACCACTGGGATAATCTAAATACAAGGTAAATGGAATCTTTTATACATTTTTAAAGGCATTAGCTGTTATTTTTATTCATTCTTTTTTTTTTTTTTTTTTTTGAGACAGAGTTTTGCTCTATCACGCAGGCTGGAGAGCAGTGGTACAATCTTGGCTCACTGCAACCTCCACCTCCCGGGTTCAAGCAATTCTCCTGCCTCAGCCTCCCAAGTAGCTGGGACTATAGGCATGCGCCACCATGCCCAGCTAATTTTTTTTGTA
>NW_016107338.1:11397005-11427862 GCF_001604975.1 Cebus imitator | reverse complement strand
GTTCAGGCAATTCTCCTGCCTCAGCCTCCTGAGTAGCTGGGATTACAGGCACATGCCACCATGCCCAGCTGAATTTTTGTATTTTTAGTAGAGACGGGGTTTCACCATGCTGACCAGGATGGTCTCGATCTCTTGACCTCGTGATCCACCCGCCTCGGCCTCCCAAAGTGCTGGGATTACAGGCGTAAGCCACCGCGCCCAGCCAGCATATTCACCCTTTTAATGTATACAATTCTGTGGGATTTTTTTTTTTTTTTTTAGCATATTCACAGTTGTGTATCCAGCATAACTATCTAATTCCAGGACAATGTCATCATCCCCAGAAGGAACCCCAAACTCATTATTAGGTGCCTACCATTCTCCTGTCTTCCTCTTCTCTAAAAACTATTAATCCACTTCTTGTCTCTGTGGATTTGCCTATTCTTGATATTTCATAAAAGTGGAATCATATAACATGTGTTCTTTTGTTTGAAGTGAACATATTCAAGATTCATCCACACTGTAGCATGAATCAGTAGTTCATTCCTGTTCGTGGTTAAGTAACATTCTGTTATACAGATAGGCCATGTTTGGTTTATTTATCCACTGATGGACTGGCATCTAGGTTGTTTCCACTTTTTGACTATTATGAATAATGTTGCTATGAACATTTATGTATATTTTTTGTGAACATATGTTTTCAATTCTTTTGAGTATATAGCTATATACTCAAGAATTTTGGAATTTTGGGGTCATATTGTAACTCATTTTTGAAGGACTGACACAGTTTTTCAAGATGTTGTGCCATTTTACATTCCCATTGTCAATGTGCAACGGTTCCAATTTCCTCACATCCTCAATAACGCTTGTTATTACCTGTGTTTTAGTTTATAGGCATCCAAGTGGGCATTAAGTGTTATCTCATTGTGGGTTTGATTTTCTATTTTTCTTGGCTCCATTTCACTAGCTCTTGTCATTCTAGGAATTTGTCTGTTTTATCTAGGTTATCCGATTTGTTGATATATACTTGATCCTTTATAGTCCCTTCTATTTCTGTAAGGTTAATAGTAATGCCCCCTTTTTCATTTCTGATTTTAGTAATTTGAATCTTCTCTTTTTTCTTCATCAATTTAACTAAATGTTTGTCAATTTTGTTGATCTTTTTAAGGAACCAACTTTTGGTTTTATTGATTTTCTTTTATTTTTTTTAATTCTCTCTCCTTTATTTTAAATTTTCTTCCTTTTTTTTATTTTTGGTAGAGACAAGGTTTTGCTGTGTTGCCTAGGCTGATCTTGAACTCTGGGGCTCAAGTGATACTCCCACCTCAGCCTCCCAAAGTGCAGAGATTACAGGAATGAACCACTGTGCCCAGCCTGTTTTTCTATCCTTTCTTTCATTCATTCCTTTCTAATTTTTTTTTCCCCTTCCTGCCACTTGCTTTGAACATAGTTTGGTCTTCTTGTTCTAGTTTCTTTAGGTTGAAAAATTAGGCTACTGATTTAAATTTTTTTTTCTTTTTAAATATAGGCACTTATCATGTCTGTATATTTGTTTCAACCTCATGTGAATTTATAATTATTTCAAAGTAAAACTTTACAAAGTATGTACTAGAGGAGCCATATATGGTGATGACTCAACCATTATATTTACCCTCAAGTAACTTAATTTAGTGGAGAAAGATACAAACAATGTTATAGAAGATGGGACGAGGAAACGGCTAGCTGCTGCAGAGATGACAGAAAACACTAAATAATATCCAGGAAAGCCACAAAGGCACAATCAAGGGCTTATTTGAACTGAAGAGTGATGCTTTTTATCTCCTTTTTTTTTTTCTTTCTTCCTGATATCTCCTTCCAGAGGAAGAGCAATGCTTTTATCATGAGAGTTCCATATTCAGAGGGCAAGCCTCTAGGGAGGCTGTCACTTATTTCTTCTCAGATCTTTAGAGACCACAGCTGAAGCCATTTGGGACAGTGATGGACCTACACTCTGATTAAGGCTAATGTTCCTAGCTGAGGGCTTTTCTCTGTAGCTCAAAACGTTCAAGGACACCCCATCTCGTACCAAGTCACTTAAGTGTTCTTTTTTTTTTTTTTTTTTGAGACGGAGTTTCACTTATGTTACCCAGGCTGGAGTGCAATGGCGCGATCTCGGCTCACCGCAACCTCCGCCTCCTGGGTTCAGGCAATTCTCCTGCCTCAGCCTCCTGAGTAGCTGGGATTACAGGCACGCACCACCATGCCCAGCTAAACTTAAGTGTTCTAAATGTGCAGATTAACTTCCTTTACAAAAGATAGCAATAATGGTATTTAAACAGCAAGAGAAAACTGTAGAAAATTTTTTTGGGGCTGGGAGCAGTGGCTCACACCTATAATCTCAGCACTTTGGGAGGTTGAGGCGGTGGGATCACTTAAGGTCAGGAGTTTGAGACCAGCCTGGCCAGCATAGTGAAACCCCATATCTACTAAAAATATAACAAATTAGCTGGGTGTGGTGGTGTGTGCCTGTAATCCCAGCTACTCAGGAGGCTGAGGCATGAGAATTGCTTGAACCCAGGAGGTGGAGGTTGCAGTGAGCCAAGATCACATTACTGCACTCCAGCCCCGGCAACAGAGTGAGACATTGCCTCAAAAAAAAAAAAAGTAAAGAAAAAGAAAATTCGTTTTGGTTGTTAATGCTGAAAACATTTATTTTAACTTTTAATTTTGAAATAATTCTAGACTCACCAAAAAAAAGTTGCAAAAATAGTACAAAGAACTCCCGTGTACCCTTTAGTCAACTTTTCCAATTCTCCGAAACACTAACAACTTGAATTGGGTTGCTAACACTTTTTCTGATGCCTGTTTTTAATTTTTTTTTTTTGGACTAGGTTTTCGCTTTTAGTTTATAAAGCGAAACAATATAAAGAGATACACAAGTGAGAAATCTTGTTCTTGCCCCTACCCTTTATATCCCGTCACTCTCACCCCTCACAAACACAGGTGACCATCTATATTTTTCTTTATGCAAACATAAACAAAAAAATATTTTTTTCACTACCCCTATCTCTGTACACACACAAAAGCTAGCATCTACGCATACTGTTCTGGATCTTGCATTTATTGTTTAACAATATAGCTTAGAAATATTTTCCAAATTGTCAGGTGTGGTGGCTCATACTTGTAATCCCAGCACTTTGGGAGGCCAAGGCAGGCAGATCACCAAAGGTCAGTAGTTCAAGACCAGCCTAGCCAACACGGTGAAACCCTGTCTCTACTAAAAACACAAAAATTAGCCGGGCATGGTGGCAGGCGCCTGTAATCTTAGCTATTCGGGAGGCTGAGGCAGGAGAATTGATTGAACCTGGGAGGTGGAGGTTGCAGTGAGCCAAGATTGTGCCATTGCACCCCAGCCTTGGAGACAAGAACAAAACTACATCTCAAAAAAAAAAAAAAAAAGAAAAAAAAGAAAAATTCCGGCCAGGCGCAGTGGCTCACGCCTGTAATCCCAGCACTTTGGGAGGTCAAGGCAGGTAGATCACGAGGTCAGGAATTCAACACCAGTCTGATCAATATGGTGAAACCCTGTCTCTACTAAAAATACAAAAATTAGCTGGGCATGGTGTTGTGTGTCTGTGGTCCCAGCTACTCGGGAGGCTGAGGCAGGGGAATGGCTTCTACATGGGAGGCAGAGGTTGCAGTGAGCCGAGGTCGCACCACTGCACTCCAGCCTGGGTGACAGAGCAAGACTCCGTCTCAAGAAAAAAAAATCCCCAATCAGAATGCAGTAATGCTTTTTTAATTTTTAAAAAACTTTAGTATTTACTCTATCTTAGCCTCAGTACCCTCCAACCACATCTTAGACATTGCTTATGGCTCCCTCTTTTCTGTCTAACCTGGATTATTCAGCTCGCAAATCTCCAAGCATACTTCATTCTCTGCACTGTGTAAGCTCAGGGCCTACACAGACCTCAGGCAGTATGACTGGAGCAAAGCCATCAACCCCTTGTGCCTTCAGGACTATAGGGACACATTCAGAAACAACAGCAACAGGGTGATGATTGCTTAGCCTGAGCGACACCCCAAAGAGATCACTCTGGGCCAGAGACTAGATGGTCTGGAACAAGGCCTTGTTGCCAAGCAACCCCAGAGGGGATGAAATTAACGCAGTCTGTTTTTCATGTAACTGCATCTCAAATGAAAGCTGAGGCCAGAGTTGATCCCATGCAAAATTAATAATTACCATATGATTCTTTCTTTTAAATGGCTGTTGCCAAAAGACTAAAGAAACCAATATATCCTTTATTTAAAAGGGCTGAGGGAAGGGGAAGAAAAAGAACAAGTATATTCAAATCCTGTGTTTTTCCATTTGCGTCTTAGGTAGGAAATCAGACATTGCTATCTTAGACTGCTGTTGAATCTGCCTGTTGGGAAACCTGCTTTGAAAGCAGATCCCAAGAAGACAAGATAATATGTACCAAAGAGCTGAGAAAAGATGTTTTTTAGGGACAAGAAAAAGCTTAGGATAATTTAAGACCCTTTGTACTTTCTAGAAGATCTAAAATGTACTTTTCCCCATTAGTACATTCAGAGAGAGCAAATTGTTGTAAAAATAAAAATAACACTACTGTTTTCACTCCACTCTCCCTAACCTCATTCTTAAAGGCTGAAAGAGCACAGCTTGAGATACCCAGTAACCCTTGTTTCTTGAGAGCTTATCAATATTTTAAAAAATGCAAAAATGAGATAAAAAAGAAGATTCTACCCCCATCCGCTTTTGCTGCATTGATTTGGGTAAATTAACTCTGTGGTCAGAGCAGAGCAATGGCCTTTCTCACCAAGAGAAACTTTTTAATTATTATTTTGTGGCTGTGCAATGAAACATAATTCAAAACAAAGCATTTTTTAGCCAAAGAAACTATTTTTTTCTGAAAAGGAAAACTTTCTTGCCTAATGGAAGGTTGGATCCAGACTTCGTTCTGGGGAAAGGTGGCCACCAAGTTCAGTGACTTCCAGCATTGAAGGATGACTCCCTTCCCTCCCTCCTGCCACCCCACCACCCTCACCTCATACTGGACCATCAAACTGGCAGATATCCTCCCAGCCAACTTGCCCCTGTGGAGCCATGTGTATTTGCTCACAGGGTTGATCAGAACGTACCAGTACATAGAGGAAACCAGAGCAAAAACGTGCATGCTCCATTTTGGGGATCTTTTATCATTCAGAGTCTCAGCAAGAAACAGACGGTACCGTCATATTGGGTGGGGAAAGGGTGTTACCTTGGGCTGGTAACATGGGTTGGGACTCATCACCATGTCTAGGCCTGAAGAAATGAGAGAATTGGGAGGCAGAGGGGTTGTATGGAGAGGGCTGCCTCACAACAATGTCAGGCTCTGGAGGAATGAATATCTCTGTGTCTCTTGCCTTCTTCCCTCTGATGTCTGGCTAGGGCTTTCCATTTGGCTGAACCCCACTGGAAGTCAGAGGACAGGGAAGCCCTTTAAGGTAGTACCCCCAGAGCAGCCTCCCCTGGCAGAGAGCAGCAGGAACATGGTGACACACAGATAGACAACACTGAACCTTAAATAATCTTTTTGGGCTGGGTGCGGTGGCTCACACCTATAATTCCAGCACTTTGGGAGGCCGAGGCGGGCAGATCACGAGGTCAAGAGATCGAGACCATCCTGGTCATGGTGAAACCTGTCTCTACTAAAAATACAAAAATTAGCCGGGCGTGGTGGCACACGCTTGTGGTCCCAGCTACTGGGGAGGCTGAGGCGGAAGAATCGCCTGAACCTGGGCGGCGAAGGTTGCAGTGAGTCAAGATTGCGCCACTGCACTCCAGCCTGGCGACAGAGCAAGACTCCGTCTCAAAATAAAATAACGTCTTTGGTTCCCAGTCTATTCAGTCACAGAGCCAGCACTTATTGATCACCAAGCTATTGATCAGCCAGCACTTACTGATCACCAAGCTATTTGATCAGCCAGCACTAATTGATTGCCAAGCTATTGATCAGCCAGGACTTACTGATCACCAGACAGGCACTGAAAGAGGAGATACAGTGGTAAACAATGCGGCCCTCATGGCTTACAATTCCTGTGGCTGCGTCAGGCCCTGGCAAGCTTCAAACCACATCCAGACTGAAAATGTAAGACCACAGTTCTCCAGCTTGTACTGTAGTTATCATATGACTTCTCTTATCTTCTTCCTGCCTATCAGGAAAAAGTACGGTCTCTGGTTACAATTAATAGTGGCGGTAATGGTGACATATACTTGTTGGTGTATGTTAAGGTGTGGATATTGAAAGGGTGCATAGACAGAAAAACCCAGAAAAAGAAAAATGCTGGGCCTCAGGAAAGGCAGGAATGTGGTAAAGCCAGGTCACAGGAGTTTCTCTCCAGCACTTGGCCTTTCATGTGATCCAGCTCCTACCCATGGATCTGGCCTCTGCCTCCTCCACATACACCCAGCTTCCAGGTGCCATTTCCATAAGTGTGGCCCAGCTCATCTATCCATGCCAGTTTCACTTGAGCTTACCGCCTAGTCTATGGGGGGGTGGTCCTTGGGCTAGCCCCCTGGTTCTGGCCCAATCAGTGGCTATTCCTGGGCATAGAACAGCGTGGTGCTATCTCTGAGCAGGGAGTTATAGGTGGGGTAGTTTCCCCCTCTATAAGAGACAGTGGGCATGGCAGAGCCCAAAGCTGACATGCTCAGAGCCCCCTACTAGGAGATGATAAGCTTCTGGAGGACCTAGGTCTTACATTGGTTTTCCAGTAGCATATGTCATCATTTCATGGAAGTCAGCCGTTCAGTTGACATTAAATTAGACTGGGAAAAATAACCCCAAAGCTAAAAATTGGATACCTCAATCACATCCATCATAGGAATCTTTTAAAGCACAAAGACACTTGACATTTGTTGAAAGGATATTGTTGATCCACAGGCAGAGAAGCCAACCTGTGTTTGGGATGACAAGGAGACAGGCTGGCAAAGTACACATCCTGCTGAGGACAATGGCTCCTTTCTCCTGAAATGACTCCCAGCTGTGTGTGGCCAAAACAAGGTGAGGCAAAGCTCAATTCTTTGCCCTAAGAAACCTCCTGAAGCAGCAGGAGAGTAAGGGAGGCACTGCCTTTGTAGTATGGTGACCTGCTTAGTCTGTTTCAGTGACACAAGCTCATTGACATTGTATGAGGAGACTGATGCTGCTGATCTTCCCAGAACCAAGCTGGCCTTTCTGCTGGTGCACATGGTGCTCCAATGCTGCGTACCATAGAGATGTTTTCCTCCTGGGTGGATGTGGGGAATCAAATTCCTTTGGCTGAAAATTTGCTATAAACCATAGTAAAAGCTGCTAGTAGGAAGGCCTTTGGGCTTTCCTGGCTTAGAATTTCTGAGGCGGAGAATAACTGTTTTCCTTGCAGGCAAGGGAAACAGTTTTCTACGTGGCAGTTTTCCAAACCAAATTCTTAAGTCTGGAGACTTAGCTGGAGAACATCTTGAAGGTTCTCCATGAACAGTAGGAGCTGACCCTTGGGGGAGGGGAAGGTTTTAATTAACTCTGTTGGAGAAGTTTCCAAGCACTCTTCAGCTGTTTTGGAATGTTGTATTCCAAGTTGTAGAGGTAATGACTTTCTCTTTCTGGAACCCAAAAGCAACTTGTGGAAGCAAAATGAGGACAGCTTTTGGCCTCCGACACTGCAATGCATCAGCCAGGCCTGGATCTTGCTACTAAACCGAGGAAAAACTGTCTCTGGTGTCTCCTTATGGCCAGAGTGACATATTCAACCTCAGACATGAGGACGTGGCAGTTTCCGAGCAGCTTGTTGACCCTCTGCTAGGGTCTGGGTCTTCTCCTAATGCCTGGGAATTTGAGACATGGCCAGCTAATGGAATGGCCAACTGTGCAGTGCTGTGTACCAGGAGAGGGGAAATGGTGGCTCTTTGGTACCATGAGGCCTGATGTCTTGGAACAGACAGCACCTGTTAGGACTAACGTATCTTAAGAATGTCAAGGAAAAGCGTGTGAGAATATTTCTCAATTGAAAGGATGTGCTGCATCCTTTCAAGAATGGGCATCCCATTCTCCCATTCAGGGAAGACTGAGCCCCTTTTGCCTAGCAGGCACGATGCTGGGTGTTAGAGGCTAGAGCAGTGAATCACATTTTAAGGGCAAGAACCATGTTCCATTCTTCTGCATCTTGCTTGTAACAGATACTCAGGCAACACTTCACTGAAAGGGTTCTTTCTTTTTTTCGTTTTTTGGTTTTGTTGTTGTTGTTGTTGAGATGGAGTCTTGCTCTGTTGCCCAGGCTGGAGTGCAATGGTGCGATCTCAGCTCACTGCAATCTCCGCCTCCCGGGTTCAGGTAATTCTCCTTCCTCAGCCTCCCAAGTAGCTGGGACTACAGGCGCCTGCCACCACATCTGGCTAATTTTTGTATTTTTAGTAGAGACAGGGTCTCACCATGTTGGCCAGTCTGGTCTCGAACTCCTGACCTTGTGATCCGCCTGCTTGGGCCTCCCAAAGTGCTGAGATTGCAGGGGTGAGCCATTATGCCCAGCCAGAAATGGTTCTTTCAAAGTTCCTTGGCTTTACCCCATCCTTCAGTGTCCATTTTTCATCCCCTTCCTCACTTTGGTCTCCTGTCTCACCAAATTAAGGAAAATACAGCTGGGCACAGTCCCAGCACTCTGGGAGGCTGAGGTGGGAGGATCACGAGGTCAGAAGTTTGAGACCAGCCTGACCAACATGCTGAAACTGGTCTCTACTAAAAATACAAAAATTAGCTGGGCGTGGTGGTGCATGCCTGTAATCTCAGCTGCTTAGGAGGCTGAGGCAGAGGAATTGCTTGAACACGGGAGGCAGAGGTTGCAGTGAACTGAGATCACACCACTGCACTCCAGCCTGAGTGACAGAACGAGACTCCGTCTCAAAAAAAAAGGAAAATGCAATGTCTTCCCTATGCAATTGCACAGAAATTCACCTTGAAGCCAAATCAATAACCTACAAACCAAACCAAAAGAAAACAAGAGGGGAAGGGACGAATAATTGATTTCCCTGTGAGCCCTGCCTAGTTTTCATCTGGCACATTCCGATTCTAAGTGGTTGCTGGTCACTGGCAGATAGCCTGTTTCTCCTTAACTCTTCCCCCTCAACCGCCTACTCTTTCATTAAAGAGAAAGTTAATGAAAGCTTCCTGATTATAAAAATGATGAATGCATTTGGAATAGAGAACACATTGTCCCACCTCCACTACATTTTTGTTTTTTTCTTATTTAGAGACACGGTCTCACTCTGTTGCCCAGGCTAGAGTGCAATGGCATGATCATGGCTCGCTGCAGCCTCAACTCCTGGGCTCCTTACTGTTAAAACCCGCCCTGAATGAAGAGACTGCCCCCACCCCACAAACAGGCTTTGTGTGAGCAACATGGCTGTTTATTCACCTGGGTGTGGGCAGGCTGAATCTGAAAAGAGAGTCATAGGACAGCGGAGGAATAGGAGCTGGTTTTATAGGTTTAGGGTAAGCAGTAGAAAGTTATAGAAGTTACAGTTTAGGGCTGTTTTTTGCAAGCTGGGAGGGGGTCAGAGGGTCTGGAGTCACAAGGTTGACCAAGGTTGGTTACAAAGTCCAATGGCCTTGTCAATTGAGGCCGGAATAAGAAACAATAGAAGAATGTCTCAAGCTAGTTAGGTGCCTCAGGGGTCATTGTTCCCTCTTCCTCTTTCCAGTTACTTCAGGTTTTCTAATTCCAGAAGGCCTTCCAGAGGTGTATGTTTGGGTCACAGGGGTCGCCATCAATGGCGCTGTCAGTCAGCCTAAAAGACCTTACACCTACACATTTTAAAAATGATTTTCAGGCCTGGCACAGTAGCTTATGCCTGAAAAATCAAAGTTCTCAGTGCTTTGGGAGGCTGAGGCAGGAAGACCACTTGAGCCCAGGAGTTTGAGACCACCCTGAGCAACTTGGCAAGACTCTGTCTTTACAAAAAACTTAAAGAATTAGCCGGCCATCTGCACACATGTCTGTAGTCCTAGCTACTTAGGAGGCCGAGGCGGGAGGATGACTTGAGCAGAGGAGTTCGAGGCTGCAGAGAGCCACGATCGTGCCACTGTACTCCAGCCTGGGTGACAAAACAAGACTGTCTCTAAAAACAAAAAAAATTCAGAGTGGCTTTCTGAAGCCATGCTTGGCCCTCCCCTCTCAGGGGTTTCCAGAGCAACCCTTGATCTCTGACCCTCAACTCCATTGTTTACCTCCTGCCCTACAAAGTGCTTCAACTCCAGGGTTTGTAACTTCATGCAGATGATCACAGCTGCCCAGATGTTAATTTTAACTGAATTTCATTCATACAAAAGAGAAGGAAATGGGCAGGAAATGAGGACAGGGGCCCAGTAGTGAGATTTTGTTTATAATGGAAATAGCACTAGCCTGGGAGCTGAGCTGTCAGTGTGAGTCCAACCTTTGCCAACGATTAGCTGTTCCTTTACACAAGTCTCCCAGCCTCCCTAAGTGTTTAGTTTATCATTTGTGAAATGATACAATTGCTTTTATTATCTCTAAGGTTCTTTAAATTGCCCTGACTCATAGAGTTTAAGAATAAAATGTGGGAGCCAGGCCGGGCTTCGTGGCTCATGCCTGTAATCCCAGCACTTTGGGAGACCAAGGGAGGAGGATCACTTGAAGCCAGGAGTCAGAAACCAGCCTGGGGAACATAGTGAGACCCTGTCTCTAAAAAAAAGAAAGAAAGAAAAAGAAAAACAGTAAAATGTTTATTTGGCTAATCTACTTCCTCCCCTACCACGTTCTTCCTCTTTTCACCTCAAAGACTCATCAGTTCAGTTTCACTGTTTCTTGTTACCCAGCTCTGCCACTGTTCTTTTTGGTAAAGAGTGAAATGTTTTTTCTAACAGTTTGTCCCACTGTTCATGCCAGTGGGCAAACTTGTCTCACTTCTCAGTCATTTTTATGCTTTGCTTCGTGCCCTTTCAGTTGCCTTCCTAGCCTTTCTTTGTGTTTTTTGTTTGTTTGTTTTTTGAGACAGAGTCTCACTCTGTCGCCAGGCTGGAGTGCAGTGGCATGATCTTGGCTCACTGCAACCTCTGCCTCCGTGTTCAAGCAATCCTCCTGCCTTAGCCTCCCTAGGAGCAGGGACTATAGGCATGTGCCACTACGCCCGGCTAATTTTTTGTATTTTTAGTAGAGATGGGGTTTCACCATGTTGGCCAGGCTGTTCTCGATCTCTTTACCTTGTGTCCACTTGCCTTTGCTTCCCAAAGTGCTGGGGTTACAACTGTGAGCCACCGCGCCTGGCTTTTCTTCCTAGCCTTTTATCCCAAACCAGGTCTCATACAAGCAGGTTTGCCTCTCTGATCTGTGGCTTTAATTACCATAATGAAAGAGTGAACTAGTCTTAATGGACACTTACAATGAACACAGCACAGCTTGGTGCTCGTAAAGATGAAATAAGTTTAAGACACGTTTCTCAGCCTTCAAGGAGATAAGACCTGTGAGGCTTCAAATCCCTTAGCTGCCTTATGTTCTACCACTAACCTCTGGGTGCTAACACTGACAGCCCCACCCACCGAACATCACTGTGCTGAAACCAGCTATTCCATGGGATGCTGGGTCTTCACACTCTGGTTTTTTTTCTTCTCCCACTTCTTCCTGGCTTCCTTTTGCTGGATTCTCCCTCTGGGTCCCTCCACTAAATTGGATCCTCAGAGGCTCTATCCTAGGCCCTCTTCTCTCAGTCTCTTTTCATTCCCTGGACAAGTTCAACCATACTTGTGACTTCAGCTACCGTCTATATGCAGATAATTCCCAAGGGTGTGTGTGTGTGTGTGTGTGTGTGTGTGTGTGTGTGTGTATTTCTGGTTGCTATGGTTTGTTTCCACCAAAACTCAGGTTGAGGCTTAATCCCCAATGTAATGATATTGAGATGTGGTGAGACCTTCAAGAGGCATTTAGGTCATGAGGGATCTGCCCTCACAAAAGGATTAATGCAGTTTCTTGAGCGTGTGAGTGCAGGTTGTTACAAAGTGAGGCTGCCTCTCATGTTTGCTTTTCTTGCACACGCCTGCCTCCCCTTTTGCTTCTCTGCAGTGTTGTAACACAGCACAAGGCCCTCATCAGAAGCTGGCCAGATGGGCCACCCAATTGTTCACCTCCTGGGCTCCAGAATTGTGCGCTAAATAAACCTCTTTCCTTAATAAATTATTCAGCTTCAGGTGTTTTGTTATAGCAACAGAAAACAGACTGAGACACTGGTCCTTGTCTGGGTTCCAGATCCGTATATCCAGTTGCCTCATGGCCGCTTCACTTTGACATCACATAGACACTCATACTCCCCATTGTCACCACCGAGTGTATCACCTTTCCCACCACCCTGCTCCTTCTCCCTTCCCATTGTTCTCAAACTCAGTAGATGGGACTGCTACCATCTACATAGCTGTTCAATCCTAGGATTCCTTCTCATTTCCACAATATTCCTGTCCCTGCCCCCAAATCCAATCAAATTGCCTTATAAATATATTGAAATAGGCCAGGCATGGTAGCTCATACCTATAATCTCAGCACTTTGGGAGGCCACGGTAAGAGGATCACTTGAGGCCAGGAGTTTGAGAACAGCCTGGACCAACTGTGGAAGTTTGGACTAATATACATAGATACATGTTTGGACTAATATACATATGCATATATGTGTGGACTAATACATATGCATATATGGATATACATACACATATATGTATATTAGTTCAAACCTCCAAACTTCTAAACATCATCTCAGCCAGAACATATAAAGAATGCCTACAGGCCGGGCGTGGTGGCTCACGCCTATAATCCTAGCACTTTGGGAGGCCAAGGCAGGTGGAATCATGAGGTCAGAAGTTCGAGACCAGCCTGGCCAACAGGGTGAAACCCAGTCTCTACTAAAATATAAAAAATTAGCCAGGCATGGTGGTATGCACCTGTAGTCCCAGCTACTCGGGAGACTGAGGCAGGGGAATCGCTTGAACCTGGGAGGCAGAGGTTGCAGTGAGCTGAGATGGCGCCATTGTACTCCAGCCTGGTGACAGAGCAAGACTCTGTCTCAAAAAAAAAAAAAAAAAAAGCCAGGCTCGGTGGCTCACGCCTATAGTCCCAGCACTTTTGGGAGGCCGAGGTGGTGGATCACAAGGTCAGGAGATCGAGACCATCCTGGCTAATGTGGTGAAACCCCGTCTCTACTAAAAATATAAATATTAGCTGGGTGTGGTGGCACATGCTTGTAGTCCCAGCTACTCGGGAGGCTGAGGCAGGAGAATTGCTTGAACCTGGGAGATGGAGGTTGCAGTGAGCCCAGATCATGCCACTGCACTTCAGCCAGGGCGACAGAGCAAGACTCTGTCTCAAAAAATAAAAGAATGCCTACAAATGAACAAGAAAAAGACAACCCAATTTAAAATAGACAAAAGACTTAATCAGGCACTTTACAAAATAGGGCATCCAAACAACCAATATGCTTATGAAAGGGCATTTACTGTCATGATCAAGTTAAATACAAGTTAAAACTGAAATGGGGACCAATATACCTCCACTGAAACAGCTAAAATTTAAAAAAACCTGATGATGTCAAGTTTGGGTGAAGTCTTGGAGCAGCTGGAATCTTCACACTGATGGAAGTGTAAACTGGCACAACACTGTTGGAAACCTGTTTGCCTGGAATTACTAAACTAAACATATGCATCCCTTGTAACCCAGCAGTTCAACGCCTGGGTACATATCCGACAGTAATGGGTGCTTCTGTCCACCAAAAGACATGGCCTGGGTTCCCGATTTTGTTGCTTTTCCAACATACAGGTGGCTGGATGTGAAGGGGCTCCCTCACATCCTCATCAGCCCCTCACTGTGCCCAGAAGTGGCAGCATGTGCTTCTTCCCTGCCAACATGAGCCCTTCGGCTAAACCTTGGTCACCAGTCCAGATGACCCAGTATTCTGTCCTGCACACTGACCTCATTGGGATTAACTTCATCCATCAGATTCTAATGCAGGCCCACAATCCTCATCGAGGAGTTAGAATTTTCCAGATTTTAGAGAAGTAATGGCGCACATATACCACCATGTTTCACTGCAGATATATGAATGTGTCTGGAGCAGCTCCGTGATCAAACACATTAACATATTTGTAGTAAAACACGGGATAACTAAAAACTATGCCCTCTCATAAGTTCCAGTCAGATTTTGCTGCCATGTTAGTTTTCATGCCACCTTCTGAAAAAACTCTTTCATTTTCCAGAACTTTATGGACTTCAGAATTGCAGAGAAGATTGTGGGCCTGTGTGAGGAGGGCTGGCCTTTGTCAGGACAGAGAGGGAAAAAAAGAAAACAAAACTGTTTATTTCCATTTCTCCAAAACAACCAACACCCCTGGCCTTATATCTACATAACCAAAGGACCCTCCAGTGGTTTTTTTTCCCCCAAGGAGAGTCAGTGTATCTACTGCTAGAATGAGGAGTGACGAGAAATTTGTAAATAGTTTTCCTTGTTAAACAAGAAAAAAAAATTCTACCAGATCTGGCTCCACACTACAGTAGGTGCAGTTTGAAGTATAAGATTCAAGTTCCTTGCTCTTACTCACTTAGCTGAAATGCTTGAGGTTTCTTTAACACATATTCCTTGTGCTTCCTTAATGAACACACAAACACCCATGTGTATGGCTTTAATTTTGAGGTATTTAACTAGATATATAACAATGCACAAAGTAATTTCCCCAGCTTCTTTCCATGACAACTATTTACATACCCTAGCATAACACTTCCTATGAGTTGACCCTACAGCCAGAGTAGGAATACAGTCAGGGAGTTTTCAAAAAATGGCGGGGTGGGGTGGAGGAGCAGGGCAGTGTGGAGAGGCTGGATAAAGTGATATTTCAGTGTTTTTAGTGAGACAGGAAAAAAGTCATGCAAAGAGCTCTATTCCCTCTCCCTCTTTTTGTTTTGTAAAGTCTTTGTCCAAAGCTCAGTTTTGGATTAGACCCTTGTTGACCATGTCCGCTTAAGTCCTAGATAAAGACTTATTTATTGGACCTGCATATCCATAGTTGCTGGAACTGCTCATTTTTAATTTTCCTATTGTCACCAGAAAGCTTTCTACACTGTGTTGGGAAGCTTGGCAGGAAGCACGCCATGGAAACGTGGAACCGAACAGTTGAATGTGTGTGATTTGGGAAGTTCAGCAGATGCCAGGGCTTAGCAGGCTCCCAGCTTGTTCAAGACTAATCCTGTGGATTTTCATTCCTGTAGGCATCATGCCCCTTAAGTCTGAGGGCTGGATCCCACCCAGACTCAGTTCACACAGCCATCTCCTAGCTGTCCTACTCCTAGTGACCAGGGCAATGCTGTGCTGACTATTAGAGGCTCTCCTTTCCTTCTCCCCAAGGAAGTAGAGGGTTCCAGAAATGACCCTGGTCAGCCGGGCCTGGTGGCTCACACCTGTAATCCCAGCACTTTGGGAGGCCAAGGCAGGTGGATCATGAGGTCAAGAGATTGAGACCATCCTGGCCAACAAGGTGAAATCTCGTCTCTACTAAAATACAAAAATTAGTTGGGTGTGATGGTGTGCTCCTATAGTCCCAGCTACTTTGGAGGCTGAGGCAGGAGAATCGCTTGAACCTGGGAGGCAGAGGTTGCAGTGAGCCAGTATCGTGCCACTGCATTCCAGCCTGGCAACACAGCGAGGCTCTGTCAAAAAAAAAAAAGACATGGCCCTGGTGAAGACTGCCATGTTTTCTCTGGACATGAGTGTGGACTCCAGGTTGGATTCTGGGAGACCTGAGGGACTGCCCATGCAAATTCATCTTCCCTATAGTGGATGACATGTTGTGTCACCCAGATCCCCACTCCACGACTCAAGCACTCATGCCCCCCATCTTCTGGGAGTGCTGATGCAGCAACAGCCCTCTGAGTTCCTCCCTGACACTTGTCCTCTGCTGGAGAGAGAGCCACCTTGCCTAAGATGAAGCTCACATTGACCATGGGCAGCCCACATCTAATGACTGGCAGATGCAGGAGTAAAAAGGCCTTGTCCTTTCACCCCAATTTGGAATAACTCTGAGCCATTCCAGCACCAGAGCTCTATGAAAGGTCAGCTGAGACCTTTACTGTGTTTGCACTGCAGTTCAACTTCTTTGCCCATTCCTGCCCACCTCACTTCCCTTCAGGCGTTGATGCTGTACCCTTCAATAAACTTCCTGCCTGCCAACCTGTGTTCAAGGTTGGAAACCTTACCTACAACAACCCCTTTATCCTGCGGGTAGAGCCTTTACTGTGTCTGGGGGATCATGCCTGCTCCATGCGATTCATGCTGTCCTCCCGCTCCACCCCATCCAGCCATCCTTTGAAAACTCAAAAGTGGTCTAAATGATTCAGGATGGTGCTATACACTCTTGCCAGTGATTGGCTTAGGTAGGGTCATGTGACTGTGTTCTAGCCAATGAGACGACAAGGGAACTTGGGTAGACAACTGTAGGAAAGGTTTTCTGGGTCATAATAAGAGGCAAGGGAAAAAAGAGTCCCTCTCTGTCGGATGTTGGCTCTGACTGAGATGCCTGAAATAGCTGTAGAAAGCAATAGATGTGAGAAGAAGATGGAGCCAAGAGAACAGCAGAGAAGTCAGACTGAAGCAGAGCCACAACGTGCTGGGCTGGAGCCTACTCTGCGTGTGATTTTTTTTTGTCATGTGTGATACATCCCCTTTGACAGCACAGAAGGGATTTGTCACACAAGTACTTAATGATGAAGTTGCATCAAATTTGCAATTTTTGTTCCAGATCCAACTGTCCATTTCATTTTCCCACCTTTTTGGGGCCTCTGTGTTTTGAAATGCATGGTTGTCAGGATTCTTTCTTCTTGGAAGCTTTCTGGTGACCCAAACTTTTTTTCCTGATTTTTGATGATCGTTAACATGTCTGATTGATTAACTAAACTGCTTCCTTTTTCGATGTTCTTATGGTTATGAAGTTTTTAGGGCCAATGTTATGCAATGTGTATATAGTGCTGAGGGTGGAGGGCTGCTGACTCTGAAAAACCTTTTCCTGGGATGACCTTAGATGAGAAAAGAAGGAAACAGTGATGAAAAGCTTTCAAAATGTAGAGGAACAGGGCTTGGACCTAAATGGTTAGCACAGACTAGGATATTCTTAGAAAATGCCTCCTGCCTCTCTGTACTTGATTTTGAAATGTCAGTTCATAACTGCTGTAGAGTTTGGCACTGGGAAAATTGCCTAACACAGCAGTGGGCGCGATGGGTGAGGAAGCCCTTTCTTTTTCCCACTTGCCATACTCCCCTCTGCCTAAAGACTGCTGCTTCCCTTTTTTTTTTTTTTAAGTGGATGTACAATTTACAAACAATAAAATGCACATTTCAAGCAGTTAACTAATAAAACAATTTTTTTTCCAGAAAAGAAAAGCACAAATCTGAAGTTTATAGTCTAAAGAGTGGTGACAATGTTATGCTGCCATGTAACCAACATTCCAGTGAAGAGGTAGAATCTTTCTCTTATCCCAGAAAATTCCCTCATGCCTTTTTTCCAGTTAATTCTCTCTTTATCCCAGAGGCAACTAGAGTTCTGATTTCTGCCACTGTAGATAAGTTCTTGCCTGTTCTTGAACTTCACATGTACTTGCATATGACTTCTTTCACTCAGCATAATGTTGGAAGATTCATCTATACTGTCGCATGGATCCTGCTTCCCTTTTCAGACTATTTATGGGATCTGTTGCTCTCTGATTTCCCTGACTGCCGACTGTCGTGTTTGAGGAGGAGGCCCTGCCCTTCCTGGCAATGGTTTTGCTGTGAGATGAATTTGTCAAGTGACTTTCATAAGTCTGGATCCTACAGATCAAGCAGGTGCTTCCTTCCAGGGACAGCCAATTGATTTTTCCATTCTATATGATTCTTTTGATGATGATGGCGTCAGAACCCTTTCGAATGAGAACAGAATGGCACTCCCTCCAGTGGAGGGCCCAGGACAAATGTTGAGAATGCAAAGCATTCTATGCCAAGATACCACTCTTACTTTATGGTGGGGACTTGGTTCCATGGCCAAGACCGAGGAGGGAAACAAACATTGATTAAGTCCCAAATGTAGGCACTTAGTGGTAAATGACCTCATTTCCCCTTCCTGAGAACTCTTCAGATGTTACTATCCTCATGAGGACCACACTTAGCTTCTTCCCAAGGTGGGATTTGAACCTGGAATTGGAGATCTCTATACCATGATTTTTCACTAGCAGCAGCCAAGACCTAGGCCACCGTATCCACCTGAGTTGGTGCATGCCTGTCTCCACGTGGTGGCTAAACCTCACAAGTATGTCCACAATTGGATTGCCACAAAGCTAGATAAGACTTGGAGCCAGATACACTTCCTTTCTTCCTTTCTCAATAAAAGCCAACTAGAGTTGGCAGATTGGTCTTCATTTTCTAAAAATATTCTCTTTCTCCTTAGCCAGGCAGCTTTGGCCTTTGGTAAAGGTCAACAGATCTTTGTTCTGCCCCCTGGAAATCACTGTTTTGTGACAGTTATGTTTACAACTGAAATGGTTTCTAAACCCTGGGAAGCATAAGAAAGGGCAATGCCAGCAAAAAGGCATTATGTTCTCTAATAGGCTTATGTCCTGATAATCATATTAATGGCACTGTCTCATGTTTGATGCTACAATTATGGGGCTCTCCTCTTGCATATAATTTTTCATTTTGATGATAATTAAGACCATGATTTTGCATTTCTCCTTAATGAGAATTCCATTCCCAAAACAATAATGATGACCCTAATAGAGAAGAGACAGCTGTTCATGCCCCTCCAAATTGCTAACCATAGGTACCACCACAATGTCATATACACACTGGACTTTACTAACCTGGGAATTTGAAGTTATTCCAGCATCAGGACTCTGTGGGATATGGAGCAAGTCCCCTGGGAATCAGGACATTTGTTTCTATATCTGCATCTGATAATGAAGCTTTATGTTTTTCTACTGTTACAAAGTCCGAAGTCACAGTAACCTTGGGAGCAAAGGGTCTGCTTTAAGAGCCAGGTGATTTTTAACCTGTGATTTAATTGTCCAACGTTCAAGATATTATCTCTGGTATTAGGTATTTGGCTTCCAGAAAGCTACTTTGGGGGCCTGATTTGCCAGTTCCAAGGGATTGAACTAGAATTCTAAGAATTACAGTGCCAAGCTTCCACACTTTCCATCAGTAATTAATATTTTAGCCATTGACAGAGGTGGTTGTTGTTTTCATAATCCCACTTGGGACTGATTAACAGACTAGGAGAACACTGCCATCCTTCTGTAACAACCTAAGTTGGAGGATATACAAAGTTTGGGGATTTCTGCTCTGTTGCTATCTGTGTGTGCCTGGCTCTTAGACAGGCTGGGACCTTTTCTAGGTCTGTGCTGAAAGGAGGAAGGAGGTACAAGGCTGAGGCACCCATCTGGCCGTGGGGCTTGCCACTGAGGAAGGAGGCTTTCGTTCTGAACCATGTGCAAAGGGCTGCAGGAGTTGGTTCCAAGAGAACCAAGAAGGTGGAAGCCAGCTCTGGGCTTATAGATGTTTGAGCTCTAAGGTAGGAGTTCCATGGGGTCCATACCTGAACCGCAGGTTGTTGGGTGCTCCTGGCTAGTGAGGCAGAGGCAGTAAAGAACAAAGGAGGTGAGTGTGGCCCAGGGCTGTGGCTCTGTGGGCCTGCCGGTGTCCTAGGCTGGCCAGGTGCAGTGAGGCAAACCGCAGACCTGGAAGGCTGAGGCGGGCATTCAGGTCTGATTGCTCAAAAGCTTTCAGTCTGGCTGGGCAAAAATACCAGGTAGATGCTGGCACCAAAGGGGGCACAGGAAACTTGAAGATCAGGCCATTTCCTCACCAGAAAAATGGGTGACAAAGCTGGGTGTGGTGGCTCACGTCTATAATCCCAGCATTTTGGGAGGCCAAGGCAGGCAGATCACTTGAGATCAGGGGTTCGAGACCAGCCTGGCTATAATGTTGAAACCCTGTCTCTACTAAAAATACAAAAATTAGCTGGGGCATGGTGGTGCATGCTTGCATTTCCAGCTACTTAGGAGACTGAGGTGGGAGGATCACTTGAATTTAGGAGGCAGAGGTTGCAGTGAGTTGAGATTATACCACTGCATTCCAGCCTTGGAGACAGAGTCTCGCTCTGTCTCAAAAAAAAAAAAAGAAAGAAAAAGAAAAATGGGTGACATGGAAAAGCCAAACACGAGAGGCCCAGGGCCAAGCATACAGGATTCATTGTGTAGTCCAGGCTGCCTGTCCACCTGGGCAGAGCACATGAGTGTGACGGAGAGGGAGCAGGGCTACAGGGGTGACAACATGCTGGGAAGCAGGAGCGCCAAGGGAGAAATTTATGACCTAGAAACTTTTTGTAGACTCATGTCAAACTGTCAGATCAACAGTCTTTGCAGCCACAAAGAAATGGGCATATTCACAAGTGTTCTCAGGATAAATGAGCAGTCTGGGTGCCTTCCACCTGCTCCAGGAAGCCTCCCAGACTTTCCCAACCCTGGCTCACCAGTCCCTTTTTTCCTTTTCTGAGCTCTTATTGTCTGCACCTTACAATTCAGCACTTAATCAGACACAGCTGTGAATTCCTCTGTAATTGTTTTGGGTGGGTTTGTCCTGTCTAGGGCAAGATTACAACTTCCTCTGGGGCAGGGACTCACAGTCTTCTTGGGAGGGCTCCTGGGAAGGATGTGGGTGTATGTGGGGCCCTCAGAGAAGATCTCCCATTCCTACAGGGCCTTAGAGTTTAGAAAGTGCTTGTACTTACCTCTATTCCTTACGGTAGTGCCAGGAGGTGGCCTATCTTACAGACAATGAAACTGGCTGGAGGTCAACAGCCTGTTTGAGGAGAGGGAGATGAGCAGCAGCGGCAGGATAAACCTGGGATCCTGGTGCGTGGTCACACAGGGCCCACAGGGGCTCACTGGGTGACCACAAAGCCCCCAGTGGAAAAGAGGGGGAGGGGAGGAGGAAGCTTCCACATGCCCTTCCCTGATGGAAATCTTGGGAAGGAAAAGAAAGCAAGAGGCACGTGGCCCTGGTTTGTAGAGCTGGTGGGTCAGGCTTCATAAAGAGGCAACTAAGGCAAAACCAGGCCCGAGAACTGAGGCCACTCATTTGTTTTTTGTTATTCCCTTACAGATCCTCTGTCGTCCCACAGCGCTCTGCTCCTCCTGGCACCTGACCTACCCCTCTACTCACCTACCCCCTCCAAATCCTTTCACATGCTCCTCTGGAACTGCAGATTTCAACAAGCAAACTCAATCAAAGGTCAGTTCATCCACCTGTGCATCTGTCTGTCCATCCTTCACCTTTGCTCAGAATGAATTTCCCATCTTCTTTGCTTTCCTTGAAGCACTGGGAGATGAGTCTGCTGACTGTGTCCCCCTAGTTCCAGTCTTTGCAGCCACAAAGGAATAGGCATATTCTTAAATGTGCCCCTTGGGTTAAATGAGCAGTCTGGGTGCCGTCCACTCCACCTTCTCCAGGAAGCCTCCCAGACTTTCCCAACCCTGGCTAATTGTTCCTCCACCTGATCACTTCTCCTCCACCTCCTGCAAACGCTCTTGTTCCTTTGGGGAGCCTGCTGCCCAGACATACTGCCTCTCCTCTGCCTGAAGCTTTTTATCTTCTCCTCTCCTGCTCACTCGCTCTTCCTCACTCTTCAAACTTCAGCTCCTGGCTCCATGGCCTTCATACCATAACCACCATTCCTGCTCACATCCTGGATGGCTTTCCTGTTCACACAGATGACCAGTGCCCTGACTCTTAATCTCTTGACCTCATATTCTCCAATGACTTTCTCCTCATGCCTGCCCCATCGGGTCCTGGCTTTGTCAAGGCCCTAAACTTTTCCACCTCCTGAACCTCTTACTTCAGACCCAGTCTCTGACCCAACTTCCTCTCCTTCTGGTGCGACAGAGTCTTGGCCCCTTGACTTTTCCAGTCCCTTGGCTCCTGTCCTTCCTCTCTGGTCATTCACCGTGCCGCCTCACTGTTGCCAAGGCTCTCAATTCCTTTGCTCCTCTGTCCTGGCAATTTCCTCATTTGAGCTGGCACCACAGTGGGCAGCTGAGCTGTAGGAAGAAACCACACAGGAGGACCAAAGGGCACCTTTAAAGTCCACAGGCACCTGCCCCAGGGGGACTGCCATGCTGCCTTGCTATCTGGCTGTTTCTCTGGTCATCATAACCCTCCCAAACTTCTGCAATGACTGTGTCAAACCTTCTCCACTCTCTTCAAATCTGTCATCTTTCCTTGTCCTGTCCCTAGCCTCCTTTATGTCACAGAATTAAGAGGAAGTCATCAGGTGGAAAGATTCAACTACCTCTGTGAAAGCAGCCTGGCTCAGTCCTCCTCCAGCCTCCTCCCTCCTGTTATAACAGAGAAGCTGGCCCCTGCCTGAGGTCAGCCTTTCTGCCTATACTCTGGTTCCAACCCTTTCATGGACACAGGAGTCTTTGTGTTCCATTGTCCTTTCCCTACTGTACCTTCATCTTCCTCTTCTCTGTGGGATCCTCCTCATTTGCATTTACATAGATTCAAGTAATTTCATTCTAAAAATAATTAAAATATAGAAACCAAAATAAACCCACTGCTGATCTAACATTCCCCTCCAGCTACTTTTCTTTCCAACTTTTCAGTCAAACCTTGCAAGAATTGTTCGTACCCTGTGCCTTTCATTTCTCACCCCTTGCTCATGCCTCCATCTACTCCAATCTATTTCCCAGTCCCCTCACTCCACCAGCCACTGCTCTGTAAAAGTGCCAGTGACATCCAGGTCACTAGCTCCAGTGGATGTTATTCAATTTTCACTTCACTTGGGTCACTTAGCCGTTTTTTATAAAAGAGATGGGGGTCTCGCTATGTGGCCCAGGCTGGCCTCAAACTGGGCTCAAGCAATCCTCCCCCCTCAGTCTCCTGAGTATCTGAGGCTACAAGTGTGTGCCACTGCATGCACCTTTTGTCAGCCATTTTGAGTGATGTTGACTACTGCCGCCTGCTTACAGTGCTTTTGTCCCTGTTCTCTGTGACCCTACCTCCCCAAGCTCCTAATTTTCTTTTTTTCTCAAGATGGAGTTTTGCTCGTTGCCCAGGCTGGAGTGCAGTAATGTGATATTGGCTCACTTTAACCTCTACTTCCTGGGTCCAAGCGATTCTCCTGCCTCAGCCTCCCAAGTAGCTGGGATTACAGGAGCCCACAACCATGCCCAGCGAATTTTTAGTAGAGACAGGGTTTCACCATGTTGTCCAGGCTGGTCTCCAACTCCTGACCGCAGATGATCCACCTGTCTCGGCCTCCCAAAGTGCTAGGATTACAGGCATGAGCCACCACACCTGGACAAGCTCCTAGTTTTTTTCCTGCCTCTCTGGCTGCTCTTTCACCTCTGCTGCCAGAGGTTTTCCTGTCGGGCCCTTAGATAAGAGTTCTTCAAGCCTCAGTGCTAGGTCTTCTGATCTAACTCTATACTCTCATAGAAGCCCACGTGTCTCTGGTGACGTCATTACCATTGCCACACCAGCGATTCCAGCGCCAGCCTCTCCTCAGAGCACCAGACCCTACAGCCAACCACCTGCTCAACATCTCCACCCAGGCATGTCACAGGCACCTCAAACCCACTTTAACCAAATGTGAACCTTGGGAGGGTTCCCCAACTCAGAAAATGGTACCGCCATCCATCTGGTGAAAGCAGAGATCTGGGAGTTCTCCTTGATTCATCCCCCACTAAGCAATTGCCAAGTCTTGTTTGAGTCTACTTCTCTATATTCACTCTACTGCTTAGACAAATGGTATCTCTCACATTAAATGGGCAGCAGCCTCCTAATTGTCCCTCCACTCCAGTCCTCCCCCTCCCCTATTGCTTCTTCACATTGCAGTTAGAATGATATGCTTCAAAATGCCAATTTGAGTGTATGACTCTTGTTTCAAATGTCTCAGGATAAACCAAACTCTGCCATGTGGTGCACTGGCCCTGCGTGATCTAACCCCTGCTTGCCTAACTTTCCTCTCAAATACTTCTTCCTTTATAGTCTGTATCATCCAGGAACTCCTCCTGGACTCCCCAGATGATCCCACCACTTTGTACTCCCTTTGGCCCATATCACAATTGTGATTGATAGTGCATTTAATTGTTAAGCCCTTCTCTCCAGCTAGACTGTGAGCTCCAAGCAGGGAGTGTGTGTTTGCCATGTTCACCACTCCAGCACCTAGTCCTGTGCTGCACCTAGAGGACAGCCAACTCATTTTTGTTGAATAAGTGAAAAGCACATCTCTGCCCGCTGATGATGGACCTGGGTCCCAACCTAAAGGTAGGGACTATAGCCAAGTGATGTGGAATCTAGCATTGAGTTACTCCCCTAAGGACACAGTGTAGCTGTTGCAGATACACTCCCAACTGCGTTGAAGGCACCATGGAGATTTATCTATTTATTTATTTATTGAGACAGTCTTATTCTGTCGCCGAGGCTGGAGTGCAGTGGCAGGATCTCAGTTCACTGCAACTTCCACCTCCCAGGTTCAAGCAATTCTCTTGCCTCAGCCTCCCAGGTAACTGGGATTATAGGTGCCTGCCACCATGCTCAGCTAATTTTTTTTGTATTTTTCGTCGAGACAGGGTTTTACCATGGTGGCCAAGCTGGTCTTGAACTCCTGACCTCAAGTGATCCACCTGCCTCGGCCTCCCAAAGTGCTAGGATTAAAGGCATGAGGCACTGTGGCCAGAGAATGCTCTTTAAAAAATTTTTAAATTTCATGGCCAGAGCAGCCTTTGGCAGCTGCAAGCAAGCTTAATTTCATAGTTGGTTGCCAGGTGACATTGTAGCAGTTCCTTTACTAAAAACTCCTTGGCTGGCAGTCCCTGCAAGCATGTCTGTGACTACAGGGAGTGCATTTAAAGGGAAGACACCTATGCATAGAAACAATATAACAACCTGATGGCACAGAAAATCTTCCTTAGATGTCGGCTTTGTCTCATCACTGCATGTAAATATCAGACAGCAGCTTAGAGATATCCTTATTTAAATCAAGGAACGTGGACTCAAGATTATTCTGATACATAATGAAAAGACATAGGCTTCCTTTACCTATTAAACTTCCTGAAGAGTTCTTAAAGAATTTCTAGCTTGTTTCTTTAAATATGTTTTATTAGTTTTCTAAATTATGAAAGTAAATATAACAGGAAAAATACAAAACCCAAAGTTAATGCAGTAATAACTCCCTTGTTTCCTCTAACCGCGTAATCGTGGTTAACAGTCGGTGTGAACCCTTACAGATATTTTTTCTATGAATATGCAAACATTCCACTTGTTTCTTGGACTTTACATCGCAGTCCAAGGAGAATCATGTGAACGGCATAAAAGCAAGACGGTCTGACGACTGCAAACCGTAACATTTCCAGATCTACTGACTCAGAATTCCTGTTTCTAGAGGACCGTACCCACGTGGCTCTGCATCCGCAGCAACTTGGTCTCTATTCTTTTGCCGAGTTTGGTTAAGAGTAAGGGCTGATCGTTGAGTGGGCTCAGTTCGCAGGTGCCTGAAATTCCCACTTAGCAATGTTCCCTTCCGGCTAATTCCGCCTTCCAGAGCCTTAAGAAGAAATACTAACAGTTGGGGGTGAAGCGTCCTTAATTGCTCAGTCCAATTATCTAGGTGGGTCCAGGTTCGATTTCGATACAGAGGTAAGGACCTGAGGGCGGGGGCGCTTCCAGGTGCGCTCCTGGCGACGCTTGCCTCCCCGCGGAGCGCCCGCGAGCCTTGCTGGCTGACCTGGGCCTTTTAAAACCAGGTAACTCCTCCATCCCGTTGCACCAAGCTTACCTGGGGGCCTCAGAATTGTGTCTGCTGCGTCTCGGAGTCACTTTGGAATGCAGTGCTCTGGGGAGCCCTGCAGGAGCCTGGGGGTAGGAAGGCGCAACAGCGGTCCCGGGGGCCCCCGCTGGTAGGTGTGGTTGGCGCCAAGGCCGCCTCTGGCTGGCGGAGCCCAGCATTGTCCAAAGGGGGCGGCGGAGTCCCGTCCTTTAGGCCTCTCCTGGGTACCCGTCCTGCCCCTTGGGGCCGAGCGCCCCAGCATCTTGCATTTCCGGCTTCCTAAGACGGGCATGGGACCTCGAGGAAACCCCTCTGTATAACCCCACGAGGAGAACTAAGGAACTCTCACTCCTCATGCCCTGGACGGCTTCATTAGCCAGAGGATCCAGTGGCAGTGTCAAGCAGGGCACCACCCTGGTCGTGAGCTCCTAAGAGATGGAGCAAAGGTCAGGCCCCACGGTGGCCCTGGCTTCCCTCCCCCGCCTCTTCGGCAGGGACGTTCCTCCCCCGCCCCAGCACTAGAGGGGGCGGCCGGGGTCCGCCTAGTTACAGTCACAAACGGGCCAGAAAAGGCCACTGGAGTCTCGCCAGGCGATGCGCTAAGTCGCCTACGCTCAGACGGACCGCAAGAGGGGCCACCCGCAGCTGGAGGGGCGGTAGCTGGAGTTGTTTCATTCGTGTTTCGGAGTTTGGAGCTGCCGAGCTTTTCCGGGGCGGGGGGTCTTCTTCCTAGAGGCTTCCTTTCCCCAGCTTAACCCTTGGCTTTGCAGGAGGGTGCGTGGGGGCCGGAGGGTCCCAGGAAGCCGCGGGGAGCGCAGGCCCAGGCGGGTCCCAGTGCCCGCTGTGAAGAGCCGGGCCCTACCAAAACTTGGGGCGCGGGGCGGTGCCGTCGGGCGGTGACGCGAGGGGCGGGGCCGGGCCCCATTGGCGGGCGGGAAAGGGCGGGGCGGGGCCGGGCGCCCGAGGCGGCTGCTGCGCCCGGAACCGGAGCAGGGAGTGAGGCGCAGCGGCAGCGGCGGCAACAAGTGCCGGAGGCCAGCAGAGCCTAGCCGGAGCTGTCCCCACCGCCGGGCCGCCCGTCCCGGGCGCCGCGCATGGAGCGTGAGCGGCGGTGGTCGCCGGGCTGAGCCGCGCGGAGCGGCCGGGACGTGGATGCGGCCGCGATCTCCCGCCCCTGCCCCCGCCCCGCCGAGCTGGAGCTGCTCCCGGACAAGGTAGGGCCCGGGGCGGCGAGCACCGCCGCCGCCTCGCTCCCCGCTGCCCTCTCCCCGTTGGCCCATCTGCCGCTCCCCTCCCGCCTTCCTACCCCCGGCCCCACCCTCCCGATCCCCTGCTCCCCCCGCCCAGTTGCTCGCCGGTTCCGGCCTCATACCCGCACCCGGGTGGAGGAAGCCGTCCTTAGGTGATTCCTGCCGCATTTAAGCCTCCTTTACCTTCCCGCCATCCCGGCCACCCTCCCTACCCCAGAGGGAGAGGAGAGGGACACCGCCTGCCGCGGGGCTTTGGAGCCTTGCGCCCCATTCCGTGCCCACCCCGCCCTGGGGCCCGGGGACCTTTCCCCTCCCCGCTGCACCCCAACTTCCGGGGGATCCGGCTCCGGGGTGATGTGGGCTTTGGGAAGGGGCATCTGGGGCCGGGCCTCTTCATCCGGGCGCACGGGCATTTCGGGGAGGGGGGCGAGCCTGATTCCTCGCTCGCACCCCCACACCCCACCCTCGCACTGCGCCGGCCTCCTGTGCCGCATGGGGAGATCAGGTGTTTTGTGAGCCAGGGAGCCGCCGGCAGCCCCTCCCCGCCCCCAACCTCTACCACTTCTGTCTCCGTCTCCCCCAAAACTGGTTTCTGCCAAACTTAGGGAGAACCTTTCGCTTTGACCTTTAAAAAAATATTCCACGCTGCCTGCGTTGAATGATTAACCAGGCTGCTAGCCCGATTCGTGGGGGTGGGGTGGGGCGGGGCGGGGTGGGGTGGGTGCTGCCAGGCTAGGGAGCGCCTGAAGCCGGATTCTGCCAAACACCTCGTGGGAAGGTGGGCGTGGGGGCTCTGCGAGGGCTGCGGACACTGGGCTAGCGGCTGCCCCAGTGCGGCAGGCGGACCCTTCTGGAGGCAATAAACCAAGACACCTGGTTAATTTCCAGGCCACGATATTTGACACTTGGGGCTGTGGAGCCGTAGAACTCCCTGTCCCCCCATTAAGTGGAGGAGTAGTCGGGAGACTCCCCACAAGTGCCACAACGTCGGAGCTCATCTTTAAAAATATGTACATTTATAACCTGGGTTGACGAGGAGGCGCTCCCCTGCCCAAAACGTAGGGGTGGTTGGGTTGTTGAGTGGGCTCAGCTCACAGGTGCTTGAGCTCTGTCCCCCGTGGCCGCCTCAGCCACCCTAACTTCTCAGAATGATTGTTTAGAACAATTAAACCATATTCTTTTGCCCTTCCCTTGTTGGAGCCCTACAGTAACATCTGATTGCGAAGCCAGTTGGCGGATATACAGTTATACTTGTTAAAATAAATTTCTCCAGTGTAATTATTTGTGCCTCTGGAGGTGATGGGATGGTAAACGAGGCGGCCGACAGGGCTCGGACTGGGAGTGGGAAGGCGGGGACCCGGGCTGAGTCAGTTCCGGGACTCCGAGCCGGCTCATGGGCTCCTGGTCGCACCCATGCGGATCTGACAGCTGACACGGAGGGAGGACCGGCAGGGCAGAGCAGTGCAGGGAGGTCACTTCCCACTGTCCTAGCTCCTGCTCCTGGTTCTTTTGAGTAGAGAGAGGGTTGTTAAGCCTGGAGGAACTGGGGAGAGTTTTACTCAGAGCCCATGCACTCTTAAATCAGATGAGATTTTACGAACAGAGAGGTGCAGGACCTTGTAGGACTGTACTTGAGTAATTTGAGTAATCCTTTCCCGCCCTGCCCAGCCTTTACAAATGTGTTTATCATTAGATCTTCTGTTTGAAACTACAGCTAGTGCTCGACTTACGACCACGATTGGTTCCAGCAGACCGGTCGTAACACGATTTGGTCGTAAGTTGAGTAGGCTATGTGCACGCGGAGATGGTAGTGCTGCCGGAAGCTGGTCCGCACTGTCGTACGCCCAGCTGGGCAATGCTTGCGCTGCCAGACGCGGAGCAGTCGTGTCTAGCGATTGTGGTCGTAAAGTCGAATGGTCATAAGTTGCATAGGTCGTAAGTCGATCAATACCTGTACTTCTTTAGTTTGGAATATTGCTTTTTCTCCCTACAGCAAGGACTCACTGTTCTTCATTTAGTTTTTGTGCAGATGGCATTTCTATGATGAAGGCCTAATTCTGTGTGAAACTCACCATTTTTCATCCTTAACATTCATTAGACTTGGTTCTGCCACATTTAGTTCAGCGATCTTGGGCAAGTTATTTCTCATATGAGCCTCATTTTACATATGTATCTGATTTTGGGATGGTAGTGTCTGTTCTACAAGATTATTTCTGAGGGCAAATGGGATGTTTGTTAAACTCCTAGCATTGCACAAGGAGAGTTAAGAAGTGCTAAATAAGTGGTGGTCATTGCTGTAATCAATATAGAAGTTCCTCCTGGCATCGACTTCCCCTTACCAAAAACAGTAACCCTGTGGGAACCGTTTAGATTTGCCTGTCTGAGACAGAAATCAGCCACATTTGGCAGATGCACATAGAAGGTTCTTGAAATCTAAGGAATGAAGTAGTATTTTGAGGAAAATATACATGATTTGTTTGTTGTTCAAAAATTATAAATTTTTTTTCTGGGCTTCTGACGAAGGGCTGACTATATGAAGAGTTTGTAGTTTTGAAGATTTTCTTGTTTTAAAGAAAAGTCATCTTTTAGGTTTCTGAGATACTAAAGTTATGCTAAAAGCAGAAAGTGGAACTGATAATTCATAGTTGATTTTCACTATACTGTTCAAATGTGTGCTTTTTTCTTTTAAAAAAAAGTTACATTAGGAAATGAATGAGGATCCCCAAAATGATCATTTTACTTTGCATGAGGCGTCTTTGGTATAAAGCTAAGATATTCTGGAGAGAAATATGTGGGGCTTTTTCAGCTGATGCAGGGGTAAAAGAAAAGGTGAATCCTGTTTCTCAAACTTTGAAACTTAACTTTAAATGTTTTCTAGCAATGCTGGGGTGTCTTGAAAATCCTATTTAGGGATGCTGATTCACAGCTGTTAATGTTCTTGACATACTGGGTCAGTGCTTTTCATTCTTTCTAACTTGCTTATTGGATGCAGTATTTGACTCTTTAGTTTTCTATAATTTTTGATGGTTTTATTGGAAAGTCTGTTAGAGACTTTAAAAGTTAATAATTAACTATGGTGGCTTTTAGAAACATTGAGATCTTGAGATCTTACAACTAGGCTAATACTTGGTTATGTAATCTATTGCAGCATGCCTGATGGTGATGCATACATTACCAATACTGAAAGATTTTCATAAAGGCTTTTTGGTCTTTTATGTAAATGCCCAGGGGAAACTAAAGGCATTCGATGGCTTGGTATTTTTGGTGTGTACAGAACGTTAAAACATGAATTAATCTAGATTCTGAAGTGGTAAATGTTTCCTGGCTGCATCCAGTAAAGAAAAGCACAAGCACCCAAAAGGTGTCGACCCAGCTGTCTTTTTCTCTGCTCTGTAAGGTGGGATTGCTGTTCCTAGGTAGTTGCCAAATACGTCTGCAAATCGTAGAATGAATACATGCCTCTCTCTGGAGAGGCAATTACTGTTTGAATAAGAGGTATATGTATGTGTGGGGTAAGGTTTTGGGAGAATTGATGTAATGATTTCATCATTACTCAACTGGTGAGGAGGCTTTGCCAGGCCGAACAAAGCTTCAGCAAGGAGAACTTGTTACTTGATGGAGAATTTATTAGGGCTTATGTGGCACAATTACTTTGCTGCTGGAAAAAGTTACATATACTGAGTTTGTGTGTGTGTTTGTGTGTGTGTGTCTGTGCCTTACTAAGAACACATACTTAGAACTACGGAAACATTAGGTCTTTTTTTTTTTTTTTTTT
>NW_016107338.1:11394747-11396815 GCF_001604975.1 Cebus imitator | reverse complement strand
TTTTTTTTTTTTGTATTTTTAGTAGAGACGGGGTTTCACCATGTTGATCAGGCTGGTCTCCAACTCCAGGCCTTGTGATCTGCCTGCCTCAGCCTCCCAAAATGCCCTGAGTTTTCTTTTATTACAAATTTTAAGAGTTGAGATTTTGCCCTCTCTGTGTATTGCCCTGTGAGTGTTAAGGACCTTTGCCCACCAGCTTTGTCTTCTTACCTTGTCTTAATTTTTGTAACAAAATTCAGATGTCTTTTGAGAGTTAGTCATAACATGTATCTTGTGTAATTTTAGCTTTAGGTATTTTCTTATATAACCTTAAGAATATGTTACACATTATTTTCTGTGCAGCTATAAAGGTTTCTTTTTAGCAGGGTTAAATTTAAAAAGTTTCAGATGTGGCTACAGGAGGGGGAAATTCCCAGTAGCCAGGAAATTGATGCTTTCTACTTTTCATTCTGTGGTATTTTAAAACAGATGGTTCAGGTGTCTTTATTCTGATATGAGTAGGATGTATGTTGCTTACCAGAATGTTTGAAAAAATTGATAATCCAAGGCAATCAATTCTAGCATGTGGCTAGGTTCTGTCCTAGTGGTTAAGAGTGTAAACTTGGACTCCATAAGATAAGGATTTTTTTTTTTTTTTAACTTCAGGTATAGCATGCAGTAAAATGTGTGAAGTGCTAATATTAAGCATGAGCTCATGTATGTAAGCTCTTAGATGAAGAAATAAACATTTTCCGTACTGCAGAAGATTCCTGTGCCCTTGTCTTGTCTGTGTTCCCGCCCCTCAACTCTGAAGGAACTGTTGTTATTCTTTCTTACATCATTGTAGATGTGAGTTCTGTCATCATGAATGGGTTTTACCCATTCTTGAATGTAAGTGGAATCAGTCATACAGCATGGCATGTAGTCTTTTGTGGAATAGACTTCAGGTCCATTTTTACCACTTACTGTGTGACTAAGGACAAGTTATTTCATCTCCGAGCCTTGGTTATGTATGGGAATGCCTAAAGTTAAAATTACACAAACTATTTTGAGATAAATTTTCTCACTTGTAAAATGGGGAAGATAAAGCCCTATGTTAGGTTAACTGGGGAAAGTAATATAAAGCTACACCTAAAATACCAAGCACTGTGCCTGACGCGCAGTTTCCTCTTCTCCTTTTTATTTCTTTAACAGGGTGATAATTAAAGCAACTATATCTTTTGTGTTTAAGTGAGCTATTTCATTAAAAGTCCCGTAGGTCTTTTATTGAAAGTTAGAAGACAAATCTTTGTTTAATAGTTTGTTAATACAGCTTTAGCTTAAATAAGATATATTATTTGTTAGTTGATTGTCTTTAGAGAAGAAATGTCAATTAAAAATAGGCAATCATTGAAATGTCCCATTTGGAGCTATTTGGTCACCTGTGTGACATGAACTAGGAGGCAGTGATGAGAACTGGTTTGTGGTCGATTTTGAAGCTCGTGGAAGTTTAGTTTGGGTAAGAGGCATCAATAAGTGCCCAAGATGTTCACAACAACGTCTGCTTTATGTTGAGCGAAATAATTATTTCAGAGGTGAAAGTACAGGGCCAATTATTTTAATTGCATGCTTCAGACAAGCCACTTAAAATGTTTTCAACTTTTTTAATCTTACCGTGTAAGTGGTATTACGTAATTCCATGGTCTCATGCCTCCTTATTTGTTTGGTACTTTTCATTTTTGAATGCATCCTTCAAATGTAACTGGGGTAATACTTTGGCATTCCTTCTAAATGACTTTTATTAGATGTTTATTTAGAAAAAATATTCAAGATAAGGTAAAAGAAAATAAAACTAATTCTATCATCTCACCACTGTTAACTACAGTTAACTTGATGTGGGTCCTTTTAAGTGCTCGATTCTTCATTTGTACGCTTCTAGAATAACCTTAGGAAAAACATACTGTCAATACTTTAGGCAAATTTAAAGTAGAATGTGGGCCTGCTTAGAGATGTCTCTTTGTCAGCGCCGAGCACACAGTCCCCAGAGGCTCCATCAGAGGGGCTTCGGTCTCCACATTACGGTAGCCAAGATGGAAAACCTGTCTTGGAA
>NW_016107338.1:11332792-11394502 GCF_001604975.1 Cebus imitator | reverse complement strand
CTATCATCTCACCACTGTTAACTACAGTTAACTTGATGTGGGTCCTTTTAAGTGCTCGATTCTTCATTTGTACGCTTCTAGAATAACCTTAGGAACAAGAGTCTTTGAAGGCCTGCATTCAAATCTGACCACACTGTGGGCCTACTTGGGGCTGTACCTTTGTCAGCGCCGAGCACACAGTCCCCAGAGGCTCCATCAGAGGGGCTTCGGTCTCCACATTACGGTAGCCAAGATGGAAAACCTGTCTTGGAATACTTTTCCATTAAGACCTCAAGATGTTTAGTGAAGTGGGCAATTTGTTCACCAACCGAACACGCATTGAGCACTTGGTGTATGCCTAGCACTGTGCTTGGCCTGTGCATGTTCATAGATGGGTTAGGTATGGTTCCTCCCATCTGTGGGCAGTGTGGTGGAGACAGCCGGGAACTGGTGAGATTGCCTTGGTAGAGGTGTAAGCAAATCGCGTGTTGGAGGCAGCCAAGAAAGGTTTCTTAAGGAAGTGGCCTTTGGGTTTGGTCTTGAAGGATGAATGAGTAACATTTCAGGGGCAGAGAAAGGAAGGTAGAAGTGCTCAAGGGATTGTAGGCTAAGAAAACAGGACACAACAGAAAGGCTCATAGAGATCTTTTGGGGAAGCAGCAGGTGATCCATGCTTGGTGCACTCCAAACTCAATGGATCAAAAAAGTGTGATAGGCCATGGTACAACCTCGGGGATTGTGTAGAGGTGTGGCACTTAATGGTTATGGAGGTAATGGGGAGCCAGTGAAAGTTGTGATCAGGAGAGAGAGAGAGGGTATGCTGACAAGTTATGGACAGGCCCATTGAGGAAGATGGGCCTGAGTGTGAATGAGGCGAGCCTGACGCTGGGCAGGTCATTGCAGTCCCTTTACTCTCTGCTTCCCATTTGCCCCCTACCAGTCTCTCTCAGAAAGAAGCTGGAGGGATCCTTTAAAAACTGAAATGACAGCCCGGTGCAGTGGCTCACGCCTGTAATTCCAGCACTGTGGGAGGCCAGTCACCTGTGTGAGTGGATCACCTGAGGTCAGGAGTTCAAGATCAGCCTGCCCAACATGGAGAAAACCCGTCTCTACTAAAAATACAAAAACTAGCTGTGCATGGTGGCGCACACCTGTAATCCCAGCTACGCAGAAGGCAGAGGTTGCAGTGAGCCAAGATTGCTCCATTGCACTCCAGCCTGGGAGACAGAGTGAGACTCTGTCTCAAAAAAAAAAAAAAGGCTGAAATGACTTTAGCTTATTTCTCTACTCAGAATCCTCCAGTAGCTTCCTGTCTTCTCCAGAGGAAAGCCAGAGTGTTCACCCACCTACTAGGATTGGCGATCTGCCCTCCTTTCCTACCTCCCTTCTCCCCCCTCATTTCACTCCAGTGACACTGCCCCCCAGCTTTCCTGCCTCTGGTCTTTGTGGTGACTGTTCCCTCTGCCTGGAACTACCCCTCACCTCCTCCCTGAGAAGAAAGGCTTTCACTGATCTCCCTGCATAAAGCAGCCTTTCCTTATCCCCTGTGGTGTGCTTCATATTTCATCTAAGTGTTTATCAGCTTTACAGCAATCAACTCTGACTTGATTATTTGCCTGTTTTAAACACTGCTTGGTTTAAGTAGGCATTTGAATTTGTTGAGTTAGGCCATTTTATTAAAATCAGTCTCAGTAGAGGGGAGAGACTTAGTAGAGCCTTAGTAGAGGCCCTGGCTGAGGGCCCAAACCGGGGCAGGGATGGTACAAGATTGAAATGTGTGTGTGTTTTGTTTGGAAGAGGTGAGAGAGAAAAAGACTCATGGTGGGTGTAAAGGAATTTGGAAACCAATTAAGGGAGGTTAGGAGGAGGGCTATGACACAGGTACATTGGAGCATTTTTTAGCATATGGGATATGGGAGTCTACGTTGATGTCTAGGAGGGTCTAGGGGACAAGAATATGGGGTAAGGGAAGACCCAGCAATAGACTTGGGGCCAGAACTGTGGCAGAGTCCATTTTGGGGAAATGGGGCCAAGGAGCAAAGGCTGCCAAGATGCAAGAGAACTCCGGGGGTTCCTGAGCTTGGGGTGGGGTAGACATGGTGACCAGCAGTATTGAGTGCTCTAGAAAGTCAGGAAGGTGCAAGGACTGTGAAGATTCTAGATGAGGAGGATTGGGAGGAGAGTCAAGGCAGGACAAAAGGGCATGACAAGGAGCATGTGGCTGGAGTCATTGGAGAGGGAGAGCCTGAAGGTGGAGGAGGGAGTGGAGATCCTGGATGTGAGGGGTCGGGGACTGGCTGATGTGGAGAACTTGAAGTAGGTTTTCGTCCCAGAGCTGACATCAAATGTCATTGTAACTATGGCAACCCACTTAGCCTGTTTCCCACCTCCTGCAAAATAGCATGAAACTTGCACAGCCAACTTCCCATGTTTGTTATTGGAATCCATTGACCTCATGAAAAAGTGTTAACACTCTAGGAAGGTATTCTATGGACCATAAACTTGCTTCAGCTCATTTGTGCTTCGGAAAAAAATTTTCAATCCTTTACTTTCTTTGAAAAGCACTTAACATCTAGCTGGTTCCCCAAAGTACTTCTTTTTTGAGTCTTAGTCAGGGAATAACACAATTGTGAGGAGTTTTGTGTGCACATGTGTGTTTTTAACGCTTCAGGTCTGGCTCTAGATTGTTCACTGGGAAGCCTGATGATATTTTCAGATTCAAATATGTCTGTCTATTGAAAGGGTCAAAGTGTTACAAATGCCATCCTTTCTAAACAGTTAACATTTGGAACTAGTGGGACGTATTTTTAACCTTTATTATTTTATGGTTGTATTTGAAGCTTGTTTATAAGGAACTTATGTAATTTTATTCTTGAGATGTAGCCATTATATTTTTCTTCTCTTCCTTTACCACATAAGGAATTATTTTCTTCAAATGAACTTAAAATATCTCTCATGAATACTCCTATTTTTAACTGAATGCATCCTTTTTTTAAAATCTTATTCCTCAAAGTTCTGATGGATCTTTTTTTTTTTAACTCTTTATAATGGAAATTTTCAAACAAATGCCCATAGAATGGTATACGAAGCTTCCGGTAGTTACCATCGGCTTCAGGACAATGATTCTCTATTTTCATCTCTATCCCACTCATGACTAGGGGCCCATGGGCACCATGCAGAGAAGGAGAGGAAGGTCACACTAGACCATAAGGATGGCAGCCGTCAACTTAAGAGATAGTGGAGGCTGGGGGAGACGGTTGGAAGCTCTCAGGGAGAGTGAGAAGCAGACCAGGGGAGATTGGAAGCCGGAGAACCTGGGATTGATGTGGTCCCTGGTGTCTCCTTCAAGGGAACATGCAGAGACTCGCTTAAAACTGAGGTGACTTAAATTGCTTGGTAAAAGAGGGCCAGTTTCTGAGCAGTTCAGTAGGGTGCCCATATGTTGAGCAAACATGTTCTTCTTTACTTTGGCGAGAAAAACTTTTCTTGGCGGGTGTTGGGAGAAAGCTATGTTACTATTCACCTCTTCTTTAAATATGGAAACACAAATCTTGGTTGAAGGCCTGAAAGATGCCTATTTTAGAGAACATTTGGATAAAAGGCCAAAGTGTTACTGAGGATATGTATTTAAAAATGTATATGATTTATTTTGATATTTAAAAAGAAACAACTTGAAAACAACAGTCCTGAAACACTTGTCAGTAATTGGTACAGAGTTGGGATTTAACCAGCCTTTGAGAAAGGGAGAAGAGGCGGGACAGGAATCTGAGTTGGAGCAGGGAGCCCCTTTGCTTGTTTGCCATCTTGCTCTGAAGTTGCCACCTAGGGTCACATGTCACTAGAAGTGTTGGCCTCTGGGAGGAGGATGATCTCTGACCCTGGAGAAGAGGCAGCATCCCAGAGGGAGGCCAATTTAACTGAATGCTCAGTGTGAGAGGAGGGGTGCTGGCACCTGGTGGCTGGGTGCTATGGGCGGGGCCTGCCAGCCATTGGCTGTCATTTGCCACTTGGGACAAGCTGCTTAGTTCCAGCCTCCTGGCTCACCTGGAACCATTTCTCCTGGGAAGCACCGTCTGAGAGAGTGGATTCCAGGTGATGAGGGCTTGATACTCCTTTTGGGGGATCCTGAGTGCCAGGAGGAGAGGATGACATTGATGCACTGGAGGAATCGGGGCTGTCCTCTTGGGGAGGAGACAGAATTTGAACCTGGACCTTCAAGGATGGCGGTAAGGATGGAGAGAGGCAAGATAAGGGACATTTTAAGCCAAGAGAAGCCAGGCTGAGCAGAGGTGTGGGTGGGAAGGACAATGGTTGTTATTAAGGGGTGCTGGTGTCTAGAGGCTTCCGGAGGGGGGTTTTAGGAGTGGCCTGCCTGGATTAAGGAGATCAGGTCTTTGAGAGTGCTCAGTGAGGATGGGGATGCCCATCTCCCTCCGTGCAGCCCTGGGCTTGGGGTGGCCCATCTGGGTTCTCAGTTCTTTCCCTCTACTTTCTCTGGGAACCTCAGACAACTCTCTGATCCTATGAGCCAGTTTACTTCTGTGAAATGAAGACACCTCAGTCGCCACTTGACTGTGTATCCAACTGAGCTCATGGCATATGGACGAGCCCTCCCTGAGCTAATTGGTGGGGACTAGGTGTGCAGTGGTTGTCTTATTATAAGGAATGTCCTAGATATCTTTATTTCATTTCTCTATTTCTTTTTTCCCTTCCCCAAAGTGTCAGACTTTTTAGACAGAGTTTTACTCTTGATGCCTAGGCTGGAGTGCAAAGGTGGGATCTCGGCTCACCGCAACCTTCACCTCCCGGGTTCAAGCGATTCTCCTGCCTCAGCCACCCACGTAGGTGGGACTGACTGCAGGCACACACCACTGTGCCCAGCTAATTTTTGTATTTTTTTAGGTAGAGACAGGGTTTCGCCATGTTGGTCAGGCTGGTCTTGAGCTCTTGGCCTCCCAAAGTACTGGGATTCCAGGCATGAGCCACAGCACCTGGCCCAGACCATGCACTTTAATACAACATTATTTTTGTATATTTTTTTCTTCTTGTAGAGACAGGATCTCTCTATGTTGCTGAGGCTGGCCTTGAGCAATCCACCTCCTCTACCTCCCAGAGCGGTGGAATTATAGGTGTGAGCCACTGTGCCTGGCCTAGTACAATATTATTTAAAAAACTCTACACATGCCTGTTCTGCAGAACTTTCTGTAATCTTTGTGCTTGTTTTTGGAAGAGCGGGTCAGGCAGCTCTCTCCAAGCTGCAAGACTCCAGATGGATAAGCAAGGAATCCCGTAGCCTGAGGACACCTCACTTTTCCGGTGTCCCCTTCACTGTAACCAAGGGCATATTCTCTTTTAAGAAAATGTGTCACTGGAAACCTTCATCCTAACAACCAAGAAATTGAGACTTCCCAAAGCAATTTATTAAATTACTTAAAATACAATGAATGTCATTGGTATAATTGTAAATGTTTATTGAAGTTACAAAAGAAGGTTATTTTTAATATGCTATATGTAATCTCAAGTTGCAGCATGTTCAAACAGTGCTTTCCTGATTTTGAGGTTATATTTTTATTTTGGAAGGAAGACAAATGTAAACGTTTATCTTGCAGGGAAATGTTGGAGATGCTCTCAAACTCTGCAGTTCTTTTCTTTTTTTTTTTTTTTTTTTTTNAAAAACTGAAGGAGCAGAAACTAGGAGGTTGCTGCAGGACTGGTGAGGCCACACCACTAGAGCTACTAATCCAGAGGGTAGGAAACAGCTTTTTATCACTGCAGATGCTTTCAGCATACCAATTGTGGGGCTAAAGGGTGGAACATGAAGCTCAGCTGATACAAGCACACCTGTTGGAATAGATTTGCCCATCAATATTGTCATGAAAATTTAGCTTTTGCTTCCTTTTGCTTTTTATTGTTATATTTTAAATTCTGAGGCATATGTGCAGAATGTGCAGGTTTGTTACATACATATACACGTGCCATGGTGGTTTGCTTCATCCGTCACCCTGTCATCTACATTAGCTATTTCTCCCAATGCTATCCCCTCCCCTTTCCTCCCACTCCTGCTATCTCTACCCTAGCCCCCATCTGCTGACAGGCCCTGGTGTGTGATGTTTCCCTTCCTGTGTCCATGTTTTCTCATTGTTCAACACTCACTTATGAGTAAGAACATGCAGTGTTTGGTTTTCTGTCCTTGTGTCAGTTTGCTGAGAATGATGGTTTCCAGCTTTCTGCACAGCAAAAGAAACTATCATTAGAGTTAATTGGCATCAACAGAATGGGAAAACATTTTTGCAATCTACTCATCTGACAAAGAGTTAATATCCATAATTTACAAAGAACTTAAATTTACAAGAAAAATAATAAAATAATAAACTCATCAAAAAGTGGGCAAGGGATATCAACAGACACTTTTCAAAATAAGACATTTATATGGCCAACAAACTTATGAAAAAAGCTCATCATCATTGGTCATTAAAGAAATGCAAATCAAAACCACATTGAGATACCATCTCATACCAGTTAGAATGGCAATCATTAAAAAATCAGGAGACAACAGTTACTAGAGAGGATGTAGAGAAATAAGAACACTTTTATACTGTTGGTGGGAGTGTAAATTAGTTCAACCATTGTGGAAGACTGGTGATTCCTCATGGATCTAGAAATAGAAATACCATTTGACCCAGCAGTTCCATTACTGGATATATACCCAAAGGTTTATAAATCGTTCTATTATAAAGACACATGCACACATGTTTGTTGTGACACTGCTCACAATAGCAAAAACCTGGAACCAACCCAAATGCCCACCAGTGATAGACTGGATAAAGAAAATGACACATATACACCATGGGTAACTATGCAGCCATAAAAAGGATGACTGCATGTCCTTTGCAGGGACATGGATAAAGCTAGAAACCATCCCTTTGCTTTCTGAGCCTAGATGTCTACCTCACTGACAAAACTAATTGCATCCAAGCCCTAACTACAAGAGAGTCTTAAAAATTTACATATTTAATGCAATTCCTTTCAAAATATAAATGGCATTTTTCATGTAAATAGGAAAAAGAAGTCCTAAAATTCATATGGAACCAAAAATAAATGGGTTATATAAACATTTTAACAATATTCTTCCAATTAATGAACACAAAATATCTTTGCATTCTTTTGTGTCTTCCTCAATTTCCTTAATCAACGATTAGTTTTCAATGTCCAGATTTTTCACCTTATTGGCTAATTGTATTCCTAAGTATTTTTTTCTTTTTGATGCTATTGTATATGGAATTTATTTCTTAATTTCTTTTTTGGATACTTTGTTGTTAGTGTATATAAATGCAATCAAGTTTTAATGTTGACTTTGTATCCTGCAACTTTACTGAATGTGTTTTTTAGTTCTAAAGGTTTTTGGATAAGTCTTTAGGGCTTTCTATGTAAAATATGATGCCAACTGCAAACAAAGACAACTTACCATTTTCCTTTCTGATTTGAATTCCTTTTTTTCTTTTCCTCTTGCTTGATTGCTCTTGGTAGGACGTTCATTTCTATATTGGATAGAAGGGGTGAGAGTTAGCTTTCTTGTTTTCTTTCTGATCTTAGAAGAAAAGCTTTCTTTTCAGCTTTTTACCATTTTGCATGAAGTTAGCTGTAAGCTTATTATATATGGTCTTATTATAGTAAGGTACATTCCTTGTATATGTAACTGTTGAGAATTTTCTTCTTGAAAGGATGCTGACTTGTCAAACACTCTCTGCATCAATTGAGATTATCTTCTTTTTTGTCTTTTTGTGATTTGATATATCACATTTACTGTTTTTTATATGTTAAACCTTCCTTCTATCCCAAGGATAAATTCCACTTGGTTACAATGTATAATCATTTTAATGTCTTGTAAACTCAGTTTCTTAGCATTTTGTCAAGAATGTTTGTATCTATGTTCATTAGGGATATTGGCCTAGAATTTTCTTTTCTTACAGTATCCTTGTCTGGTTTTGTTTTGAAGATAACACTGGCCTTATAAAATGAGTTTGATTGCCTCTGGTTCAATTTTTTGGAAGAGTTTAAGAAGGATTGATATTAATTTATGGAGTTATCTTTTTCTGGGCCCTTTCTCTCTCTCTCTCTTTCTTTCTTTTCTTTTTTTTTTTTTGAGACTGGGTCTAGCTCTGTCTAGAGTGCAGTGGTGCCACCTGGGTACACTGCAGCCTCCACCTCCTTGGTTCAAGCCATTCTCCTGGCTCAGCCTTGCAAATAGCTGGGAATAGAGACAGAGTTTTACCGTGTTGGTTATACTTATAGTTCTTGGGGAACGAGAATTGCTAAGTGTAATTTAATAGAATTGGAAAGGCAGTGGTTGTTTTGAAAGAGCTTGTAGAGTACCTGTTGGAAGTAAGGTAGATCAGTGGTCCCCAATCTTTTTAGCACTGGAGACCAGTTTTGTGAAAGACAGTTTTCCACTGACCCCAGGGTAGGGGGGACATTCGAGATGGTTTCAGGGTAACTGTTCCACCTTAGATCATCAGGCATCAGATTGTCATAAGAAACATGCAACCTAGATCCTTGCACGTGCAGTTCACAATAGGGTTCGCCCTCCTGTGAGAATCTAATGCTATGAGAATCTAATGTCGTGCTGATCTGACCGGAAGCACAGCTGGGTGGGGGGTAATGCTTGCAGGCCTGCCCACTGCTCACCACCAGCTGGGCGGCCTGGTTCCTAACAGACTGTGGACCGCTAGGGGATCCGTGGCCCAGGGTTTGGGGACCCCTGCCATATATTCTTTATGCCAGGGAAAATAGCGGATTGAATTTGATTGCCCAAGTGCTTAACCTTAAAGTGCTTGTTTTAAAATCTAAAATTTCCGCTCCTGTGTGTGGCCAGTTACCACACCTATGGAACTAAGTGGGGGGGAGTGGTGTACTTTGAAAGTCAATCTTATGAGTTTGAGAGGGGTCACCTTTAAATTTTGTAAATTGGTCATCATTTGAATTCTTATGCATTTTACTATGTAAAATGATAGTAATCACTTTTCCATACTTATGTGAAGATACTCTCCTTTTCTGTATAGGTGTCTGTAGACATGAGGAACCCACAGAACGGATTACAGATCTCCCCTCCCTCCCTCCCTCCCTCCCTTCCCCATCTCTGTTCACCAAGACTGCCAAGGCAGGGCTGATGGCCTACTTATTTCCGGAAGTACTTGTACAAGGTCACTTTGATAACTTAGTTCATATAATGGGATTCTGTTTCTAGTCCAGTAAACGTAATTTATGCCTGTGCATTTCTATTACTTTTTAATTGCCTTTTTTTCTCCCCTCCCCCATCCCTGAGGCCTATGTTTGTTTATAGATTTATTTAATTGTATGTGACTGTTTTCCTGAGCCATGTTTTTAGGTGATGTACTGCCTTGAGATGACACCAGGTAATTGTGTCTTGAGGAGTGAGGTGTAGAGGAGAAAACTTGGGAATTGGTAGATACTTAGGATACTTATGGAGAGGAGAGGCCAGGGACCAAGGGGAACGATGGGGAGGGGGGCATGTATGAAATTATCCAAGAATGGTTTGCTAGAGCAGTGTTTACAATGTTTGGTCAAAATGGTCAAAGAATACAACATTTCCTTTAGTTACGCCCTGATTCTTTACTGTCCCTCCCTTTGTTGTTCTCAAATAGATTGCGTGTTGAGTGGCAGGTGCTAGAGATACAGACGTGAGTATGGCCCATTCTGCCCAGGAGTCCTCAGTGTGTCAGACCTGTTATCACACCATGTGCTAAGTCAGATAAATGTCGGTGAAGTGGTATTAACAGCAAGAGGGAAGTCATTAAAGCAGCCCAACCCCGTGGGGGTAGTGGGGTGGGAGGAAGTGGTGGTGCCAGGGCCATTGGCTCCTTTTTTTGTTGTTGTTTTGCTCTGTTGCCCAGGCTGGAGTGCAGTGGCGCAATCTCTGCCCACTGCAGTCTCTGCCTCCTGGGTTCGTGCCTCGGCCTCCCTAGTAGCTGGGATTATAGGCAAGAGCCTCCACACCTGGCTAATTTGGGGCTATTGGCTCTTTTATTTTTTTCTGTTGATAGCCCAGAATGGAAGCTATAGACTCTAAGAAAAAGACTTTGTTACTAATGATAATTCTCACTGCTGGACTCTCCAGTCCCCTGGGACTCCTGGTAGTAATCCTAGCGTTCTCCCTCAGGGTGGCCTTGGGCTAGGCTCTTTCTCCCTGTGCCTTGTTCTCCTTTGCTTTAAAAGGGGTATTAGAGTGGATGGTCTATAAGGCTCTGGGAAAGAAATTCTTGGAGCTTCTTTCTGGTAATGAAATTGGGTCACAATCTGTGTATGAATTCATGTGCATGTTGTTGAAAAAACAAGTAAAAGAATGAGGTAAGCCAGGCGTGGCGGCACACTTGTAGACCCAGCTACAAGCTAGTGGCTGAGGTGAGAGAATCACTTGAGCCCAGGAGTTCAAGACCAGACGGGGCAAAAGAGAACTCAGGCAGACCCTTTACCCACACCCCCCCCTAAAACACACACACCACGAGTGAGATGGTTCAGTTGGTGGCCAACGCTGGTTCTTTGATCCCTTTCCTGTCACAGGCTCTTCTCTCAGAGCCAGGAGAGCTGGGGTCTGGGCCGGCCCGGTGCTACTGTCTCAACCTGTGGCAGGCTGTGAATGTGTGCTGGTCTCCCTTCACTTCAGGCTGCGATACAGGAGGGAAAGAGGCAGATTTTCTCCACCTGTAGCCAGTTCTGACAGAGGTGTTTAAGCCCCGGCAGTCTCTCATCCTTTCCTATGAATAACTAATCAAAACTACTCATCACAAAACACATCTGTTGGGGATTCTGCCTATGGTGCAGAAGTGTTACCAGGCTGGGACCCCTGGATACGTGAAACCATTGAGTCGTTCCCAATGGGCCATTCTGTCTGCATTGTTACTTTCTAATATCAATTTGAAAAAAAAAATTCGATTTCCCCTGGCTTTCCTTGGAATTCTTCACATCTTCCTGGGTGGGTATCCACAAATGCAGTAATTTTGGTACCTTAATTATTTTTAAAAGTACAACTTTATCTGGAGATTCGCAGTCCTCTTCAAGCAACAGTGTTGTGTGGTAGAAAATATAAGCGCTTAGGCCCAGGGTTGGGGCCAAAGTCCAAATGCTGGCTCCACCAGGATTAGCTCTGTGACCTCAAACTAATTGCCTCACATTTTTTAGCTTGTTGTGAATATTAAATGAGAGGAGAACATCCCAACATTAAAAATGGGCAAAGGGCATGGGGGATTAGGAGGACCAGAAGGAAGCATATGAAAAGAGGACGTCAATTAAAATAGGGAGGTGTTGTTTTTTTGGTAAAGATTAAAGGAGGACAGTGGCCAGGCACGGTGGCTCATGCCTGTAATCCCAGCACTTTGGCAGGTGGATTGTTAGAGCCCAAGAGTTCGAGACCAGCCTGGGCGACATGACAAAACCCTGTCTCCACAAAAAATACCAAAATTAGTTTTGGTGGTGTGCCTGTGGCTCCAGCTACTCAGGAGGCTGAAGACGGGGGGATTGATTGAGCCCAGGAGGTTGAGGCTGCTGAAAGCTGTGATTGTGCCACTGCACTTTAGCCTGGGCAACAGAGTAGGACCCTGTCCCCCAGTCCCACCCCCCCAGATTTGATAAGGCAGACCACATATACCTATATTTTGTCAGAGGTGTGTTAGAAATCTGATGATAGCAGACCAACCACTCGGATCATGCTCTTTTTTCCTCCTGTGAACTGAATCTGCTTTATAGAAATTAAGTCTTTGGGACAACAAAGCCGACTAAATTTGTAATCATGGACATCCAACTTGGAGTTCTTCCTTATTCTCTTATTTCTTGTTCCTGCGTGTTGTGGTCAGTTTTCCGTTTTAAGTTGAGGGGATGTGAAGGAAAACACATTTCCTCCAGTCCATCCGGCAGCAGCATTTGTTCACTTAGCTGCAGCTTCACGTATCCTCTTCCTAGCAGACCTCACCACACCGTCCCTGAACCGGCCTGCCCCTAAAATGGCTGTGTCGATCTCTGCCTGCAGACACTCTGTGCTCCGACCCCATCTCTTGCCTGCCCTGCTTCTCCCTACATTTCTGAAATTTGCCCTTTTATAACCCCTGCTCGGGTCCTGCCTTGTCCCCTGATGTTGACTAACGGGCTGTCATGTATTTATTGCCTCTGCCAATTTAGTGTACAGGACCCATGTTTTATACTCCCTTTTCCCCAAACTCCAGACTTAAATAAAAATCTTTGTAGTTAGAGATGACTCTGGGTTGATGATGTAGAGATCTATAACTTGTGCCAGTTTTTAAGTATTGCCTTTCCGCTCCAAATTCACCCTCAATTGCCTGATCTCTGAAAATGGATCTGGGCTCTTTAAATAGTTTTTTCTTTTGCCCTTTGTAAGTAGAGGTCTCTGAAGGGGACCTTGTAGGAAAAAGGGATTTTCCTTCCTGATTTCATGTATGTTCATGTTTTCCCTGTACTCCTCTATTCCTGCAGGGCACACCTTTCTCCAGCATTTGCTGCCCTTTTGCCTAATCTCTGGCATCAGTGGTGGGACCAGGAGCCTAAGACTAGGTAGATAGACCTCATGCAGCCCAGATCATTGCTCACTTCAGCCTCTCAGCCCCCATTTGTGCACCCCAACTCCCCCGGTACCGGCCATCTAGTGAGCTAGCCACCTGATCTTTGTCCTGAGCACAACCCTAAGCTGCTCTTGCCCAGGGTATACATTGACGTGCTAAACTTCTACAGAGGGGGGCCTCTTTACTCCCAGGTCCAGCAGCACTTGACTCCCTGTGTGTGCCCTCCTTCTGCCTGTTTGACTGTCTACATCCAGCCTTGCTTCCCTGCACCCTAGAAGGTTGCCCCTCCTTCTTGGCAACTGGATGATCTCTGGCCTAGGTACCCAGGAAATTTTCTGCCAAATATACTTTCTTCTGGGCACTCTCCACAATCAAGATCTTCACACCGCACCACCACTACACTCCAGCACTGGTACCTGAGAGTCACCCAGCATTTGCTAAAAGAACAGATACTTTGGTCATCTAGACAAGTTTACAGTGAATGTTCAGGAGAAACCAGATTAATTAAATATATACACCCTTTCTCCTAAAAGATGACAAGGGAAAAAATCACAAACTCAAAAACCCCCTGCCCTACTTTTGGGAGTTATTTTTGGTCTGTTCCAGGGCATCCTTTAGATTATTATTCCATCTTGATAATTACTCAGGTATCATATTTTTTTTGTATTAAACTTCTCTTGCTTAGATTAACATCTGGTTTCTACCTGCTGGTTGGACCCAGACTGAAAAACAGCTCACCTAAGCAGAAGGATGAATCAGAGTTTAGAGATGTCTCTGAGGGCTCACTGAGAACCTGCCAGAGTACAGTTGCTTATACAAAGGTCCTAGAGGTTGGAGTGGAAGCATCTGCCTAGCTACCTACAAGCTTTTACAAGGGCTTCCAAACACATTAAGATCCTAGGAAGGGACTACTTGCATTGCAGCATTTCTTTTCTAAAATGACTTCAGCTGGGGCAACATGAAGAGACCTCATCTCTACAAAAAATTTTTTAAAAATTAGTTGGTTGTGGTGGAGAATCCCAGCTACTCAAGAGGCTGAAGTGGAAGGATCACTTGGGCCTAGGAAGTTGAGGATTCAGTTAGCTGTGATTGTGCTACTGTAGTCTAGCCTGGGTGACAGAGCAGAGACCCTGTCAACAAAAGACAGAGTGGAGACAATGAACAAAACATGATTGTCTCACCTTAGGTAAGTAGATGGCCCCAGGCTGTAAATCTGTACTAGGGATTTTCTGCTAGACATGCTTATCATGACTGTCACGCCCTTATCGTAACAATTGCTGGAGGTCCATCCCTCTCCAGGAAGGAGGTAGAGATACCCCATTTTGGGATAGGGTCCAGGAAGGATAATTTGGGTCTGCTGCAGAGGAAGGATGGCACCCTCACCTGGAAGCACCGCTGAATCCCACACACCTGCACTGCTGCACACCCATATGTCTGCTGCCTTTGGTGGTCTGGGGCTGACTGTGGGAAATGAGGGGGTGGCTGTACTTCTCACCCCAGTTTACCTCTTCACATCTTGCCCCCACCCTCTCACATCTAACATGGAGTCAGCACTGCTGAAATTCTTATCTCCCCTAAGTCTAGAAAGTTATTTAAATTTTTCTGTTATCCTTTAGTTCTTAATAAGTGAGACAGGTTTCTATAAATAAGTTTGTAATTCATCAGCACACATGTGATTTTTTTCCATTGTCATCTCTTAGGAGAAAGGGTGTCTGGTTTCTCCTGAACATTCGCTGTAAACTTGTCTAGATGACCAAAGTATCTGTTCTTTTAGCAAATGCTGGGTGACTCTCAGGTACCAGTGCTGGAGTGTAGTGGTGGTGCGGTGTGAAGACCTTGATCGTGGAGGGTGCCCAGGCAGAGGCATCCTGACCAGGAACAGAAAGCCTGACTGCTGAGCAGTGAGGCTGGTGTTTAGGCTGGGGCATACCCTTGGGCAGGACCTCTCTTAGAAGAGAGGAAGAAGTGAGGAGGCCCTGAGTTTAAGCTCTGGGAATGGAGAAGAAAGGAGTTCTAGAAGACAACAGACACGTAACTAGAGTTAGGCTCTGAGGGAGCAGTAGCATATTGGTGGTGGTCTGACAGTACTAGGGGAACAGCATGAGCAGGGAAGGGATGTCCATGGGACAAAAGACTTGGGAAATAGGACATATTTGAGCATAATGGGAAATGAGGCTGGAGGCTATTGCAGGCTCTGATGGAATAGAGGAGAGATGAAGGGGGAGTAGGAACACAGGACCTGGCTCCTGGCTGAATGTACAGAGCAGGAAGTAACTCAAGGTAATGTGGGGTTTTCCCCATGTGCCTGTGAACTTGATCAATTGCACACAGGGGCCCCAGGAAGGACTCCACAAGCCATGTGGAAGCCACTGTCTGGAGTTAAATGGGTTGACCTGTGAATCCTCCTTTTGGAGGTGATGCTCATGGCATTGGATGGATGAGTTTGTACAGAGAAGACCTGCTAAAGAGGTAGGGAAGGACAGAACTAGAGAAAAGTGCTTCATTTAGGGTTTGGTGGAGAAAGCAGACCCCTGAAGAGCTGTTGGAGGTTATATCATCCCATTTCCCAAAGGAGGAGAGGGAGGCTTAGAGAAGGCAGGTAACTTGTCTAAGGTCACACAGCCAGTAGGTAGCATAACCACAATTTAACCCTGGTCCTCTCACTCCAGATGCCAAACTGGTTTTCCAGTCTGAAAATGGATCTTGGACATCTCCATCCTCAAACATCTGCTACCCTTATTTTTACATAGTCTTTCCACTGAGGACCTAAAACCCTTTTCAGTTTTACTAAAGGCAGGGCAGGATGGCCTCTGGGAGGGTTAATTCCCCTCTCCCTTTTTTCCCCCAAAAGTTCTGTGTGTATTTATTTGGAGAATACATCTAGTGGCTATTTTTATTTGAAATGTTGAATATCATTTGAAAAAATGGGCCACAGTGGGCTTTTGGGGGTTTGTAATCAGTGGGGACCTGAATATGTCCTGCCAGGTGCTTTGATCTGCCACCTGTGGGACTGTGTAGGTGAGTATAGATTCATTTTAAATACTTTTTCCTTTTAATTTTGAACATGAAGTCTAAAAGTAATGGCTGGGAACCAAATTCCTTAAATCTAGCTGATGGTTGTTCTGTGACAGACTGGAGAGCAGAGGCAGATGGATCATCTTAGCTTCGTGCCAGCCTCTCGGTGAGGGAGTGTGGGGAGTCCTGGGGCTCCCTTATCCTGGCCCTGGTGAGAACCCAGGCGAGGCCTCTTTCCCCAATCAAGGAACAAGCTGTAGGTGTGGCCCAGCTCTTCTGGTCCCACTGAGCTGCTCCACTCATACCCTTATCACCCCACCATCTGCCAGCAGTGCTGGGAGCTGTTCTCTCTCCTAGAGCCACTTAGCTGCAAACTGTCTCTGTCTCTGTTTATCTGAGCAGAACCTGAAAAGGGCTGGCAAGGACCAGGCAACAGATGGGACAGCCAGGGTGGTGAGGACTTAGGTAAACCACTCTTGCCAGACTCCTGTAGGGCAAGGGTAGGCAAAGGGCAGACTGAACATGCTCCTTTGGCCTCGCAGTGTGGCAGGGGGCTTGGGCTCTTACTCCCCGAGGATTCATGTGTCCTGTTTGAGCAGGAAAAGTGTGCAGAAACCAGGATGCCCCCTAGACATGGAGGCTGCTAGCCCAGAGGCTCCTGGGGTCCAGTCGGAAGCTTGGATTTCCAGCCCCTTTCTCTCAGCCTGATTGGGTGGGGGTGAGTGGTCATTTTATTTCATGGTTGAAAGGAGGTCTTGCTGTTCTTTCACCTTTCATCTTGGTAGCTGGGGAAAGTGCAGGGCAGTGTTGGCACAGGTCTTGAGTCTGGCTGGGACGTATTGCTCATTCTGTCCCTGGCTAGTTACTGTCGGGCATCTCTAACTCGCCTGAGCCTGTTGTGGGGTGGGTGGGCGGGAAGCGGGTCACACCCTGCCTGAGTTCTGGGAGAGAGTCCTTGTGGCTGTTGGTGGCCACATTCATATGTTTTCTGTGCTTGTAGTGCTTGTAGGCCTCTCAGAATTGAAGGGAACCTTTTTAGGGTCATCGGGCTCCGCGATTCCCAGTCTAGTGTCCATGGATGAAACACTGGAATTGTTTCCGTGTTTGAGTCCTAGGGAAAATAGCCTGCGTGGGCTAGAAGGTATTGAAGACTTTTGCCTTGGCCAGAGTTAAACCAATTGAAGGTCATCTCGGATGGGTGGGAGGGAGGCCTGGGGGAGAAGGGATCATAGCTTCTGAATTTTTTTTTCTTTTTAAGAGATAGAGTCTCACTGTGTCACTCAGCCTGGAGTACAGTGGTGCAATCTTGGCTCACTGCAGACTGGATCTTCTGGGCTCAATAGTCCTCCCACCTCAGCCTCCTGAGTAGCTGGGACCTCAGGTGCCTGCCACTATGCCCAGCTGTTTTTTTTTTTGTTGTTGTTATTTAGACATGGGGTCTTGCTATGTTGCCAAGTTTGGTCTTGAACTCCTGGGCTCAAACAGTTCTCTCACCTTGGCTTCCTAAAATGTTGGGATTACAGGTGTGAGCCATGGCACCCAGCCCATAGCTTCTGAGAGAGATGAATGGGGGCGCATTTGCCCAGAGCCTAGCCTGTAGAGTCGCTAACCTTACTTAGGATAGCACACTGCCTCCCATATCTGATTCTTGACTCAGTAGTTTTGTGGGTTAAAATGTATAAATATAGAGCTTTTAAAAAAAATTGCCGCTTTAAGAAGATTAACCATGAAAAATAAGACCAAATCCCTTCAGTTCCTGCAGTCCTAACTCTGGCAGCAACGTTTGCTTGCATGATTGCATAATGGTTGAAAAGTTGCATGCTGGAGCTATCATTGCCTGGGTTTGAGTCCTGGCTCTACCATTTAGCAGCTGTGTGACGATGGAGAGGTTCAGTCACCACCCCTTATCCCATGCCTCAGTGAAATAAGCCATGGGAATAAGAGTATCTGCCTCACAGAATTGCTGGTACCTGGTACATATTTGTTAAGGCAGGTGCATTCATGTTTTACTGTCACATGTAGGAGCCCTTAGGAGGCAGCACAGGCACAAGGGAAGATATGCAGGTAGTAGGGATGGGTGTTGTGACAGAGCCTGTGTGCAGCACTGCAGGGGTCGAATACAGTGAGGCAGTATCTGGGACTGCAGCTGAGGCACAGGTCTGGGGTGGGCTGTGGAACTGGGAGCCCCGCACGGGGCTGTGTGCTGGGTCCCGCTCCCCAGCGTGTGGAAGAGGCTGCTTCCAGGGCAGACGGTTGGGCAGCATTAAAGGATGTGAAAACGGCTTCTCATTTCACCACCCTGAGTTAACCCGCTTTGTTTCTGTGTGGTGTTTTATCTAGATTGTCACATAGTTTCAGCATCACGTCTGTACGGCTTTGTAATCCATTTTTCAGCTAAGGTTTTCTCACTTATACTGTCTTTCTAAATATTTTAATTTCTTGGCCTGGTGCAGTGGCTCACGCCTGTAATCCTAGCACTTTAGGAGGCCGAGGTGGGTGGATCACCTGAGATCAGGATTTCAAGACCAGTCTGGCCATCATGGTGAAACCCCATCTTGAAATATATATATATTTTAATTTCTTTAAAGAATACCAAATGAAGTGTTTTAGAAGTTTCAAAACTGTTCTGTCCCTGTTGGGGACAAGGTAAAAAGCTAAGGTCGCTTTTTGTTTATATATGGGGTTTACTCTTATTTCTGTTACAACAAAAAGTCTGTGTTTCACAGCGAGAGTTTATAACATCTTTCCCCAGCTTTGGGGTGAGTTTTCTCACTCAGATTCTTCTTACGCAATGTAACTTCCTGCTGAAAAAAGGACATTGGAATTAGGTTTTCTGTCTGTGATGGGAATATTTAGTCAGAGATTTAGAGAGCTTTTTCCCACAGATATTTTTATGGGGGTCACTGCTTTATCCTCCCTTCCATGAACTTGGCTTTGTTCTAAGAGTCTACTAGAAGCTGAGTTCTCATGCGAGACACTGTGCCCAGGCCACAAGCGCACGATGACATTTAACCTTGATGGAAATGTGCAATTGAGAATCTTGTTTTTTCCACCCTTCCCCTTCAGAGTGGCTTGAAAGAAATATCCTCTAGCAAGTAATGGGAAGAGTTGCCTCCAATTGAGTCTTTGGGAATCTGAAGTTTTTTTTTTTACAAGAAAGGCTGGTCTGTTTCCTGAGGGGGGCTGGGAGCTCGTAGGTGCCCCCTTTTCCCTTTCTTTGGAGCTTCTTGGTAACTATCAAGGTACCATGACCCGATGCCATAGTCAGCCTGTGGGACTTCACTGTTGACCTGGACCAGGTAACTAGAATGTGGTTGAACCTCGTAGAATAAAGAAGAGATCCAGAGAGCCCTGGATTGGGAGCCAGAAGGCAGTCTTGTCTGAGCCTTGTCACTCAACTCTTCCGTAATATTCAGGCAAATCATCAGTCGCCTCTGAGCTTCCATTTTCTCCTAGTAAAGTGGCATCCTGTCAGCTGCAAATGAGAAATGAGCAGGAAAATGCTCTGCAGGTCGGAGGCCTTTAGCACTAAAATGTAAGGTGAGGGTGCTGTTCCTGGGAAGGCCACTAGGCCCTGTGTCTTGGGCCAAGGTGATATGAGAACTGTACCTTGGTGTGACCTTGATTGAGGAAATAAAACCCTGAATTGTATCAGGTGAAGTTGGAAATCTTGCCAGGGTCAGCAAGCTTATTCTCAGAGCATCCTCAAAAGAAGGATTGGTGCTTTCCGTGACAGAGGCTTCAAGTGGCTGTGGCTAGATTCCAGTTATTTGTGGCCTCCCCCATAACCTAGATGTCTTGTATCTTTCCTAGGAGAATTAGCTCTGGAAGTTCACCACCCCCTATGTAAAGTACTGTGCTTCCCTTTTTTCTTGCTTAAACTGTCCTCTTTTACTCTAGAAAGTTTGGTAAAGGTCTGTTCATGTTTAAATTCCTTTATTGAGTTATTTTCGCTGGGTATGTGCTGTTTTTTCCTGAGCAGTCTCCCTCTGTTGCCCAGGCTGGAGTGCAGTGGCATGATCTCTCACTGCAACTTCAGCCTCCCGAGTAGCTGGGACTACAGGTGTACCACCATGCCCAGCTAATTTTTTGTATTTTTAGTAGAGGCAAGGTTTTGTTTTGTTGGCCAGCCTGGTCTCAAACTCCTGGCCTCAAGTGATCTGCCTGCCCTGGCCTACCAAAGTGCTGGGTTTACAAGCATGAGTCACTGCACCCGGCTCCTTTGTAAATCTTTTTCCTCATTGTAGTTTGTCACCATCATCACACACTTTCTGTTGCCTGTCGTCCAGCCTAGGAAGGGCCTGAGACTTAGTGATAGCAGTACTGGGTCAAGGGCTTACTTTATTTAGCATTAGGAGAATTGTCCAAAGTTAGAGAGAACCTTTTATGTTTGAGAAGTATTTGTCTCTTACTGTCTCAAATCTGGAAGTTAAAAAAAGCACTTAAATATGTCTGTGATTTATTGTCTAAAAGTGGACTATTATTGGCCCACTGCAGTGGCTCTCGCCTGTAATCCCAGCACTTTGGAGGCTGAGGTGGGTGGATCACAAGGTCAGGAGTTTGAGACTAGCTTGGCCAACATAGTGAAACCCCATCTCTAGTAAAGATACAAAAAATTAGCCAGGCATGGTGACACGCACCTGTAATCCCAGCTACTTGGGAGGCTGAGGCAGGAGAATTGCTTGAACCTGGGAGATGGAGGTTGCAGTGAGCCAAGATCACAGTGTTAGACTCCAGGCTAGGCGAGACTCTGTCTCAAAAAATAAAAAGTTGACTATTACTTATCTTGCACTCAAGTGTCCACTTGAGTTCTCTTGCTCTTGCAAGTTAGGCCCATAGCAAAGAGGTTTAGGTTGCAAAAGATGTCTCGGGCCCAGACCTTTAGTGAGCTCACAAGGTTTGCTCAAAAGCTCTTTTTGAGGCTGGCATGGTGGCTCACACCTGTAATCCTAGCACTTTGGGAGGCTGAGGCGGGCAGATCACAAGGTCAAGAGATCGAGGCCAGCCTGGCCAACATGGTGAAACCCTGTCTCTACTTAAAAAAAAAAAAAAAAAATCAAGTGGGCATGGTGGTATGTGCCTCTAGTCCAGATAGCTTGAACCCAGGAGTTTGAGACCAGCCTGGGAAACATGGCAAAACCTCGTCTCTACAAAAAATGCAAAAATTAGCCAGGTGTGTAGTCCTAGCTACTAGGGAGGCTTAGGTGGGAGGATCGCTTGAGCCTGGGAGGTCAAGGCTGCAGTGAGCCACCCACTCCAGCCTGGGTGACTGAGACCCTGTCTCAAAAAACAAACCAGAACAATTCACTGAGACCATGGTATTATGGTAAAGAAAGCATTTAATTGACTTGAGACTGACCATGTGTGAGAACTGGAGTTATCACTCAAATCTCCAAAGATACAAGGTTAAGTTTTTCAAGAGTAATTTCATGGGTAGGGGACCAGGGAATGGGTGCTGCTGATTGGCCACAGATGCAATCAAAGCTGTGTGCTGAGTCTGTGGGGGTGGTGGGTCAAGGGGAGTCATGAGTTTGGATGGGGCATGTCTGAAAAACATCTCAAAAGACCAATCTTAGGTTCTGTAATAGTGGTGTTCTGTAATTACAGGAGTACTTGGGGAAGTTGAAGATCTTGTGGCCTCTGGCCATGTGACTGCTGAGGAGTAAGGAATTATAAAAATTGTGCTTACATTTTAGCAGAATTCAGGTCCCTCTCATAATCCTAATCTTGTGACCTTTCACTAGCCTTAGCCCCCTGAACAAGGAAGGGATCTGTTCTATGGAGGGACTGTTGTCATCTTGGCTTCCAAGTTAAACTGTAAACTAAATTCCTCCCGTGGTTAGCTTGGCCTATGCCCAGGAATGAGTGGAGACAGCCAGCCTGTGGTGGTAGAAGCAAGATGGAGTCAGCTATGCTAGATTTCTTACTGTACATAAGGTTTGCAAAAGCGGTTTCAGCAGTAGTAAATACAAGCAACCAGATTAAGATCTACTAGACATCTTCAGAGACACACATGTGTAGCTTGTGAATTCCTATTGATCTCATCTGAGCTGTTCAACATGTAATAGTTTTACAGTATTCGCAGCATGACAAGTATTATTTTACCTTAGTACTGTTTGGTAGAAAGTGAACTTTAAAATCCTCTTTTAAAAAGCAAATACTAGATTAAAATAGTCACGAAACTTGTTTTTAGAGGTTGGAGAAGTGTGGCTACCTTTTGGCATGGAATAGTCTTGAAATCTGTTTGCCTTGGCTGGTATTCCAGTGTGCCTTCATTTCTTTAAATGTTGTACCTTCTCAGGTATAAAATGGGAATGAGTATAGTACCTAAGGGTAAATTCCCAGTTGAATTAACCTGATAAGAAAATCCTCAGCTCTTTATAGAACATTGCCATTCCACTTTTTTGGGCTGTCTTTTAATGTCAAGTTGGTTTAAATGTTTGTTCTTGTATAGGTCATCCATGTCAATAGTGTTAGAACCTTGGAATTATCCTCAGCAAACCGTCTCATTACTCATTCTTTATGCTTCCATTGCCCATAGCCTGAAATCCTTTGATATTTCACTAAAATGTCATTTGTATTTCCCTTTTTCTTTTTGCTACAAATAATAAGAGATCTTAAGTATACAGTTTAGGGTGTTTTTTAAATTGTACTTTAGGTTGTGGGGTACATGTGCAGATCATGCAGGATTGTTGCATAGGTACATACGTGGCAAGGTGGTTTGCTGCCTCCATCCCCCATCACCAATATATGTCATTTCTCCCCATGTTATCCTTCCCTACCCTCCCTGCCCGCCCCTGCTGTCCCTCCCGTATTCCCACTCAACAGACCCCAGTGTGTGATGCTCCCCTCCCTGTGTCCATGCGTTCTCATTGTTCAGTACAGTTTAGGCTTTGACAAATACACATCCATGAAAGCTTCATGAGGATCAAATCCTACATAGTACATTTCTGTACCCCAGGAAGTTTCCTCCTATCCTTCTCTAAACCCACCACTTCCATCACTTTAGATTTCTAGAACCTAGAGAGTTAGTTTTGCCTGTTCTTGAAGTTAATATAAATGGAAAGCTGGGTCTGGCTTTCATTCACAATGAAATGTTGTTGCTTGTCACAATAGTTTTCCTTTTTATTGCTGAGGGTGTACCATTGTCTGCAGATGACAGCAGTTCTGTTGATGATACTTAGGCTGTTGCCAGTTTTTGGCAATTGGGATAAAGCTGTCCTGAGTCCGCTTTCATTTTCTCTCTCTGAGATGCCATGTGGTTCGTGTCTCCTGCTTCCTAGCCCTGCGACCCTGGGCAAGTGTCTTAATCTCTCTGCTTTGGTTTCCTCATCTGTGAAATGGCGGGTCGGAAAATAATTCAGGGTTGGGACTAGCGTTAAAAAACAAACAAAAAATGAAATAGGGTCAGACATGATGGCTCAGGCCTCCAATCCCAGCACTTTGGGAGTGGGAGGCGGGAGAGTTATTACCTGAGATCGGGAGTTCGAGCCCAGCCTGGGCAACATAACAAGTCCCTGTTTCTACAGAAGAGAAATTTAGAGTGAATGACATGGAACTGCATACAGTGCATCACACACATGTAAATATAGGAGTGTGTGTGTGTGTGTGTGTGTGTGTGTATGTGTGTGTACTAAACACTGCGTAAAATGTATTTGTTATGACTTAGACAAATCGGTTTACCAAGCAATGTATGTGCCTTTGTAAGCAAGGAAGTTGAACTCTCCTGAGGTTATTTAGTAATAGGTATTTCTAGCCTCTGCATGTCTAAAACAATTGTTTACATAGTGCTTGCTGTGAGCCAGGCACTATTTTAAAAGCTTGCCATGTAACATCATATACCCCTCACAACCATCCTTTGAAGTGGGCATGATTCCCATTTTATATATGGAGAAACTGAGACATGGACTATTGTACTTGCCCATGGTCAGAAAGCTAGAAAGGAAGGGCCATGATTTGAACTTAGGCAGTGCATGTCTAGAGTCTTTGCTGTAAACCACTATTCCTGGGGAGATGAGTAAAATAAATTGTATGTGCAAATGCAAATTGATAATTAATTGATACAGTACTTCACCCCTTTATTCCAGATATGAGAAATGAGTGTTGGACGTCGAAGAGTAAAGTTGTTGGGTATCCTGATGATGGTAAATGTCTTCATTTATTTGATTGTGGAAGTCTCCAAAAGCAGTAGCCAAGACAAAAATGGAAAAGGAGAAGTAATAATACCCAAAGAGAAGTTCTGGAAGATATCTACCCCTCCCGAAGCATACTGGAACCGAGAGCAAGAGAAACTGAACCGGCAGTACAACCCCATCCTGAGCATGCTGGCCAACCAGACTGGGGAGGCGGGCAGGCTCTCCAATGTAAGCCATCTGAACTACTGCGAACCTGACCTGAGGGTCACATCTGTGGTTACGGGTTTTAACAACTTGCCGGACAGATTTAAAGACTTTCTGCTGTATTTGAGATGCCGCAATTATTCACTGCTTATAGATCAGCCGGAAAAGTGTGCAAAGAAACCCTTCTTGTTGCTGGCGATTAAGTCCCTCATTCCACACTTTGCCAGAAGGCAAGCCATTCGGGAATCCTGGGGCCAAGAAAGCAAAGCAGGGAACCAAACGGTGGTACGAGTCTTCCTGCTGGGCCAGACACCCCCAGAGGACAACCACCCCGACCTTTCAGATATGCTGAAATTTGAGAGTGAGAAGCACCAAGACATTCTTATGTGGAACTACAGAGACACTTTCTTCAACTTGTCTCTGAAGGAAGTGCTGTTTCTCAGGTGGGTAAGTACTTCCTGCCCAGACACTGAGTTTGTTTTCAAGGGCGATGACGATGTTTTTGTGAACACCCATCACATCCTGAATTACTTGAATAGCTTATCCAAGAGCAAAGCCAAAGATCTGTTTATAGGTGATGTGATCCACAATGCTGGACCTCATCGGGATAAGAAGCTGAAGTACTACATCCCAGAAGTTGTTTACTCCGGCCTCTACCCGCCCTATGCAGGGGGAGGGGGGTTCCTCTACTCTGGCCGCCTGGCACGGAGGCTGTACCATATCACTGACCAGGTCCATCTCTACCCCATTGATGACGTTTATACTGGAATGTGCCTTCAGAAACTCGGCCTCGTTCCAGAGAAACACAAAGGCTTTAGGACATTTGATATTGAGGAGAAAAACAAGAATAACATCTGTTCCTACGTAGATCTGATGTTAGTACATAGTAGAAAACCTCAAGAGATGATTGATATTTGGTCTCAGTTGCAGAGTGCTCATTTAAAATGCTAAAATATATACAAACTCAATTTTGCATAGAAAGGCGTATTTTGAATAGTTCCCATGTTATGTTCTCACATTAGAGCAATTTCTATATTAAACCATGAAAATTGCCTTTATGAGTGGCCTCTAACCCCTTCAATTTGGTACTTCAGTGAAGAGGGAAAGCGAAAGATGGTAATTTTTTTACGGGTGATATGGCAGAATGATTGGTTCTGATCTTACTGGCTAGTGGTCATTTTTAAAAACCTTGTCCCCTCTTATCTGAAATCATGTTTCTGGAATTTTACCATTTTAAGTTATTTTTGTTTTACCCTCTTCTATATTATTCCTACTTCCCATAATAATGACTGATTTATCTGTAATTCAGGTGTTTATCAATCTATTGCCTACAAAGACTTTGTTAACGTGATCCGGTGGTTTTCATGAAATGGAATTATGTTTATTTTTATGGGATTTGGATAAATTTTAAATTGTCTAGAAAACTGACACTTTAATTTTCAATTGTGGAATTCACTTCTTCAATTGTGGAAATTTCCTGCTGCCCCAACAGTATTTTCTTGTGTTAATTAATTTTGCAAAATGAGAATCATTGTCTGGCACTCATCTAATTTATCTTGTTGTGATCTTATGGTCATAATAAGGAGAAAGAGGGTTTAATTTTTCTTGTATTTGGTTTGCTGAGTCATATCATAACCTAATTTTAGTATTTGAAAATAATGAGTATGATTCCTTAATGGCCAACTGAAGATTGAATTGTCCAGAACAACCATACCGTGTTTGTGAATTTTCAATTTGGACCAGGAAAGCATATGTAACTTTTGAACTTGAGTGAAAAGATTGAAGTTGCAGACTTTTGCATAGGTGGTTTGTCATTTTAAAACTCCAGAATTTATTATTGCCATATTTTCACATGTTGCTTATACAAGATTATTATTCTGAGTAGTAATTGCTTGCCTGTCTATGTAGAAGTGCCTGTGTTTTTATTTATTGTTCAGATCAAAGACCAAAACATTTTCTTAAATATATTTTGTGTAATATTTTATTTGTATACAGTGTTGTTGAAATATTTAACTAGAGCATGGTATTTTAAATGTTAAGATGTAACATATGTTAAATAAAGCTGTTATTTTTGAATTTTAAAATTTGTTTTTTGGGGGTAAGAACTACTAGAGTTGATAAAATTCTGCCAAACTATTACTTATATGTACTATTGTGTAACATACTTTCTTGAAATATTTTTGTTTCTAGAATTGAAGGTTCTTATCAGATGGGATGCTGGGGACTATAAACAATGGAAATAAAGCCACTGTATTTTTAATTGTTTGTGTGATGTGTAATCTATGATCCTTCTGTTTCCCATATTTGATAACATTTTCCCTGAAAGAGGCCAGTTTTCACCAAGAAGCCATTCCAGTAGTGTTGAACTATAACTGTCTCTCAGTGCGCCATCCATCTTTGGATTTAAAATCCCGAAAGTGCTTTACCATTTAAAGTCTTTAAATAAAAGTGGGAATGTATATATGCTTCCATTTTCAGTGAGTATAAATAATTAGGGAATGGTGTGGCATTGTAAAGATTGTGTTATCCTAAGCCATTTCTATTTTGGAGCTGGTGGCCAAGATGAAATACAGAGGCAGCCTTGACTACTCAATTTCCTTTCATAGACCCATGCTGAGAAGACACTACTGACGTCCAGTGGGAAACAAGTGGACAATTGATGAAGCTCAAAAAACAGAAGGATTAGTGTTGGAAAGAGCAAACAGTCTTCTCCTGTTTGGAATGTGGAAACCATTTCTAAAGTATGAGGACATAGGTTCTTGATTTGAGGTTGAAGACTGTTTTCAGGCTGGTCTTCCTGAAGGGTTCCTGGGGCCTGCATCTGACTTCTACTCCAGTGGCCGCTAGCACACCTCCCAGAGGGCCACACTGCCACATTACAGTTACGGAAGAGTAAGTAAAGAAGCTCTGAGAACATTCACAGGTAATTGGGTCACATTTGCATTTGTCCATATAACCTGACCACGCGTTCTCAGGTAGTAGGTTTCTTCTCTCAGAGGAATTTCAATTTTTTTCTTGTTAGGGATTCTTTTTCCCTGAGGTTTTAAGTCTCTTGTAGAGAAAGAAGAGATGGAGCAGGTTTTGAATCGGGTGTGGAGGGCCACTGGGGAGCCTTTTGTGAGCTTTCAGTCCACACGTGTGCTGTTGTTTGAATGTGAGTTCTTGGTGCTGATGACATTAGGATGAGATGATCTCTGGCCCTTCTTTATTTGGCAGAAGTTCTCATGCAGTGGCTGCCCAAGCCCAGCACACTGGTCATTGCTGTTCTGTGAGATGGACCTCATGGGCTTTTCAGCAGAGCATATTAGGTTTTAGAGCTTTATGCATGCTTGGGCTCTGTTATGGTGCTGACCCTTAAGTCCAGGAAGGCCTCTCTTGGTGCCCACAATATGGTTTCTCACCTGATCTCCCATCTCATGGATGGAACTGCTGTAAGTCTAACTTATTCTTTGAGCACTGCTTAACAATTAGTTCCCAAGAGGAACTGGTGTTTTGGGCCTTTTTCTTGGCTATTCCCAAGTCATGCTGATTTTGAGTTTGAAGGTCAAAAAGGCTGAAAAAGCATTGCCAGGGTTTGGACTATTCATAAACCCCATTCAGGGCCTTAAGAAACGGATGCAAGAGACAAGAATGGCTCGTTCCCATTCCTATCCTGGTTATATCCGTCTCCTTTCTTAGATGGTCAAGAGAGGCCGGAAAGTGCAGGAAGTTGGGGGAGTGCTTTGTTACATTTGTAAGTTGAGTCTGGAGTTAAAGACTCCCAAAGTGGGCCATCTCCTACTTGTCCACTTCTGATTGGTGGTGGTGCAGAATATTTGATGTTCTGGGTCATCTTGACTTTGTCAGATGCAAAAAGAGAGGGTGGTTTTACTAATGCAAAGGATGACTTCACCCCGAGGAAAGCCGAAATGAATGAAGGCTTCACTTGGGCCAGAAGTTTAACTTCCCTATCATTTGCCTTCTGATGAAAAACGCCCGATGCAACAAAAATTCTTATTTTTGCCTAGAACAGGAAAATACATACTTTACATGCTGGGCTATTGAGATTATGAAATTACAGTATCTCATTTGGAGCTATGGAAAACAAAGATTATGAAATTAGGTTTTCCTTAATGTAAATCCCATGTGTTAGAAACATCTGCCAAATACTATCTTTTGAACTGAACTTTATTTGCATTAATCTGAAAAACTGAAGTATCCTGACTCATGCAGTTCTTAAAGTAATGCAAGGGAAAAAAAAGTTTTGCCCTTAGTATCATTATATCTTGAAAATACCTCATTCTTGAATGAGGTACTTTTGTCTGTAAAGAGCCCTAAAACACTTCTTTGCTCACATAATGCACATTACAACAAATATGGTAATTCGTAATACTTTCCATACGCTACTAAAAACTGCCAATGTGATTTTTATCAATTGTGCCTCAATTACAGAAATATTAAAATGTGAACTATTACATCTTAGACTAGTTGAAATACAGCATGAGTCTTTAGGTATTTTTTTAAAACCTTAAATTGAAAGATGGAGTCCTGCTCAGGTACATTTCCTGCTTCTGTCACTTTGACCTATGTTTATGAATTCTCATCCCAAGTAACCCTGGTGGCTTTTGAGCTTTGCCAGTCGCTTTCTTCTTGACTGTTGTGTATGGTGAAAGGGGATGTATTAACTGTGCTGAAGCAGTAAGAGTAGTTTTAATTTGTTTGTAATCTAGGGACTTATTTCTAAGTCAGGGACCTGGCAGTTGAAAAAGGTGTTTGCAGCTTCCCAACAGCTGCCCTGCACGGGATTGCGGGGTGGGCCTTTGTTGCTACTCAAGCAGTAAGCCACATGGAGAACTTGCATCTGAGTGTTAGCAAGGGCTCGTCTCACCGCCTTGGAAACCTGCCATCTATGACTCGCCCTTTCCCAGCCTATCTTCAACTCACATCCTCTCTTCCTGCTCATCTCATCCAGCCCTTCCTGAAGCTGGCTTTCCTAGCTATTCTGCTGGTCACCAACTTCAGCCACCTCTTTAAAAAAAAAAAAAAAATCTCAAGTACAAAATGAAAACCATTATTCTACCCTTGGTTTGGGTTTTTCCAGAAAACAGACTTTAAGACAAGGCTTCTAGCGCATGTAGGTTTTTTGGTGGAAGCGCAGGTACAGAGGTTGGCAAGAATTCACCCTTAGAAGGGAAGGCAGCAGATAAGGAATGTGGGATTGGAGCTCAGTCCCACGGGGAATCTAGAGAACAGTGCAGAATACATGCCTCAAAATGCACCTGTCTGAAGTTTGAAGGAACTGAAATTTTTTTTTTTTTTTTTAGATGGAGTCTTGCTCTGTCCCCCAGGCTGGAGTGCAGTGGTGCAATCTCGGCCCATTCCAACCTCCACCTCCCAGGGTGAAGCGACTCTCCTGCCTCAGCCTCCCGGGTAGCTGGGACAACAGGCACGTACCACCATATCCGGCTAATTTTTGTATTTTTAATAGAGACGGGATTTTGTCATGTTGGCCAGGCTGGTCTTGAACTCCTGACCTCAGGTGATCCACCGGCCTTGGCCTCTCAAGGTGCTGGGCTTACAGGTATGAGCCACCGTGCCCGGCTTTAGTAGATTGTAGAATTCTGCTGCAACCATCACTCCACTACAAGGCCAATTTGGTTTTAAGTCATGATGATTCCACTAGCTGTCTAGAAGTTTTTTATCTTGGCCATTTAAAAAAAGAAATCTCCAAAACAGGTTCTGTTCTCTGATTCCTCCTCTTTCCATAGGAGCCTGTTCTTCATGGATGCAAGGACTGTTTATAAGAAAATAAAGTCTTTTTTCCAATTCTTAATTATCTCAGGGATTAGGTGAGGGATTATTGTTCACCCTAATTCTTACGGAGAAGAACAAATACTAAGTGATTCTTGTCATTTAGTGAAGGACTGAACTGATTTGTAGAAGTTCCTAGGAGATGTTTCTTTTTCTGGGCTGTTTACCTGCAAGGCCACTCCTGCATTGGAAGGCTGGGTGAGGGTCACTGTGTGGATGTACGTCCTGGTTTCCTTTCAGGGGCTGACCTGGTGGGGTGGCAGGTAGACTTGACCCCAGATCTTGGAGCTGCCTTTCTTCCCTTTGCTCTGGGTCTGTTTTGGGGTGTTCTACTCAGCTACTTCAACTTGAACCCTATACATCCGCCTAGTTTAGGGAACATTCCTTAGCAGGTAAGCATCTGAGTTCATGCTCACCCAACTTGTGTGTTTGCGTGTGTGCATATGAATTTGGGAAGTTGATGAAGCCAGCCCCCTTGTGTATCACCCCTTCTGCTTCCTCGAAGCTGGGAGCCTTTCCAAAGAAGCCTTCCTGTAACCCACATCCGCAGAAAAGCCTACACCTTTATGAAATTAGGTTTCCCTTAATGTTCAAAAAGGTGAAAAGGGTGCGGCTTTCTCCCCTTTATGTGCTGGGCTTCGGTTTCCTCTTCCAGTTTGTCCATTCATTGGTGCCGGATGTTTCCCATCTTTCACAAAATGAATTTTTTCTCTTGGTGATACTGTCTTCGCTGCTAGTGCTGCCTTGGCTTCTTCATTATGTCATCTGTTATTTTAGTAAGGAAGGAGGCAAACACTTCTGACCATCCATTATTCTGACCTGGGAGCCCCCAGCATTTTAGATGTATTTATTTTTTTGTTTTGAGATGAATTCTCACTGTGTTGCCCAGGCTGGTGTGTAGTGGTGCGATCTCCGCTCACTGCAATGTCCGCCTCCTGTGTTCAAGTGATCCTCATGCCTCAGCCTCCCAAGTAACTGGGACCACAGGTGTGCACCCCACACCCGGCTAATTTTTTTTTTTTTTTTTTGTATTTTAGTAAAGATGGGGTTTCACCGTGTTGGCCAGGCTGGTCTTGATCACCTGGCCTCCAGCCATCTGCCTGCCTTGGCCTCCCAAAGTGCTAGGATTACAGGTGTGAGCCACCACACCTGCCCTATTTATATTTTTTAAAGACAGGGTCTCACTGTCACCCAGGCTGGAGTGCAGCGACCCAATCATAGCTCACTGCAGCCTCAAGCTCCTGCGCTGAGGCGGCCCGCCCCTCCCACCCCCCATCTCAACCTCCTGAGTAGCTGGGACACCAGGTGCACACCCCTGTCCTGGGCGCCCCAGCATTTTTTCTTCTCTTCCCTGATGAGGCTGTCACCACGTTGACTTCCCCAGCTGGAAATTTTCCTTCCTGCTGTGGATACGGCATCCTTGCTCAGGTTCTTGAGTTCCTGCCCGCAGGTGGCTGCTGAGTGCTGGGCCTGAGCCTCCCACGAAGCCCCACAGCCTCTTCCTAGGTCTCTTCCTTGGCCTCCCCGCTCAATCCTCAGGGTTATCTCTGTGGGTGCCCTGCCCAAAATATTTCCGCCTCTTGTCCCTTTCTGAGTCAAGCCCACTCTTGAATCTACCTCCGTGAAGGGGCTGTTGGCCCTTCATACCAAGAGAATCCTTCCAGCTTTACTCCTCGCCGACCCCTGCTCCAGCGTCAGTGCCCTCGCCCCTCCCTTTCACTGGAGTCCGACCGTCCCCTCCCTCCAATCAGCTCCGCCTCTCCAGCACCCGCTGCCCCTGGTTGTGCAGGTCAGCCTGTCCGTGACGCCGGCATAGACTCTCGGGGTCCGCTTTGCCCATTCGTGTGCACTTCTCAGCTTCAAACCCAGCAAGTCTCCTGCCCTATCCATAAATGGAGCCCCTTCCATTTCCTGGGGAAATGGGTTTCTTGTAGGCCCAAGGCCTGGGGGAGGTCCATTTTATGGTTTCTACGGTGTATTTTCCTCAGATTTAAAAGGATTGTCCACTGGGTGTGGTGGCTTACGCCTGTGGTCCCAGCACTTGGGGAGGCTGAGACGGGGATTGCTTTAAAACCAGCCCTGGTGACTTTGTGAGAACGAATCTCTATTGTAAAAAAATTAAAAGGACTGTCCCGTGGCTCCTGATCCTTTTAAGTGCTCTTAACTCTGGGGCAGGCCCTCAGCTCCCTTGCGAGTGGCTCTGGGTTGCCCAGGAGCGTGACAGAGGTGAGAATGCCCCTCATATCAAGACAAGAACGTGAATATCTAAGCTCAGTCAGAGTGCATTCTACTTTGCTTGTCCTTGTTGATACCTGCCCCGTGCTCAGAGTCAGCTCCTCCACATCCCCCCATTCAAATGTAGGAGCTTCCCCTCCTCTGACTGCCTTGGGGTGAGGCCCCTCCCCATTGTCTACCAGAACTGGGCCCAAAGGACCTGAGACAGAGCTGTCTTCCTCTGCCCTATCCTCCTCCTTTGCCCCTTCGGCAGAGCGCAGTAGTGGGAAGGTGACCTTGGGAAGGGGCCTCTGGGGCTTGTCCACAGATACCTCAACCCTGCCCAGGTGTCAAAATTCCAGGGGTGGGTATGAAGCAACCAGGCCCTTCCAGCCTGTGGCTCGCTCTACCCAACACCTCCCTGGACACTAGAGAAAGCCCCAGCTCTCACCCCCTTTCCACTCAGTAACCCTCTGGAACTTTTCCTCCTCTTGTTCAAGGATTCAAGGCAGCTGGGGTCAGAATACTTTTTTCTGCTTTTCCCACCTCATTGCAAAATGTGGCATAGTAATGAGGTATTAACTAATCACTAGATTATTTATTTCTAGTCTGAGGTGTGGAGAGACAATGAAAATGTAGACTTTTGTTGACACAAGGCTTGCAGGAAACCTAACTGGGCGGAGATTCGGGAATCAGGCAACAGGTGCCGAGACACTGCACAGGGCCCCGCCCGGCGCCTGCCTTGTCGTTTCAGGTATTGGGACCTTTGAGGACAGACCTACCTGCTTCCAAGCTGCAGTCAGCCAGGAGGCCAGAGCTGTGGCTGCCTCGGCACTGCTGTTTTCCTGGCTGGGGAGGTGGGAGAACCTAGGGAAAAGCTCAGAAAAAGAGAAGACTCGAATGTGGACAGTCTCAAATGTCTTAAATAGCAATAACATCACGAGTTTTTCCTGTTGTGGGATATGAGAAATGAGTGGTAGACACTGAAGGATAAAGTTGTTGTTGGGCTTAAAGTTGGTGGGAAATGCCTTTATTTATTTGATTGCAAAAGTCTCAAAATGAGTCACCACGGAAGGAATGAAGAAGGAGGGGTTGTGATGGATTCTCAGGAAAGCTGGGGAACTTTCTCACTCACTATTTTGAAGAACAAGACAAACAGAAGATGCAAAACCACCCCCCCGAGGCTGGCTCTGGAGGTGTGGGGAGAGCATTTCATTGTTGGGGGCGGTCTGTCTCACTGGTCCCTCCTCTAGAAGTTGGGGAGATGCTTACCTAGCTGAGTGTTTAGCACTTGTCCCTGCAGCTGAGTACCTGCTCAATGAATAGGGGCTGCCCTGACAAGAAAAACCCCAGCTGTGGCAGATGTTTATTATGGCAGACAATTAGAAATATTCTCTGTATTATCCCAGGTCTGGGCACGGTTCACTGTTGGTCGACCAACCCAATAAATTACTCCTCTGAGAGAACACTGATGTGTTGGGTGAACCTTTCACTTAGAAAGCTGTTTTATTTTATTCTATTTATTTTGAATTTTGAGACAGAGTCTCACTCTGCCACCCAGGCTGGGGGAGTACAGTGGCATGGTTTTGGCTCACTGCAACCTCTGCCTCCCAGGTTCAAGCGATTCTCCTGCCTCAGCCTCCCGCGTAGCTGGGATTACAGGCACATGCCACCACGCCCGGCTAATTTTTTGTGTTTTTAGTAGAGATCACGTTTAGGTTTCACCACATTGGCCTGGCTGGTCTCAAACTCCTGACCTCAAGTGATCCACCCACCTCTACCTCCTAAAGTGTTGGGATTACAGGCGTGAGCCACCACACCTGGCCTCACTTAGAAAGCTTTAAATTAAAAACTAAACTTTTTCAGTGTTGAATTAATTTTGCCTTATTGAAAAGTCATAAAAATACTATGCAGAGGCCCAGTGCGGTGGCTCATGCCTGTAATCCCAGCACTTTGAGAGGCTGAAGCAGGTGGATCACGACGTCAGGAGTCGAGACCAGCCTGACCAACATGGTGAAATCCCATCTCTACTAAAAATACAAAAATTAGCTGGGTGTGGTGGTGGGCACCTGTAGTCCTAGCTACTCGGGAGACTGAGGCAGGAGAATCGCTTGAACCAGGGAGGCGAAGGTTGCAGTGAGCTAAGATCACACCACTGCACTCCAGCCTGGGTGACAGAGTAAGACTCCATCTCAAAAAATTAAAATTAAAATTAAAAAAAAAAATAGCACTCAGAATACCCATATACCTCTACCCAAGTATTCCCAGTGTTAACATCTTACATAACCATATCATAATTATAAAAATCAGCTATGGACCAAGCAAGAACAGCAGTGAAATCAACATTGCTATTATTCTGTTATCGACACTGCAAACCTAACTTGAATTTTGCCAATGTTTTCACTAATGTCCATTTTCTTTTCTTTTTTGTTCTTTTTTTTCTTTTTCATTTTTTTGAGGCATTAAAGAATCACTGTTCTTTTTTTTTTTATTTAACACAGGGTCTCACTCTGTCACCCAGGGTGAGTGCAGTGGTGTGATCACGGCTCACTGCAGCCTTGACTTCCTGGGCTCAAGTGATCCTGCAAGTGTACACCACCACGCCTGGCTAAGATGTCCACTTTCTGTTCCAGGATGCTATTTAAGGTCCCACATTGCGTTTAGTTACTTTTCCTTGGTCTCCTCCCATCTGTTTCTCAGTCTTTCCTTGTCTTTCATGACAAACAATTTTGATGAGTAGGGGTTACTTGTAGAATGTCCTTCCATTTGGGCTTGTATGGTGTTTTCGCACGGTTAGAATGAGGTTGTGTATTTTTGGCAAGAACACTGCAGATGTGATGTTTGGTCCGTCTCGAAGCCTCACACTGGGGGCTCGTGATGTCACTGTGTCCTCTTCCTGGTCATGTTAACCTTGTGCTCTGGGTTTCTCCGAAGTAAGGTACTGTCTTTCTCTTTGTAGTTAAAAAGTATCTTGGGGACATTTGTACGTGTAAAATGTACAAAAAATTCAGTGAGTCGATGCATGTAAAGTGCTTGCAGACTGGCAGTAATACGTGCTCAGTGAATGAGTAGCTGTTGCTTTTGTTGTCGTCATTATTAGTGCTGCTTCTGTCCAGTTCTGTCCCCAGCCTCCCTCCTCTGGTGTTCAGTCCTTTTACTCTGTTTGTTGTCCTCTTCCTCTTGGGCTGGTCCTCCTCCAGCTGGTCACTTCCTTACATGAGGATTGACTGTCTCATTCAAGATGTCTGCGGCCTTAAGCAGGGCCCAGCAGAGCTGGGTGCTTCTCATCAGCATATGGGGTCGGGTGGAGGAGGAGCCTATTATTACTCAAAGGTAAGGGACAAAGCTGTGCTAACACAACAGATTCCTCTGTCTTTGCAAGTTGTACCTACTTCCGAGGTGACCTTGGGGGGCCCCATCTGGCCCACATCCCTTGTGGTACAGGTCTGGACCAGAACGCATCCTGGAGGGACTTGGTTGGAGGACAGCCTGCCTGGCTGAGGCCTGGAGACAGGAAGGAGCCAGAGGTGAAACTCCTGGGGGAGATGGTGGAGTTTTCTTTAAGGAGGGGCTGGGTTGCTGCCCTGAGCAACCTCCAGGGGCTGGAGAGCCAGGGCGGGGATGGGGGCGGAGGTGGAGGGAGCATCAGGCTTGCTAGGGGAGGCCTTCCCTGACCGAGATGAGCAAGGTGGTGCTAGCTAAAGCAACCCTAGTTCCCTCTGTAGATGAGAGCAGGGGTGCCCCTCCTTCCTCAGTCGGGCTGGGAGACGCCAGCATGCTCCAGGCCGACCTGCTTCCAGTTGCTTCCTGGGGCTCCCGTGCCCTGGTCTAGCGCACACAGCGCTATCTGCAGAATGGCTGTTCTTGGCAGCATTCTCAGCCTTCCAGACTCCTCTCCAACTTTGGAGCATTTGAGCTCTATTTTTATGCAGAGAGGAGAAGTTTCCCATGTTTGAAAACAGCTGCCATGCAGAGGACTGTGGTAGCTCCTGTGTCGCCTGTCCCTCCAGCCTCCTTTTTCTGGAGACAGGCTGTGCCCTGGGGCTGTGCGGTGGGCCTGTGAGCAGGGCCTATTGGAACCCTCCCTGGGACTGGGAGATGGAAGCTCTTCTTCCTCTGCTGTCGCTAAATAAATGGACATAGCGGAGTTGCCTGGCCTCCCTAACTGCCTGAAGGAAGCTTCCCATCGCCATAGCGAGAATGAAGGCAACAGAGGAGGAAGGAGGAGGGCCGGGAGCCGTGCCAGCGTCTGTGAGTCCTTGAACCCCTGCACCCGCCTCCGTCCTGGCCTTCCCAGCCACGTGCGCCTTTCATTCTCTTTTTTGCCTTAAGCTGACTGGAGTCAGTCCTGACTGATGCCACGAAAGCCTGCTTCCTTCCCTGAGTTCTAGGGTGAGCCCAGCTGCAGGGGCCTCCAGATTCCCACCCTGAAACGCCCAATTTTAAGGCTGTGATAGTTGCTTCCAGTAAGCAGCTGGGGTAGGAACTTGATGGACCTGCCTTAGGTCAGAAATCTAAGTGGAAAGTCTTAGGAACCAGGGAACACTGTTCTCCAGGCATTCAGTGTTCAGTGTGGGCCTCAAGACCCCTGGGTGAGAGAGAACAGTTTCTCTTTCAGAGTCAAGTTTGTACACTCAGTTTCTAGGTGTTTGCTCTGGTGACACGAGAAGAGCTGAAAAGAGGAGTGTGCGTGCAAAGCCAGTTCCTTGGGAGACGAAGATGCTGGGAAGAGACTTGGAAGGGGAGAGAGGTGCTTGGCTGCCCTATGGTCACTGTGTGCTGTGGGCTGCATGTGTAGGGTCTTATGGCCTAGGAGGAAGAGTTGGCTCAGACCCTTACTCCTCCACAGCACAGCAACAAACCCCATGGCCTGACCACAGGGGAAGGTGGTCGCTCATTAGAAAGTTCTCTGTTCCAAGCTGCCCAGGATTCTCCTGGTCCTGAGCAAGCTGGGGGCTGGTCTAGCCCTGCTGCTGAGTCTGGCTGACTGACAGCCCCCTGCTGTCACATTCCTAGAAATATGCAGTGGCCCCTGTGCCCCACCTGAGGCGTTGGGGTCTGGCTGTGTGGCAAGTGCTCTGGCAGCAGGGAGGAATTGTGGTATCCCTGTGTGCCGGGGCCCACCCTCCCAGTCCCGGCCCCTTCCTCATGTAACAGATGAGCAAAATGAAGCCAAATAAATTACACCAACCCAAGTTTAAACAACCGGCAAGTATTTTATACTTGCCAGGATTTACACTTGGGGTCTCTGATTCCATTGCCCATGGACTTTGTCCTACTATGTCCCTGGGCCTTTCAAAGGAGGACATGTGCCACCAAAGGGTTACCAGCACTGCAAGGTCTGCCAGGCCCCTACTCATGAACCTGTATTCGCCTTTTGCACTTTGACTGCACTGTAGAGATTTTTGTCTCCATCACCTGCAGGCTTCGTCAGCCCAGAGTCTGAACCAAGCCCCACTTGTGACTCACTGTGCAAAGCCTGGGTTCCTACCCATAGACCTACAGTGTTTGTCAATAAAGGGGTGGGGTGCCCCAGAGTAGACATGTATTATTAGATTAGTTGAGAAAACTGAGACTCATAGAGGATGTGATCTTTTAAAATTTAAATTAAAAAAAATTTTTTGAGGCTGTGTTTTGCTCTTGTTGCCCAGGCTGGAGTGCAGTGGCACGATCTTGGCTCACTGCAACCTCTGTCTCCCGGGTTCAAGTGATTCTCCTGCCTCAGCCTCCCCAATAGCTGGGATTACAGGTGCCCACCACTACACCCAGCTAATTTTTTTTTTTTTGGTAGAGATGGGGTTTCACCATGTTGGCCAGACTGGTCTCGAACTCCTGACTTCAGGTGATCCATCCCCCTCAGCCTCCCAAAGTGTTGGGATTACAGGCTGAGCCACTGCACCCGGCCCAATTTTTATTTTTAAAAAGAAAGTCTCCTCTGTTGTCCAAGCTGGAGTGCAGTGGCACTATCGTGGCCCACGGCTCAAGCAAGAGCCCGGCTATCTTTCTGTTTTGTTTTGTTTTGGTAGAAACAGGGTCTCACTATGTTGCCCAGCCTGTCTCAAACCCCTGGCCTCAAGCAATCTCTCACCTCAGCCTTCCAAAATGCTGGCGTTACAAGGATGAGCCACTGTGCCAGGCAGAGGATTTAACCTTTTAATTTCAAATGGGCAGTAAAATGTAAGGCAGATTAGGGGTTGCCTAGGTTTTGGAGGTGCTGGAGGGAAATGGGGAGTGAGTGACTACTAAGGGATGTCGGGTTTCTTCCAGGTATGATGAAAATGTTCTCAGAGTCACTGTGGCAATGGTCAAACAACTCTGTGGATATACCAAAACCCATTGAATGGTACATTTAAATAGGTGAATTACATGGATGTAAATCATATCTCAATAAAGATTTTAAAAATTTATTTTTAAATTATATTAAAAAATAAAATTTCAGCCAGCCGTGGTGGCTCACGCCTGTAATCCTAGCAGTTTGGGAGGTAGAGGCAGGCGGATCACGAGGTAAAGAGATTTAGACCATCCTGGCCAACATGGTGAAACCCCGTCTCTACTGAAAATACAAAAATTAGCTGGGTGTGGTAGCATGTGCCTGTAGTCGCAGCTACTTGGGAGGCTGAGGCAGGAGAATGGAATGAACCCAGGAGACAGAAGTTGCAGTGAGCCGAGATCACTGCCACTGCACTCCAGCCTGGCAGCAGAGCAGAGACTCCATCTCAAAAATGAACAACAACAACATAAATACATAAATAAAAATAAAACTTCAGCTGGGCGCAGTGGCTCATGCCTGTAATCCCAGCACTTTGGGAGGCCAAGGCAGGCAGATCACCTGAGGTCAGGAGCTCGAGACCAGCCTGGCCAACATGGTGAAACCCTGTCTCTACTAAAAATACAAAAATTAGCTGGACTGGTGGTGGGCGCCTGTAATCCCAGCTACTTGGGATGCTGAGGCAGGAAACTCACTTGAACCTGGGAGGCAGAGGTTACAGTGATCTAGGCTTAGTACAGCCTCTGCCTCCCAGGTTCAAGCTATTCTTGTGCCCCAGCCTCCCAAGTAGCTGGGATTACAGACGTGTACCACCAGACCTGGCTAATTTTTTTGTATTTTAAGTAGAGACGGATTTTCACCATGTTGGCAAGGCCGGTCTCGAACTCCTGACCTCAGGTGATCCGCCTGCCTCCACTTCCCAAAGTGCTGGGATTACAGGTGTGAGCCACCCCGCCTGGCCTGAAAGTTGGCTTGAGACCAGGAGTTTGAGGCCGCAGTGAGCTCTGATGGCACCACTGCACTCCAGCCCACAGCCTGGGCGACTGAATGAGACCCGTAACTCTTAAAAAAAAAAAAGTGGTTGTAGAATGAATGATCATTTGTTGAAGTATGTGAGTGAACAGATAATAGTTTCAGATTCCCACAGTGTTTCTGATAAGATTTTGTACTCATCGAATAGAATGACAATATAAATGTGATCTTTGTTCTTTTCCGGTGTTTATGTGACAATAGGTGAAAAGTTCTGCAGGGGCAGGGCTGTCCCCTGTTGTGTTCACTTCCACTCCTTGTCCGTAATAAGTGTCCCATAGATAGTTGTTGAATGACTGGGTAAATGAACTAAATGACACTTGTTGTAGGAAGAAAAATGAGACTGACAATCAAAAGGTCTCCAGAGAGGGGAGGCAGGAAGAGCAGGGAAGTGTTGCTCCACACAGTTGCTAACTATTACATCCTTTATGTCTGTCCCATCCTGGCCCTTGCCTGGGCCCACACTGCCCATGCGGAGACAACCTGGGATGGGTAAATTCCTAGCTGCGGGTGCTCACTTACCTTGAGGGAGTTGTCTCTTGTCTAGTCCTCCAAATCCCCTTTGCCTCTGCCATTACATTTCCCCCAAATTTGTAAAATTCCTAACAATATACATGGCATTACCAATAATACATTGTGAAGCTGAAATAGACTTTTCTAAACTGTCAATGAAGGGCAAATTTTGATCAAACATGCTAGAGGAAAGACTGAATTATCTCTTCTGTTCTCTCTGTAGAAAATCATATCATAAGATTGTTATATGAAGTAGCAATCAGAGTGTGAAGACCCTACTCTCCCATCTGAAAAAATATTATAGAGGTGTGTCAGGAAGTTTATGAAAATGTTTTGTAATTTGTTCAGGCATGGTGGCTCACGCCTATAATCCCAGCACTTTGAGAGGCCCAGGTGGGCTGATCACCTGAGGTCGGGAGTTTGAGACCAGCCTGGCCAGTGTGGTGAAACCCCGTCTCTACTAAAAACACAAAAATTAGCCAGGTGTGGTGGCAGGCACCTGTAATCCCAACTACTCAGGAGGCTGAGGCAGGAGAATCACTTGACTGATTGCAGTGAGCCAAGGTCGTGCCACTGTACTCCAGCCTGGGTGACAAGAGCAAAACTTGTCAAAAAAAAAAAAAAGAAAGAAAGAAAGAAAGTATTTTGTAATTTATCTGGATTTTGTGATTTTTTTAAATTTTCTAAGGGTAATGCCAGTTTAATTTGTTGTGACTTTCTTCTTTTTTAAAATTATTGTTTTTGTGTATGTATTTAGAGTTTTGTATTCTTTCTCTTAAAAGAGCAACAAGATTACATAAGCTTTAGGGTCCACACAGCCTGGATCTATTCCAATGCCCTCTGAATAACAGTGGGAAATTCCTTGATGCAGGAATCACAGTTTCTTCTTTCTGCTTTTCCACCTCTGATTCCAGCTGAGTCTTATGTCCTTAGGAGAGCTCAATGGGTTTTCATTTTGTTTTGTTTTTTTCTAAATTTAATTCACTTTGAGGAGAGAGGCAGAGAGGACACATGGCCCAAGGGTCCTTCATCAGACAGACAGCCAGGTGAGGGGGAAGTAGGGGAGTCTTGCGTGAATTCAGAAGATGCCAGAGCTGGAACTGTGGTGGAAATCACATTCATAGAGACTTCAGTTAATTGAGAGAAACACCTTTCTCATAGTCGACCTTCTGTTGGCAATGCTGCCTCGGCAGGCAGGTGTAAGTCTCCTCTTTCAGCACCTAGATGCTGAGGGGAGCAGTTAAGGCTTCACAGGAGGGACTGGTACCTGGAGGTTGGATTTGACACTGGGGCAGGGTGGAGACTGCGGGGCAGACCCTACAGACCCTGTATCATAGATTTTCTGCTAATATTAACAGGAACATATCATAAGTTCTGTATTTTTTTTTTAAATTGAAATGGAGTTTTGCTCTTGTTTCCCAGGCTGGAGTGCAATGGTGAGATCTCGGCTCACCAGAACCTCCACCTCCTGGGTTCAAGCGATTCTCTTGCATTCCAGTGATTCTCCCACCTCAGCCTCCCGAGTAGCTGGGATTACAGGCATGTGCCACCATGCCTGGTTAATTTTGTATTTTTAGTAGAGACGGGTTTCTCCATGTTGGTCAGGCTGGTCTCAAACTCCTGACCTCAGATGATTTGCCTGCCTCAGCCTCCCAAAGTGCTGGGATTACAGGTGTGAGCCACCCTGCTCAGCCTATAAGTGCTTATATGATATGTGAAGTTGTATAATACCATTTGAAGGTTTACTCTGATAAGCTGGATGTATACTATAAACCCTAAAGCAACCATTAAAGAAACAAAGAATTATAGCTAATAAACCAAAAAAGAAGATAAAATGGAATCATAAAATATGCTCCATTAATCTATAAGTAGGCTGAAAAAGAAGAAAATCAAAATAGAAAACATGTAGGACCAATAGAAAACAAATTTCAAGATGATAGACTTAACCCTAATTGTATCAGTAATCACATCACATAAAAATGGCCTAACACTCCCAGTTAAAAGGCAGATAATATCAGATTGGATATCAAAGCAAGACCCAACTACATGCTGCCTTTGTGAGGCATACGTAAGCACATGTGGCTCATGACTGTAATCCCAGCACTTTGGGAGGCCGAGGCGGGTGGATCACGAGGTTAACAGTTCAAGACCAGCTTGGCCAAGATGGTGAAACCCTCTTGTATTGTAAAAATACAAAAATTAGCTGGGTGCAGTGGCAGGGGCCTGTAATCCTAGCTACTTGGGGGGCTGAGGCAGGAGAATCACTTGAACCCGGGTGGCAGAGGTTGCAGTGAGCCGAGTTGGCATTACTGCGCTCCAGCCTGGGTGATAGAGTGAGACTCTGTCTAAAACAGCAAAAGAAAACACACACACACACACACACACACACACACACACACACACACAGTAAAAGTAAAAAGGATGGAAAAAGTTAGACATACATACACTGGAATGGCTAGATTAATATTAGACAAAGTTGATTTCACAGGGATAATGCATTTCACAATGCAAAGGGGTCAATTCACGCAGAAGACATAAAAATCCTAAATGTTTATGCACATAGATCTTCAAAACACATGAAGCAAAAACTGATAGAATGGCAAGGAGAAATAAACAAACCTCCAATTATGGCTGGATATTTCAATACCCCTGTTTCAATAATTGGTAGAGCATGAAAATAGAAAAATCATGAAGGATATAGAAGATTTCAACATTATCAACCAACGTGGCCTAAAAGAGTCCACCCAACATTTTCAAGTGCATGCCCATGGAATATTTACCAAGATAGATCATATTCTGGGTAATAAACCAAATTGCAATAAATGTTACAAGATGAGAATCATATTAAGTATCTTCTCTGGTCACAATGTAATTAAATTGGAAATCAAATAGACCTCTGAGAAATCTTCAAATGCATATAAACTAAATAACACACTTCTAAATAAGTCATGGGTCAAGAAGAAATTAACGGGACATTACAAAGTCTCCTTTGAACTTAATGAAAATGGAAACACAACATGTCAGAATGTTGGAGATATCCTTAAAACATCCATTAGGGGAGAATTTATAGCACTAAGTGTCTGCATGAGAAATAAAAGAGAAGCCTCAAATCAATGGCCTTAGCTTACACCTTAAGAAACTAGAAAAAAGATGCCTAGGCATGGTGGCTCACACCTGTAATCCCAGCAGTTTGGGAGGTCGAGGCGGGCAGATCATGAGGTCAGGAGTTTGAGACCAGCCTGGCCAACATAGTGAAAACCCACTCTACTAAAAATACAAAAAATAGCCGGACGTGGTGGCACTTGCCCGTAGTCCTAGCTGCTCAGGAGGCTGAGGCAGGAGAATCACTTGAATCCTGGGAGGCAGAGGTTGTGGTGAGCTGAGATCAGGCCATTACACTCCAGCCTGGAGTGAGACTCCGTCTCAAAAAAAAAAAAAAAAAGAAACTAGAAAAAAAGAGACCAAACTAAGCCAAAGAAAGGAAATAATGAGGCCGGGCGCGGTGGCTCACGCCTGTAATCCCAGCACTTTGGGAGGCTGAGGTGTGCAGATCACCTGAGGTCGGGAGTTCGAGACCAGCCTGACCAGCATGGAGAAACCCCGTCTTTACTAAAAATACAAAATTAGCCAGGTGTGGTGGCACATACCTGTAATCACAGCTACTCAGGAGGATGAGGCAGGAGAATTGCTTGAATCCAGGAGGCAGGTGTTGTTGTGTCGCCATTGCACTCCAGCCTGGGCAACAAGAGTGAAACTTCATCTCAGAAAAAAAAAAATAAAAAGAAAGGAAACAATGAAGATCAAAGCAGATATCAGTGGAACAGAAAACAGAAAAGTAATAGAGAAAATGAATGAAACCGAAAGCTGGTTATTTGAGAAGACTGATAAAATTGATAAACTTACTACCAGATTATTTTTTAAAAAAGAGAAGACAAATTATCAATCAGGAATGAAAGAGGTGACTTCCTTAGATATTCTGCAAATAGTAACAGGAACATAAGGAACATTATTGTGGTGTTATGATGTATATTGGTTTTCATCTACAGCTTCCGGCACGTAGCTCCCATATCCCTTGTTACAGCCTTTTGTTGGCTGTGTCAGGCCTCAGGGGCAGGCCTCTGACCTTCTGCCCTCATCACCTGCTCCAACGCAGGACTCTAATGTCCCCCTGCCTTTCTCATTGTGGGTCTTAAGACCCTGCTATGCGAGCTCCCACCCTATGCTCTGAGGGAAGGAATGCTTCCATTAAAAACCGAGAGGACAGCGTTCAGGGAGCTTCCAGGTAGCTGAACGTGAGGAGGTTCCTGCACAGTGGAACCCAGGGAGGGCATGGAGGCTCCACGCCCCTTCCCTATACCTCACAGTACGCCTTTCTTCATCTGTACCCTTTGCCTTATCCTTTGTAATAAACTGGTAAATGTAAGTAAGTGTTTCCCTGAGTTCTGTGAGCCAATCTAGCAAATTAATCAAACCCAAAGAGGGGGTTACTGGGACCCTGACTTGAAGCCAGTCAGAAGTTCCAGAGGCCTGGATTTACAACTGGTATCTGGGGGTGTGGGACTGAACCCCCAACCCATGGGATGTGACACTATCTCCAGGCAGATGGTGTCAGAACTAGATTAGAGGACACCCGGCTGGTGTCTGCTGCTTGGTATATGGAAGAAAGCCCCCATGCATTTGATCACAGAAGGCTTCTGTGTTAATGACTGTCATGGTGTAACAGCAGAAGAAAGCACCCACAGAGAGTTTCCCTACATGATAGTGAACAACTTTATGCCAATACATTTGACAACCCAGGCAAAATGGACAAATTCCTTGAAAGACCCAAACTACCAAAGTTCTCTCAAGAAGAAGTAGGTGGCTGGGCGTGGTGGCTCATGCCTGTAATCCAAGCACTTTGGAAGCCAAGGCGGGTGGATCACCTGAGGTTGGGAGTTCAAGACCAGCTTGACCGACATGATGAAATCCCGTCTTTATATAAAAATAAAAATAGAAGAAGAACAAGAAGAAGAAGGTTAACTGAATAATTGTATATCTGTTAAATAAATTGAATGTGTAGTTAAAAACCTTTCCATAAAGACAGAGCTAGGTCCAGGTAGCTTTACTGGTGAATTCCACCTAACATTTAAAGAAGAAATAATACCAATTATGTGGAACTATTGAAGAAAATTGAAGAGAAGGGTACATTTTCCAAGGGTATTTTATTTGAGACTAGCAAATAAAATACTAGAGGTGGAGTGCACCTCTAGTCCTAGCTACTTGGCAGGCCGAGATGGAAGGATGGCTTGAGGCTGGTAGTTTCTGGCTGCAGTGCACTGTGATCATGCCTTAGAATAGCCACTGCACTCCAACCTGGGAACACGGCAGGGCCTTATGTCTGAAACAAATAAATAAATCTATATAAGTCATTTTAACAAATTAAAACAGAAAACCTAGATGGTACTCTCAATCGATACAGAAAACACATTGACAAAAATCCAATATCCACTACTGATCAAAAACTTTTGGCATAGAATAATTAGAAGGGATCATCTTCAACCTGATTGGTGAAGGACATCTGTGAAAAACCCTACAGCCAAAATTATACTTAATGGTGATGGACTGACGGTTTCCTCCCATGCTTGGGAATAAGACAAGGATGTGAGATCTCACCTTTTCTAGGCAACATTGTACTGAGGTTTCTAGCCAGTGGGGTTAGGCAAGAAAAAGAAACAAAAGATAACCATCTCATCAAAGAAAAAGTAGGCTGGGTGTAGTAGTTTATTTCTGTAATCCCAGCACTTTGGGAGGCCAAGGCAGGAGGATCAGTTGAGTCCAAAAGTTTGAGACCAGCCTAGGCAATGTGGTGAGCCCTTGTCTTTACCAAAAAATTAAGTTAGCCAGGCTGGTGGTCCAAGCTACTCAGGAGGCTGAGGCATGAAGATCACTTGAGCCCAGGAGGTTGAGGGTACAGTGAGCTGTGTTCACACCACTGCACTCCAGCCTGGGTGACAGAGCAAGACTTTGTCCACCGCCCCCCTCCAAAAAAGAATAAGTAAAACTGTCCTTATTTGCAGACAACATGATCATCTATACAGAAAGCTGACAGACTGTATTAAAAGCTACTAGAACTAATGAATGAGTTTAGCAATATTACAAGATACAAGACTAATATATGAAAACAAATTGCTTTTCTGGGCATGAACAATGGGCCATTGGAAATAAATAAAAATGTAAAAATATGCCACTAATAGCAATGTAAAAAAAGAAAATACTTATGGATAAATTCATGAAAAGATGTAAGAAGACATGTAAATTGAAAACTACAGAACACTGATGAGCAAAATTTTATTTTATTTTATTTTTTATTTTTATTTTCTGGAGATAGAATCTCACTGCCGTCCAGGCTGCAGTGCATTGGCGCGATCTCAGCCCGTTGCAACCTCCACCTCCCAGATTAAAGTGATTCTCCTGCTTCTGATTCCCAAGTAGCTGGGATTACAGGCACCTGCCACCATACCTGGCTAATTTTTGTATTTTTAGAGGAGATAGGGTTTCACCATATTGGCCAGGCTGGTCTCAAACTCCTGACCTCAAGTGACCCGCCTGCCTTGGCCTCCCAAAGTGCTGAGATTACAGGCATGAGCCACTGCGCCCGACCTAATGAGCAAAATTTTAAATGACCTAAATTAATGGAAAGATCAAATTGATCTATAGATTCAGTACAATTATATATAAAAATAAATACAGTCTCAACAGGCTTTTTTGCAGAAAATCACAAACTGACTCTAAAATTTACATGGATATGCAAATAACATAGAAGAGCAAGAACAATTTTGGAAGAGAAGAATAAAGTTGAAGGGCTAACACTGCTCAATTTCAAGACTTTAAAAAAGATTTGGTATATAATAATAAAAAATAAAACATTAAAGAATGACATGAAAATATATGATCCTTGAAAAGATGAAGTAAAAATACTAAATATTTTAAAAATTGATATATAATAATTGTATGTATTATGTGACACGTGATATTTTGATACATGTGATATTTTGATGCATGCGATGTTTTGATACATGCACACAATGTGTAGTGATCAGATGGGGCAATTGAGATATCCATCACCTCAAACACTTATCTTTTCTTTATGCTGAAAATATTCATTATTCTAGCTATCTTGAAATATACATTATTGTTAACTATAATCACCCTACTGAACTACTGAACACTAGATCTTATTCCTTCTATCTAACTGTATTTTTGTGCCCATCAATCAATCTCTCTTCATCCCTCCCTTCCCATCCTCTCAGCCTGTGGTCACCACCAATCTGCTATCTCCGTGAGATCCACTTTTCTAGCTTCCACATACAAGTGAGAACAATCAATATTTGCCTTACTGTGCTTGGCTTATGTCACTTAACATAATAATCTCCAGTTCTATCCATGTTGCTGCAAATGACAGGATCTCATTCTTTGTTATGGCTGAATACTATTTGCAATTTTGACTTCTTATGCAACTACAAAAATAAAGACAGTGTGATACTGATGTGAAGAAAGAACGTAGATCAATGGAATAGAACAGAGAGACTGGAAATGGATTTTCAATGAAGGTACAAAGACAATTCAGTAGAGAAAGGATCATCTTTTCAACACATGGTGCTGGAACAATTGGATATTCACATGGCAGAAAAAATTAACTTCAACCCATACATTACACCATGTATAAAAATTAACTCAAAATTAATCATAGATGCCAATATAAAACCCAAAATTATAAATCACCTTCTAGAAGAAAACATAGGAAAAAATCATTTTGACCTTGAGTTAGACAAAGGTTTCTTAGATATGGTACCAAAAGAACAAGTTATAAAAGAGTAAATCGATAAATTGAACTTCATCTGTTGGGGCTCAGAAAACAATACCCCAAAGCGAAGGCCTCAGCAGCAGCCTCAGAAGCAAAAGTTTTTATCTGACCTTCTTCCCTCTTCTCTCTCAGTCTCATTCTCTCCCAAGGCTAGCCATGCAAACTAGAAATCTCTCTTCCCCATGGTGGGTCATAGAAACCAAAACTTCTTCTTCCCAGAGCTAGTCATAAAGCCTAAAAATATACTCTAATTTTCCTTCCACCTTTCTGTGTAAAAGCTGGTCATAAAGAAACTACCTGGGCCAGGCCAGTGGCTCACGCCTGTAATCCCAGCACTTTGGCAGCTTGAGGCAGGCAGATCACGAGGTCAGGAGATCAAGACCGTCCTGGCTAACGTGATGAAACCTTGTCTTTACTAAAAATACAAAAAATTAGCTGGGTGTGGTGGCATGCACCTGTAGTCCTAGTTACTTAGAAGGCTGAAGCAGGAGAATCCCTTGAACCCCAGTAGGTGGAGGTTGCAGTGAGCCAAGATTGTGCCACTGCACTCCAGCCTGGGTGACAGGTGACAGAGCAAGACTCCACCTAAAAATTAAAAAAAAGAAAAGAAAGAAACTATCTGACCTACGTTGTTTGACTATGGGTCATAAGACCCCCAACCCAGAGAGGAGGGAATGCACGCTCAGGCCAAGAAAAATGTAGGCAGACAGGCCCTACTGGGTTTCCCTACTCCGTCTATGGGCATGAGATAATATTCTTTTTGTCCAATCATACTTCCTCACAGCTGCCTATACTTTGTTGAACCTAAACATTAAAATGGATAATTTCTCCTGTATCTTTGGGTCTTCATTCTGAAGGCTCCTGTGTATACATGCTAAATAAATTTGTGTGCCTTTTCTCCTACTTATCAACCTGCTTCATGTCAGTGATTTTCAATGAGCCTCAGAAAATCTAAAGGAAACACTGTGGTTCTTTGAAGCACTGTTTAAAAAACAAAGACAGGCTACAGACTGAGAGATAGTCTTTGGAAACCAAATTTCTAATAAAGGACTTGTATCTAGAATATATAATGAACTCTCAAAGCTCAACAATAAGAAAATAAAAACCCAAATTAAAAATGGTAAAAATTTAGGCTGGGCACAGTGGCTTACGCCTGTAATCCTAGCACTTTGGGAGGCTGAGGCGGTGGATCACCTGAGGTCAGGAGTTCAAGTCCAGCCTGGCCAACATGGTGAAACCCTCTCTCTACTAAAAATACAAAAATTAGCTGGGCATGGTCGTGCCCACCTGCCCTCCCAGCTACTTGGGAGGCTGAGGCAGGAGAATCTCTTGAACCTGGGAGGTAGAGGTTGAAACGAGTGGAGATTGTACCACTGCACTCCCGCCTGGGTGACAGAGACTTCAGGAAAGGAAGGAAGGAAGGAAGGGAGAAAGGGAGAAAGGGAGAAAGGGAGAAGGGAGGGAGGGAGGGAAAAATCTGAATAGACACCTCACCAAACAGGATATATGGATGGCATATAAGCACAAGAAGAGATGCTCAGTTTTATTTGTCATTTAGCTCACTAATGAGGCAACAAGCATTGTGAAGAAGTCAGTTCCAAGGAGAATAACTGAAGTATATACAGTCAGTGAAGGTATACGCATGTTGCTTAGGAATGTAGAATAAATACAAACATTCGAGTTGTTGCCTCTGAGAATGGGATTGTTTGGTAGAGAGTGATAGGGCAGGTCCTGCTGTTTTTTTGTTGAAGGTCTTTTAGTATTATTACTATTCTTAAAACGAAGCAGAACTATGTATATGTATAATTTTCATAAGAATAAAATTTTAATTAGAAGAGAAAAATATAGCAGAAGAAGTTGGCCTCCCAAAGTGCTGGGATTACAGGTGTGAGCCACCATGCCCGGCCAAAAGGCTATTTTTGAAGTGCTCTGTTTTCCACCTATATATTTGTGTAATATCCATTTTTTTCATATACTTCCACCAAAGCAATATAATATCAGATTGACTACAAACACAGATCTGAGAATCCAGCTGTCTTTTATTAAGTCAGATATTAAAGAGATTTGCAAAGATGCAAAACAAGTCTACTGTTCTGTTATTTTTTTTTAGTTTGGGAAAATATTATTTTCATAAAATATTTTATTTCTACTAAAATGTAACATGCTCATTATTAATTTAAAGTCTATCTGTAATTATTTACATATTAAAAAAGTTGTTAAGAATGTAAGTGGGGCTGGGCATGGTGGCTCATGCCTGTAATCCCAGCATTTTGGGAGGCTGAGGCAGGTGGATCACTTCAGGTCAGGAGTTCGAGACCAGCCTGGTCAACATGGGAAAATCCTGTCTCTACTAAAAACATAAAAATTAGCTGGGCATGGTGGAGCATGCCTGTAGTCGCAGCTACTCAGGAGGCTGAGGTATGAGGATCGTTTGATCCCAGGAGGTGGAGGTTACAGTGAGCCAAGATCGTGCCACTACACTGCGGCCTGGACGACACAGCGAGACCCTCGCTTTGTTTTTGTCTCAAAAAACAAAGAATGTAAATGGATTCTGAGACCAAAAAGCTGACCTAACATAGTATATATTATAATTACACACAATTGTAATATGCTATTATTAGTATATATTTTGTAACAAATAGGGAATACTTTTGTTTTCAAAAGTTCGAGGCACATTCCTGATAATTGACCATGTACCATCAAGAAGTCTGAATCTATTGATTGTATCATCAAGCAATCAAGAAAACTGAAATTACAAAAACAAATTATAGAGACTCCATTACACCATGATACAATAAAGTTAAAAGAGAACAACCAGTAGACTAGCCAAAACAAAAAACCACCCCTACTCTCTTAGAAAACTAAAAACACCCTTTAAATAACTCTTGGGTTAAATAGATAATCAGAACTAAAATTACAAATTACTTAGAAAATTAATGACAATGAGAACACTTTGTATCAAAATTGGTGGGAGGCAATCAAAGATCAATTGGAGACAATGAGTCGTCTCAAAAGCTTTTCACAAAAGGGCAAGAATTGGAAACAACTGAACCAAACAAGTGCATGAAGCAATTGAGATGGAGAAAAAGATGCCTCATAGAGACGTCAGAAAAAATCATCTCTAAAATGCTATTTTGATCTCACTCTCTCCAAAATCAAACAAAAAAAAAATTTAAGGAAAATGTGTAGAAAACCCAATGTTCTACAAAACTTTTGAAAATGTGCACAATCTCAGACCTCGGTCATGAAGAATGCTTACCATCTACAATAAAATCAGGATCCATTTAAAGGTTCCGCACTCACTGATTATTTGGTATTTGGAGAAGTAAACATTTGTGGGTGGAGTTACGGGACTGGAGGTGGGGCTTACAATTCTGAGGTCTTAGGCCCCATGCATTTTTTTTTCTCCGCTGAGACAGGAACTCGCTCTGTCACCCAGGCTGGAGTGCAGTGGCACAATCATGGCTAACTGCTGCCTCAGACTCCTGGATTCAAGCTATCCTCCTCCCTCAGCCTCCTGAGTAGCTGGGAGCATAGGTATGTGATACCATGCCTGGCTAATTTTTTTTGTATTTGTAAAGATGGGCTGTTCCTATGTTGTACAGGCTGGTCTTGAACTGTTGGGTTCAAATGATCCATCCACCTCTGCGTCCCAAAGCGTTGGGATTACAGGTGTGAGCCACCTTGCAGACCAGGCTCTGCACTTTAATCACACCCACCCATTCTCCACTCTCCGTGGAGAATCCATCTCAGGGCCACTCAAGACTGCAAAGAGGGGTTGGTGGACCCTCAGGCTGCACTGCCCCTGCTGACTTGGGAGGGGGCTTATGGTTAGTTTGAGGTAAGTGGAGATTGGTGGGCTGTTCCCAAACTTTATTGCTAAGCGCTTTACAGTATTTAGGAATTTAAGGAATCAAGAAGCTTTGGATAATGTGTTCATCTCTGTGAAGAGCTCTACTTCAATGTGGCCAAATTCTGACCCATGAATAATGGATCTAGGTCAGCAGGTGACAGCTTGCACTGGTCCATTTTTAAGGACACTGCGTAGATAGCCACCATCCAGGCCTGGCCAAAGAAGAGTCAGCCTGTTTAAAATTGGAAAGGATTTTGGTCTCAACATATGCCCTCTCACTCTCTCTCAAAGCTGCCAGGGAAGGGGGTGCCCCTCTTCCTGTGTCTTTTACCTCTGTGTCCAGACTGTCAGAGCAGGAGCTTTATGCAGGCATGTTGGTATAACAGCACTTTGTATGCTACATTCAACTGGTATCACAATGAGGTCACATTTAACTTTCGTAGCCAGATAAGATGACCTTAAGCCACCACTTCTGGGAATGTCCAGGGTTTGGACTCAGACAGCTCAGGAAACTAGTCTGCTTGGATTCTTCCACTTAGTTTGAAAAATCTTCCAGGTATGGTACCCCCGTGATACCAGCGAGACTATGTACAGGTGCCCCTGCTGGCGATCTGTACCAGAACTAGCACCAGTTTTCAAGCGCAGAGAATTTTCAAACCATATTTAAACAACACATCTCGCCATACTCACAACCCCCCTCCCCCACTTCCCTACAACACCCAAAACAAAAATCACTGCCTAAGGAAACAAATTCTGAAGAGATTTGACTCTGCAAACCATAGGCACCTTCTTACATTATTACAGACAGCAATTTAGCTCAAAGATTTCGGGCTTAATATTTGCATAAAATCAAGGCACCAGGCAGGTGGTTTTCCAAGAACAAAGGGAGATTGAGTCCTTGGTTTATTGCAAAACAAAAAACTGCTCCCAGCTTTGAAATGACAGCTTTTTAAATTTTTCTTGTTCTGGCTTCTACCATGCTGTGGGTAGCCTCCCCCAGCAATCTTTAAAAGGAGGCAGCTCCTTCCAAGCACTTGGAGTGTGTTTGGGAACTCAGCCTGAGGCACAGGCAGAGCTTTCTTAGCCCTGAACACCTGCCCCAGGGATCTCTTCTGCCTTCTCAAAGGCTTTGGGGTCTCCATTTCTCCAGAATAATGCATTAGAGGAAGTGCCTTGGTAAGGTTTGGTTGCTTGTGCTCAACTGTAGTTTGCCAAGGTAGAACTCTTTGGTTTACTGGGTATGGCCTCTGCTGGGAACTGAGGGCTACAAAAATGAACAAGGCAGAACAGGATATTTGCATGGTGCCAAAATGTCACTCCATGAGTTATTTATTAATTGCAAAGGGAGATATCTGGTGATCAGAACTCTAACCGGGCAATCAAATGTAGGTCACTAAGAGTGGGACACCTGACGTGGCATGGTAGGCCCTAGGAAGTATAAACCATCACCTATGAAATAATTTTACCAAAATGGTTTAACCTGAATCATCCAACCTTTGTTTATTTTATTTATTTATTATTATCTTTTTCAGATGAGATCTCACTGTGTTGCCCAGGCTGGAATGCAGTGGCACAATCATGGCACAAGTGATCCTCCTAGACTCAAGTGATCCTCCCCACCTCAGCGTCCCCAGTAGCTGGGACTACAGGCACGAGACACCATGCCCAGCCCAAACCTCAATTTAATAGGAAACACAGGTGATAAAGGAACGAAGTAAATTGTATCACACACATACAAGCTGAATCAAGCTGACTTGGGTTGGAATCTTGGCTCTCCATATATAAGCTGTAAGCCCAGAGGTAAGTAACTTAGCTTCTCTGAGACTCGAAGAGAAGTCTCAGAGAAGACTTCTCTTCTGTGAAATATGTGTACTCAGATATAACAGAGCCTTCCTAGGCAGCTCAGATCCGGCCTTAATTTATTAGTGATGTATTAAGAAACAAAAAAGCAGGGCAAGGTAGCTCATGCCTGCAATCCCAGAAAGGCGTGAGCTACCTCGCCCTGCTTTTTTTTTCTTAATACATCACTAATCACCTGAGGTCAGGAGTTCAAGATGAGCCTGGCCAACATGGTGAAACCCCATCTCTACTAAAAATACAAAAATTAGCTGGGTGTGGTGTCACATGCCTGTAATCCCAGCTACTATGGAGGCTGAGGCAGGAGAATCACTTGAACCTGGCAGTGAGCCGAGATCATGCCAGATTGCATGACAATTTGAATTCTTCAAAAAGCCAACATCATAAATTATAAAGACAGTTGAGGGATCGTTCCAAGGCAAAATTTATCCTTCACCCTCTGAAGATTCACAGAAAAACAGCTCTCAAAAAAGCAGATTAATAGGAGAAAGGGCATATTAAAATTTTTTTTAACGTGTAGCACCAAGGAATCACAGGAGAAAATGATTACCCAATAACCCAGTAGGGTACAGAAGCTTGTACCTTGGGAATGGGGAGACAATTCTTCTGAGGGGCAGTAAATGATTTTCAGTTCAGGGAAAATGAATGAGTCCAAAGACCAGGGACGTGGAACCAAGTTTCTCTGTGCTCTGAGAGAGGTGACAGCACAGGTTATGGAAGAGGAATGTCAAGTAAAGCCATTCTTATTATGCAGACGGAAATATCTCAGGTAATCTCTGTTATGATTTAGGTCTGTGTCCCCACCTGAGTCTCATCTTGAATTGTTATCCCCATAATCCCATATGTCGAGGAAAGAACCAGGTGGGAGGTGGTTGGATCATGGGGACATTTTCCCTTATGCTCTTCTCGTGATAGTGAATGAGTTCTCACGAGATCTGATGGTTTTATGATGCAGTTTTCTCTGCTCTTGCTCAGTCTCCCTTTCCTGCCACTATTTGAAGAAGGTCTTTGCTTCTCCTTCACCTTCTGCCATGATTGTAAGTTTCCTGAGGCCTCCCCAGACATGTGGAACTGTGAGTCAATTAAACTTCTTTTCTTTATAAATTACCCAGTCTCGGGCAGTTCTTTATAGCAGTGTGAAAATGGACTAATAAAGTCTCAGAGCTGCCCTCAGAAAGGATAGATGATAGCCTGTGGCTGACATAATCTTTTCTATATCTGAACAAAGGATGGGTGGAGGCGCTCAGAGGAAGCATGACTGTTCATTACACTAACGTAGATTTTTCTCTTTAAATGCAAATCTATCCTACAAAAGGCAGCTTTTCAGGGCTATTTCTTTCTGCAGGTCCTCTGAATAGCCATCTCAAAATATGTCAAGTAAGTATATTTTGGGCCCGGGCGCCGTGGCTCATGCATGTTATCCCAGCACTTTGGAAGGCTGAGAAAGGTGGATCACAAGATCAGGAGTTTCAGACCAGCCTAGCCAACATGGTGAAAACTCATCTCTACTAAAGATACAAAAATATTAGCCGGGAGTGATGACACACACCTGTGATCCCAGCTACTCGGGAGGTTGAGGCAGGAGAATCACTTGAACCTGGAAGACGGAGGTTGCAGTGAGCCAAGATTGCACCACTGCACTCTAGTCTGGGTGACAGGGCAAGACTCCATCTCAAAAAAAAAAAAAAAGTATATTTTGGGGTGAATTGTGCTTGGTTTCTTTTATTTTAGTCTCTCATTTGAAGCTTTATTTTCAGGAAGTTTTACATATTAAAATAGGATTGGTAGCTATGGAGAGAGAAATCAGGTTAGTAATTGAGTGGCAAAGAATCTGCAAAGGGAGAAAATAACAGATTAGGATGAGAATAAACACAACAAGCCTAAGCACTTTCCCCGACACCCAACTAAACTAGTCTCACATTTCAGTGAATAGGTCAGTCCAATTAAGCAGTGGTATCTCATTCTAGAAGATGGAGCTGCAGATGGGTTGTCAAAGCTATGCCTCTATTTGTGATGCAGGCAAACAGATCTTTAATAAGAGGCATTTCTGTGAAAACAGAAGGAAAAAGGTTAATGTCTAGAGTAGTCTATAAAATAGCTTTTCTAGAGTTTGGAGGGCAGTTCGTTGCAAAGATTAGTGGCAATCTGACAGATTTTTCTGGTTTGCAGTTTGCATGTACTACATTTGTCCAAATATAAGCTGTTGTGATTTTTCTTCAAAGCCAGGCTGACTAGCTTTAGCTTGTAGGCCATTAGGGAAAAGATGGTTTTAATTTCTAGTGATTCCAAGTCAGAAAGGTGAGAGAACAATTGGAAACATTAGTTTGGAGAGTTGCAGCCGGACACTGGAGAAAACTGAAATTCCATATTCAGCCCAGATAACAACAAATCCCTCAAAAACAAATGGACAGGGCTAGAATCTAATGCACTATAGTTTTCTTCTGAAACATAAGTTTTCTCTGCCATTTCCTCATTTTTACAAAAGGTATTTATAGCAAGACTAATTTGCTTATAAAATAAGTTTAGTTTCATTAACTTAGCCTGATTATTTGCATAAAGTGCAATGGTGCAATCTTGGCTCACTGCAACCTCCGTCTTCCAGGTTCAAGCTATTCTCCTGCCTCAGCCTCCCGAGTAGCTAGGATTACAGGTGCCTGCCACCACGACCAGCTAATTTTTTGTATTTTTAGTAGAGACAGGGTTTCGCTATGTTGACCAGGCTGATCTCGAACTCCTGACCTTGTGATCCACCTGTTTTGGCCTCCCAAAGTGCTGGGATTACAGGCGTGAGCCGCCATGCCTGGCCCAAATTAGGCTTTTAAAAGCCACTTGAGGCTTAGGAGCTAATCCAAAGACTGTAATACCAATATAAATTGAGTGAATTTCTCTCTTCCTGAGGTCCCCCAAATGTCTTGAGGTTTCTGGGCCTGTCAGAAAGTGATATTCTTTACTTACTTCAAGGATAGGAACCTTACAAGAGTACTGTGTAGAAAAGGTACAAGGCCAGTCTTTCCAAGGGGCTTTTTATTGGCTCCATACAAGTCAACCTGACTCCCTCAAAGCAGTCTAGTTATATCTCAAAATATGACATTCTAGTTAGAGCCATGGTAAAATAACCAGTGTTTCCAATTGTGTTCGGTGGCAGATGAAACTAATCTTACTAAACTTATGCAAATAGCTATGTTGCCATAAAATAAGAACACTCACAGTTTCCGAATTCTAGAGAGATTAGAGAGGTAAATGTTTTAAATCTGTTACAAAAGTACACTTTACTCAATTGCTGTAAGCTATAAATACCCTTTAATAAGAAAGAGAGTTTTCTTAATTCTGGAAAACAAAACATAAAAATCAGCAATATGTCAAACAAAAAAAAGTCATTAAAAAAATCATTTCAGTCTTCTACCATTTCAGTCCCGTATAATTAGTTCTTGTTCTGATTGATGTTAGGTGGTTGGTTTTATGAGTCCAGGTTTTTTTGTTTTGTTTTTTAGTGTTCTGAATTTTTTTGCCTAGTCCAATGGTAAGATCTCAATGTTGTCAGAAACTTGTATTTGTCAGAGTTTTTTCCATCCTTTCCATAAACCTCCTTGAAGACACAACATTTTAGGATTTGCAAAAAGCTTTCAAGAAAAAAAGTGTCAAAATAAAGCAATGAACTATGGACAACAGGACTTAAAATGGCTATACTTAAATAAACAGTTGATTTTTAAAATTTGGTTATTAGGCTGGGCACGGTGGCTGAAGCCTGTAATCCCAGAACTTTGGGAGTCCAAGGCAGGTGAATCACGAGGTCAAGAGATCGAGATCCTCCTGGTCAACATGGTGAAACCCCGTCTCTACTAAAAATACAAAATTAGCCAGGTGTGGTGGCGCACATGTGTAGTCCCAGCTATTCAGAAGGCTGAGGAAGGAGAATTGCTTGAACCCGAAAGGCAGAGGTTGCAGTGAGCTGAGATCGCACCATTGCACTCCAGCCTGGGCAACAGGAGCGAAACTCCATCTCAAAAAAGAAAAAATTTAGTTATTTTCTGTGACCTACAACAATTTTACATAATCACCATAATGAAGTGATAACATGCCGGATTTTAAGGATTTACATACAATTTTGGAACACATTAATAACATGTTTATACAAATATAACTCAAAAAAAAGGCTGAACATCATTTTTCATTTGACAATGCTTCCCTTACAATTCAACATATCAATAGGCCTGCTTATGACCTCTCTTTTGGATGCGTCAGGGGCCCCTTTGAACATCCCAAAGTCAGTTTGAGGTTGAAAAGACTTAATTTCAAATTTGAAGTTTAATTTGGGGAAGCCTGTTAAATATGTGAAAGGTTGAAAACACTTGATCAAAATAGGAAAGATTTAAAAGGTTTAAACCACTTTATCACAATAGGATCACATAAAACAATAGTCATTCATTTAGCCAAAGTTCTAATTTATTATAAAAGATTTTAAAGGCTGGGCGTGGTGGCTCATGCCTGTAATCCCAGTACTTTGGGAGCCCGAGGTGGGTGGATCACCTGAGTTCAGGAGATGAAGACCAGGCTGGCCAACATGGTGAAACCCATCTCTACTAAAAATACAAAAATTAGCCAGGTGTGGTTGGGCACCTGTAATCTCAGCTACTTGGGAGGCTGAGGCAGAGAATTGCTTGAACCTGGGAGGCAGAGGTTGCAGTGAGCAGAGATCATGCCACTGCACTCCAGCCTGGGCAACAGAACAAGACTCCCTCTCAAAAAAAAAAAAAAAAAGATTTTAAAAAGCAAAAATCTTTACTTTTTGTTAGAGAGGAGACAAATTTTCAAATAATTAAAATATCTAATAAAGACAACATAAAGAACACAGAATCCGTTTCTCTCCTTCCTTTTTGTTTTATTTTTTTTGAGATGGAGTCTCACTCTGTCACTCAGGCTGTAGTGCCATGGCACAATCTCGGCTCACTGCAACCTCCGCATCCTAGGTTCAAGTGATTCTTGTGCCTCAGCCTACCAAGTAGCTGAGATTATAGGTGCCTGCCACTATGCTGGGGTCATTTTTGTATTTTTAGTAGACACAGGGTTTTGCAGTGTTGTCCAGGCTGGTCTTGAACTCCTGATCTCAGGTGACCCACCTGCCTCAGCCTCCCAAAGTGCTGGGATTACAGGTATGAGCCACTATGCCTAGTTTACTATCTTATCTTAGTAGCACACAAAAATTTTGTTCAAAGAGAAAACCAAAATTTACCCATGTTTCAGTGTATTAATACTAAAGCTAATTTTAATAAAACCTTATAAGCAAGTTCATCTATTCTTAATTAGCTTTCACCACACAAGATTTCCATAAGCCTTTCATAACCTTAGCTGGCAATTTTTTCTATTCTCTTTCTTTTCCCAACTTTCTATATTCATTCAATTTTATGTGTATCATTAAAATTTCGAAACGGGGTGGGCATGGTGGCTCACGCCTGTAATCCTAGTACTTTGGGAGGCCAAAGCAGGAGGATCACTGGAGCCCAGCAGTTCAAGACTAGCCTGGGCTTGTTTTGAACATGGGAAACTCTATCTCTATGAAAAATACAAAAATTAGCCAGTTGGGGTGGGGGTGGGGGTGGGGGAAAGAATAAAAAAAGAAAAGGAAAAAAAAAAATAGCCAGGAGTGGTGATGTATGCCTGCAGTCCCAGCTACTTGGGAGGCTGAGGTGGGAGGATCACTTGAGCTCGGGAGGCAGAGGTTGCAATGCGCTGAGATCATGTCATTGCACTCTAGCCTGAGTGACAGGATTAAGACCCTGTCCCAAAAAAAGAGAAAAAAAATGAAACAACTTTTAACTGCAAAACTAGACAAAATTACTTTTTTTTTTTTTGAGACGGAGTTTTGCTCTTGTTGCATGGGCTGGAGTGCAGTGGCATGATCTTGGCTCATTGCAACTTCTACCTCCCAAGTGCAATCGATTCTCCTGCCTCAGCCTCCCAAATAGCTGGGATTACAGGCGCCCACCACACGCCCAGCTAATTTTTTTGTATTTTTAGTAGAGATGGGGTTTCATCTTGTTGGCCAGGCTGGTCTCGAACTCCTGACCTCAAGTGATCTGCCCGCCTCGGCCTCCCAAAGTACTGGGATTACAGGCATGAGCCACCACGCCTGGCCCAAAATTACTTTTCCAAAAACAAAAACACATGTCCTTATGCCTTTGTATTACTCTTTTCTCACCAAAAACATCTTGGGTTTTTTGTATACTTAGCATACAGGATTGTTTTCCCTTATTTCTAGTAGTTTTAATTATATATATTTAAACCAATATTATCCAATATTATTTTTATTCGCCAAAGATTACTAAAAAGTCATATGAACTTGAAAAGCATTTGGTTTTATTTACTTAATTTATGAGCATTCATTTATTTACAAGTCAATTTGGCACCGTGTAGACAATATAAAAACACAGATATGTACACATGTATGCATAAAAACACAGACAAACATAAAGCCTTTATAGATTGCTTTTTTTTTTCTTTTGTTTTTCTTTGGTGTGAGACAGAGTTTGTGAGACAGAGTCTTCCTCTGTCGCCCAGGCTGGAGTGCAGTGGCACGATTTTGGCTTTCTGCAACCTCCACCTCCCAGGTTCAAGTGATTCTCATGCCTCAGCCCCCCAGGTAGCTGAGACTACACGCGCCTGCTACGATGCCCAGCTAATTTTTGTATTTTTAGTAGAGAGAGGTTTTCACCATGTTGGCCAGGCTGGTCTCGAACTCCTTACCTCAATGGATCCGCCCATCTTGGCTTCCCAAAGTGGCAGGATTACAGGTGTGAGCCACTGCACCCAGCCCTATAGCTTTGATATTTAAAACTGTAGCTGGCCGGGCGTGGTGGCTCACGCCTATAATCCCAGCACTTTGGGAGGCTGAGACGGGTGGATCACGAGGTCAAGAGATCAAGACCATCCTGGTCAACATGGTGAAACCCTGTCTCTACTAAAAATACAAAAATTAGCTGGGCATGGTGGCACGCGCCTGTAGTCCCAGCTACTCGGGAGGCCGAGGCAGGAGAATTGCTTGAGCCCAGGAGACGGAGGTTGCGGTGAGTCGAGATTGCACCATTGCACTCCAGCCTGGGTAACAAGAGTGAAACTCCGTCTCAAAACAAAACAAAACAAACAAAACTGTAGCAATGAGACACATAACATTGACTAATTTAAAAGAACAATTGAATTCAAACTGTGTCTTGCAAATAGAACAAGTTAAAGCTTATCTGTCCAACATAAAGGAAGCCTTTACTGAGTTTTAGAGGAAAACAGGATAGCAAATTTACATCTCAAAGCCAGAAAGATAATTTAAGCTTTTTCGTGGAGTTTGGATGTATTAGAGGAAGATTAAAAATGGATGCCAATGCCAGGCACGGTGGTTCACGCCTGTAATCCCACTGGGCAGATCAGTTGAAGCCAGGAGTTCAGGACTAGTCTGGGCAACGTGGTGAAACCCCGTCTCTACAAAACAATTAGGCTGGGTGCAGTGGCTCACACCTGTAATCCTAGCACTTTGGGAGGCCGAGGTGGGTGGATCACAAGGTCAGGAGTTCAAGACCAGCCTGGCCAACATGGTGAAATGCTGTCTCTATTAAAAATACAAAAATTAGCCCAACGTGGTGGTGTGGTTCTGTAATCCCAGCTATTCAGGAGGCTGAGGCAGGAGAACTGCTTGAACCCAGGATGGGGAGGTTGCAGTGAGCTTAGATCATGCCACTGCACTTCAGCCTGGGAGACAAGAGCAAGACTCTATCTCAAAAAAGAAAAGAAATTAGCTGGGTGTGGGGTGTGGTTTTATATGCTTGGGAGGCAGAAGTTGCAGTGCACTGCACTCCAGCTTGGATGAAAGAGCCAAATCCAGTCTCAAAAATAAAGTAAAATTAAAGATTCCAAAGGTAACACAGAATCACAAATTCACCATAGGATTGTATAAGGATACCAATTTTAGTCAGATAGGTAGCTTCCAATTTGTTTAGTCTTTTTCAGCTGGATGACTGAGCGGGGGTGGGGGGGTGGGGGAATGGTGGGGGTGGAGGCCACTGAGGAGCAGGACCAAGTAGGAAAATGCAGGTACAGCTTGACTTTTTCTCCTCTGAAAAACGGGTGTAACTCAAGTATAACAGAGCCTTCCCGGGCAGCTCAGATCTGGCCTTGCCAGATAATGACACATTAAAAAACAAAACAGGCCGGGCGCCGGTGGCTCAAGCCTGTAATCCCAGCACTTTGGGAGGCCGAGGCGAGTGGATCACGAGGTCAAGAGATCGAGACCATCCTGGTCAACATGGTGAAACCCCGTCTCTACCAAAAATACAAAAAATTAGCTGGGCATGGTGGTGCGTGCCTGTAATCCCAGCTACTCAGGAGACTGAGGCAGGAGAATTGCCTGAACCCAGGAGGCGGAGGTTGCGGTGAGCCGA
>NW_016107338.1:11329041-11332677 GCF_001604975.1 Cebus imitator | reverse complement strand
TTTGGGAGGCCGAGGCGGGTGGATCACGAGGTCAAGAGATCGAGACCATCCTGGTCAACATGGTGAAACCCCATCTCTACTAAAAATACAGAAAATCAGCTGGGCATGGTGGCGCGTGCCTGTAATCCCAGCTACTCAGGAGGCTGAGGCAGGAGAACTGCCTGAACCCAGGAGGCGGAGGTTGCGGTGAGCCGAGATTGTGCCATTGAACTCCAGCCTGGGTAACAAGAGCGAAACTCCAACTCAAAAAAACAAAACAAAACAAAACAAAAAGATAAATCTGTCAAAAGATTAAAGTATATTGTATTTCTTTGAAATTGGGACACATTTTCAACTGATGGGCACTTGTAATTGGTAACTCTCTTTCTTCATACCTTTCTCCCTTCCTAAAATATGATGTGTCTTTTTTTTTTTTTAAGATGGAGCTTGCTCCTCTGTCACCAGGCTGGAGTGCAGTGGCACGTTCTCAGCTCACTGCAACCCATGCCTCCTGAGTTCAAGCTATTCTCCTGCCTCAGCCTCCCAAATAGCCGGGACTACAGGTGCATACCACGACGCCTAATTTTTGTGTTATTAGTAGAGACAGGGTTTCACCATGTTGGCCAGAATGATTTAAATCTCTTGACCTCTTGATTCACCCACCTTGGCCTCCCAAAGTGTTGGGATTACAGGTGTGAGCCACTGCACACCGCCTTTTTTTTTTTTTTTTTTTTTTTTTTAAGAGATGAGTCTCACTGTTTTACAGGCTGGGGTGCCTGTCTATTCACAGGCACAATCCCACTACTGATTAGCATGGGAATTTTGATCTGCTGTTTCCAGCCTGGGTTCACCTTTCCTTAGACAACCTGGTGGTCCTTTGTGCCTGAGAGGTCACCATATTGAAGCCAAACTTAATGTGGTCACCCAATCAGCATAGCGCACCGTATCCCAAAACTGCTGGGCTCTGTGCGAACATCCTCTCTTGGCCTCCCGAGTAACTGGCACTACAGGTGTGTACTACCATGCCCAACAATGAAGTATCATGTCATCGATTCTATCTTACGTCATTCCTATCTTAGATTAGATAAAATATGGCAGATTCGATGCTGAGATTTTCCTGGAGATACGGAAGAAAGAGTAAGTGATACTTCATGTACCAGAACATTGAAAAATCCTCTCCAAATATCCACTGTTTCTCTGAATCCACCTCCCCTCTGTTGTGGCCATGAAAGTTTCCCCTCCTCTTAAGCCTGCCAGTCCTTGCCAGGTTCCTCCCAGCAACTCATCTTCGCCTTTACTTTCTCTTTACTCTCCTCTTCCACCCCTTAATCTGCCCACCTCCCCCAGCCTCTCAGGGTCTCCATCTCTTTATTCTAATTTAACCTTCTCTCTCTCTCTCTTCTCTTCTCCACTTCTTCTCCCCAGCGGCACCCCATCAAGTAAAACAAAGGACCCTCCAAGGAATCTACCTTCTTAGAGAATGAAGAGCAGGTAAACAATTAGACGTACTTAACGTTTAATATTTCTTGTGTTTAATGGGTAACAATACTACCTCATGAGCTTTTCATGAGGATTAAAAAAGAGAGGGAATGTAAAATACTTGGCAAGTTGCTGGCACATGTTAAGAATTCACCAATGTTAGCTGACATTATTTACTATTATGTTGTAAATGATTTTACAATCAACATTGTAGCAACACAGGGAAGAGAAAAAAAAAAAAAAAAAAAAGACCAAAGGAATAAGAATCACCTAGAGAATCAACACCATATATTTTTCTAGTAGCAATCATAAACATGCCACAGTGAAATTTGATTTTTGTGCTTTTCCAGTGACAGAGCATTCTTATGAATCATAGCTCATAATTGAAAATATCAAAGGGTAGAAAGAAAGTCATCATGTATTTTTAATGTATTTTAATATATAGCATTTTGTGATGTTTTTAGATCATGACAAAGAGGAAATTACTGTCATCTTCCTTTATCTATTATGAAGCTTTATTTATTTATTTTTTTTCTGTTTTTGAGACGGAGTTTCACTCTTGCTGCCCAGGCTAGAATGCAATGGTGCTATCTTGGCTCACTGCAACCTCTGCCTCCTGGGTTCAAGCAATTCTCCCGCCTCAGCCTCCTGAGTAGCTGGGATTACAGGTGCCTAGCTAAATTTCTTTTGTATTTTTAGTAGACATGGGGTTTCACAATGTTGGCCAGGCTAGTCTTGAACTCCTGACCTCAGGTGATTCGCCCGGCTCAGTCTCCCAAAGTGCTGGGATTCGCCTGGCTCAGTCTCCCAAAGTGCTAGCATGAGCCACCATGCTCGGCCCGAAGCTCTTTTTCTTTAGAAAACCATGCTGCGGAAGCTTCAAAACACAAAGGAATGCTGCTATCTACTATTCTGATAAAGTATTTTAAGAGGACTGCATAAAACTAGGGTAATAATTTTTAAAATGCTTCCTTGTTTCTAGTCATGGAATGTAAGAGAGAAACTTCACAGAGTTTAAATCATAACTTGTGGTCTTGGTTGTCATTTCACATCATGTGATTGGAAGTTGAAGATGCTGCCCCAAAGGCCGATACCGGGAAACTGACCCTATGCTGTGGGCTGAATTGTATGCCACACCATCCCCCTCTAATTTACGTAATTCACATGATGAAGCTCTAACTTCCAATACGGTAGTATTTTCTTTTGGAGATAATTAGGGTTAGATGAGCGCATGAGGCTGGGGCCTTCATCATGAGATTGGCATCTTTAAAAGAGACACCAGAGAGTTTGTTTTCCTATTGCAAAGAAGAGGTCATGTGAGCCCCCAGCAAGATAATGGCTGCCGACGAGCCAAGAGAAGAGGCTTCAGAATGAAACCTACTTGCTGGCACCTTGATCTTGGACTTCCAGCCTCCAGAACTGTGAGTACATTTCTGTTAAAACACTCTCCCCAAAATATCTACTATTTTGTTACAGCAGCCCAAGTTGACTAATCACGTCTGGCTTCCCTTATCAAAGTCAGCAGAAAGGTTAACACAGAGCTTTCTTAGGCCAGCTTTTCCATGCAGACGGCAGCCTCCTCAAAGTAGTGTGAACATTGGGACAATGTGATTCTTCTGTAGTTCATGAGCATCATGCCTGGGTTTTCGTGTTCCTGTGTGAGATGTGCCTCCCTCAACCTTGTTATGGCATTGGCACATTACCCATTTGATGAGAAAAAGAAAAAAGGCCAGGTGCAGTGGCTCACGCCTGTAATCCCAGCACTTTGGGAGGCTGAGGCAGGCGGAAAACCTGAGGTCCAGAGTTTGAGACCAGTCAGACCAACATGGAGAAACTCGCCTCTACTAAAAATACAAAATTAGCCAGGTGTGGTGGTACATGCCTGTAATCCCAGCTACTCAGGAGGCTGAGACAGGAGAATTGCTTGAACTCGGGAGGTGAAGTTTGTGGTGAGCCGAGATCGCACCATTGCACTCCAGGCTGGGCAACAAGAGTGAAACTCTGCCTCAAAAAAAAAAGGAAAAGAAAAAAAGCAGAAGAAAAAAATAATTAAAAGGAGAAACAGTGTGAGAAGGAAGGACATATATATAATATTGTAAAACCACTGGAAGGCTGGATGAAACTCAAAACTAGGAAGTCCTATTTTAAGAAATTGCAACATGCAGTTTAATTGTTTCT
>NW_016107338.1:11323966-11325345 GCF_001604975.1 Cebus imitator | reverse complement strand
TTTTTTGAGACGGAGTCTAGCTCTGTCACCCAGGCTGGAGTGCAATGGCATGATCTCCACTCACTGCAACCTCCATCTCCTGGGTTCAAGCGATTCTTCTGCTTCAGCCTCTTGAGTAGCTGGGATTACAGGTACGCGCCGTCACACCCGGCTACTTTTGTATTTTTAGTAGAGATGAGTTTCACCATGTTGGCCAGGATGGTGTCTATCTCTTGACCTCGTGATCCACCTACCTCAGCCTCCCAGAGTGCTGGGATTACAGGCGTGAGCCACCACACCCGGCCTGGATGATTTTTCTTAAGGGAAAGCAAGAGACTAGATTATTGTTCTCACTTAAGTCACAGAACTAAAGGGGAGCAGCAGAGTCTTGAAGCCACCATGAAGGGGTAGAAGTCATAAAGGCAAAGGGAGATGGTTGAAACTCAAGGAATAGAAAGACCACCTGCTCATTCCTCCCCTCCTGGGGAGTCTTCTTTTACTTCTAAAACTGATTTTTCTGCTATTGATCTAATAAAGGGACTTCTGGTCTCGTATTCATCAATATCTTCTGTGCTACCATTTGGGGACCCTTGAGTTTGCACTGGAGTCAAAATATTATAGGGAACCAGGCACTGCCCTATCCACTAGGAGTGAGAGAGTTAAATGTCAAAACCTCTCTGGGACATTTTTGCAATATCTAGCAACATTTTTTATAATTGTGGTAAATTTATATATAACTTAAAATTTACTATTTTAACCATTTTAAGCATATGGTTCAATAGTATCATGCGCATTCACACTGTTGTCCTATTAGTACCGTCATCCATCTCTAGAACTTTTCCATCTTCCCGATTCTCCCTACAACCATTGGCAGTCACCATTCTACTTTCTGTCTCTATGAATTTTAACTGTTGTATTCGTGTAAGTGGCAATGTACAATATTTGTCTTTTTGTATCTGGCTTATTTCACTTGGTATAATGTCTTCAGTCTGTCCATGTTGTTACATGTGTCAGAATTTCATTTCTTTTTTATTTTATTTTATTTATTTGTTTATTTTAAGATGGCATTTCACCATGTTGGTCAGGCTGGTCTCAAACACCCGACCTCAAGTGATCTGCCCACCTCAGCCTTCCAAAGTGCTGGGATTACAGGTGTGAGCCACCTTGCCTGGCCAATTTCATTTCTTTTTAAGGCTGAATATTTCCTTTTATGCATACACCACATTTTGTTTATCCATTTGATATGGTTTGGCTGTGTCCCTACCCAAATCATGTCTTGAATTGTAGCTCCCATAATTCCCATGTGTTGTCAGAGGGACCCAGTGGGAGGTAATTGACTCATGGGGGTGGGTTTTTTCCATGCTGTTCTTGTGATAGTGAATAATGGTTTGTTTTTTTTT
>NW_016107338.1:11306760-11323742 GCF_001604975.1 Cebus imitator | reverse complement strand
GAGTGCAATGGCGTGATCTTGGTTCACCACAACCTCTGCTTCCCAGGTTCAAGCGATTCTCCTGCCTCATCCTCCTGAGTAGCTAAGATTACAGACGTACACCACCACACCCAGCTAATTTTTTGTATTTTTAGTACAGACAGGGTTTCTCCATGTTGGTCAGGCTGGTCTTGAACTCCTGACCTCAGGTGATCCGCCCACCTTGGCCTCCCAAAGTGTTGGGATTACAAGGCATGAGCCATGATGCCTGACCGATCTGATGGTTTTATAAAGGGTTTTATACGGGGGTTTTATACCCCTGCACATGTTCTCTTGCCTGCCACCATGTAAGACCTGCCTTTGCTTCTCCTTCACCTTCTGCCATGATAGTGAGGCCTCCCCAACCATGTGGGATCGTGCGTCCATTAAACTTGTTTTTCTTTATAAATTACCCGGTCTCAAGTATTTCTTTATAGCAGTATGAAAATGGACTGATACACCATTCATCCACTGATGTCTAGCAGCATTTAAAATGAACATACTCTTTTGACCCAGCAAGTCTATTTCAAGGACTTTGCCCTATGTATATACTTGCATATAGATACAAAGATGACGTTTGTAGAAGACTCTCTTGGTTGTTACCCGATAGACATTTCATCCTGTCTTCTTGCCATTGGGACCTTGAGTTTCTTCAGGTATCAGGATGCATTGTGATCAGGAAAAGCATGTTCTTCCCCAGCTCCAGGGAATTAATCTTAACTAGTATAAGCCAATAATAGTAATTATTTTCCTCTTTAACAGTGATTGGTCTATGGATGGGTATGTTCTAGCTAATGATTTGTGAAGGAAAGTCTGCTGCAGGGCTTCTGGGAAAAGTTTTCTTTCCAGAGAAAAGATTTGTGAGGAGAAAATGAGTTCTTGTCTTTGAACAGAGTTCAATGTTGATGGGATGCCTGGAACAGTAGAAGCCATCTTACTTCCAAACCCAGGGCAAAAAATCAAACACCCTGAAGATGGCAAGAGAAATATGGAAAACATGTGGTCCGTTAATGACAGTGTTGTGCCACTAAATTAACTCACCCTGGGACCACCTAGCTGTAGATCTCTTGTTATGTAAGATAATAAATCCTTACGATTTGCTTTTAGTTGGGTGTTGTTCTGTTATTTTCATTCTAAAACACTCTAATTGATATGGTGTTTATCGCAGCATTGTTTGTAATAGCAAACACCCTAAATGTTAATCAATAGAAGACTCGTTAAATAAATTATGTTACATCCATACAATAAAATACTATGCACTTATAATTAAAAAGTGGATTTATATGCAGATATGGAATAAGTTATAAGAAATAGTGAATAGGAATAGCAAAGTACATAAACGTGTCTCAGTAGGCTCCTGTGTGTGTTAAAAAATATACACATATATACATTCGTGTAAATACAGAAAATGCATGCATATCATCTCTAACCTGTTCCACTCAGTATGCCTACCTCTTCCTGTGCCTTCAGCCATCTGAATATATACTTAACTCTTGGTTAGTAACCTTGTCTCCTGATAGTGAATATTTTTTGGGATGTATTTGGCAGCAGATAATATAGTGTCAACTAAAATAGCTTCAACAATATACAGTTATTGGGCTGCGCATGGTGGCTCATGCCTGTAATTCCAGCACTTTGGGAGGCTGAGGCAGGATGATTGCTTGAGCCCAGGAGTTCGAGACCAGACTGGGCGACAAAGTGAGACCTTGTCTCTATAAAAAATTTTAAAACTTAGCAATGCACGATGGCATGTGCCTGTGGTCCCAGTTACTCAGGAGCCTGAGACAGGAGGATCGCTTGAGCCCAGGAGGTTGAGGCTGCAGTGAGCTGTGATCACACCACAGCTTGGGCAAGAGTGAGACCTTGTCTCAAAGCAAGCAAGCAAACAAACAAACAATACAGTTATTTTATGTAACAAGTCTGGTTGGTAGTGGGCAGTTTTGGGGTTTATTTGGTGGCTCAATAATGTCATTGGAGACCGGGAGCCTCCTCACTTTTCTTTCTGCCATCTCAGGATGTTGGCAAAATCTCTCCTTGTGGTCACCAGATGGCTGCTGTAGCACTGAGTATTGTATTCACATGACTGCACCCTAACAAGATGGTTACGGAGAAGGACATAGTGAACCTTTTCCTCTTATGATTCTTTCTCTTTCTTATTTTTTTTTTTTTTTTGAGACGGAGTTTCGCTCTTGTTACCCAGGCTGGAGTGCAATGGCTCGATCTCGGCTCACCGCAGCCTCCGCCTCCCGGGTTCAGGCAATTCTCCTGCCCCAGCCTCCTGAGTCGCTGGGATTACAGGCACGCGCCACCATGCCCTGCTAATTTTTTGTGTTTTTAGTAGAGACGGGGTTTCACCATGTTGACCAGGATGGTCTCGATCTCCTGACCTCGTGATTCACCCGCCTCGGCCTCCCACAGTGCTGGGATTACAGGCTTGAGCCACCGCGCCCGGCCTCTCTTTCTTATTTTTAACGAATGAGTAAAATCTTCCCTAACAGCCACGAGTAGGTATCTGCTTGTGTTTTACTAGCCAGAACTAAGTCATGTGACTACCCTTAGTCCAATCAATTACTGGCAATGGGGATGTGCTTTGAACCAATTATGATTAATCTTTTTCAGTTGTGCATGCTGACCCTGAATCAAATCAGATTTCTGTCTACAACAAAGAAGAAAAGATGGCAGCTAGGTAAGTAATCAGCTATGACTGGCACTCATACCTCTTTAGTTTGTGTTCTCTTTAATTTGGAATTCTGTCAATAGTCTTTTGCTCGGCTAGGCGCGGTGGCTCACACCTGTAATCCCAGCACTTTGGGACGCTGAGGCGGGTGAATAGTTTGAGCCTAGGAGTTTGAGACCAGCTTGGCCAATAGGCGAAACCCCATCTCTACAAAAATCAGCCAGCTGTAGTAGCTTATGCCTGTAGTTCCAGCTACTTGGGAAGCAGATTGTAGCAAGCAGAGATGGTGCCACTGCACCCCAGCCTGTGCCACAGAGTGAGACCCGGTCTTAAAAAAAAGTGGCCTGTTTCACCTTTTTTTCTGTTTTGAAATAATGTTCATGTGTTTCTCATTATAAAAGTAATATATGCTCATTGCTCATTGAAAGGAATATAGAATCCATGAAGAAAATAAATCAATATGTGTATGTGTGTGTGTGTGTGTGTGTGTGTGTGTGTTAGGGTTATCCAAAGAAACAGATCCAATATGATATATATGTTTCTTTATTTATTTATGAGACAGAGTCTCACTGTCACCCAGGCTGGTGTGCAGTGGTGTGATCTTAGCTCACTGCAACCTACACCTCCTGGGTTCAAGCGATTCTCCTGCCTCAGCCTCCTGAGTAGCTGGGATCACAGGTGCCCACCACCAAGCCTGGCTAATTTTTGTATTTTTAGTAGAGACATGGTTTCACCATGTTGACCAGGCTAGTCTTGAACTTGACCTCAAGTGATCCACCCATCTCGGTCTCTCAAATTTTTGGAATTACAGGTGTGAGCCGCTGCTCCCAGCCTGAACCAATATGGTATATATGGATATATGGAAATATATTGTGATGGATTGGTTCGTGTGATCATGGAGGCTGAGAAGTTCCATAATCTGCCATATGTAAGCTGTATGTTGTGGCATTATGGTAAAATAAGAAATACATATTTGGTCTCTGTCCCTGGTTCCTGGCACACAGAGCTCCCAATCCCTTGGAATTCCTGGAAGATAGGAGCATGTTTTGTTCTAATGAGGTGACTCTTGGTGGGCTTCTGAATGGGAGTTGGTCACCAGGAAGACCAAGCCATGATTAGAAGCTTGGAACTTTCAGCTTTAGCCCCCATCCTCTGGGAAGGGGAGAGGGACTGGAGACTGAGTCAGTAATCAATCATGCCTGTGTGATAAAGCTGCTATAAAAATCCCTGAACTGTGGGATTCAAAGAACTACCCAGTGGCTGAACACATGGAGGTACCAGAGGGTGGCGTACTGACAAGGGCATGGAAGCTCCATGCCCCTTCCTGCATACCTCACCCTATGCATCTCTTCTCTTTGAAAGCTGTTCTTCTTTTCCTTTTTAAGGTCCTCTGTAATAAATGGGTAAACATAAGTAGTTTCCCTGAGTTTTGTAAGCCACGCTAACAAATTAATTGAACCTGAGGAGAGATTAATGGAAACTCCCAATTTACGGCTGAATGGTCAGATGTAGTCACAACCTGGAGAACTTGTAACCGGCATCTAAAGTGGGGGCGCTCTTCTGGGACTTCTTGTGGGACCGAGCCCTTAACCTGTGGTATCTGATGCTAACTCCAGGTAGATAGTGTCAGAATTGAGTTAAATTGTAGATACCCAGTTGGCGTCTGATGGAGAATTGGCTGTTGGTGAAGCAGATTTTGTTGACCAGAGATGTAGTATTGTATTGAGTGGTGAGTGTGTGAGGGTAGGAAAAGCAATGTGGTGTTTCCTGTCTCAGAGACCAGGAGAGTTGGTGATGTAGTTCCAGTCCAAGTCCAAAGGCCTGAGAACCAGGGCAGCCAATGGTATAAGTCCCAGTTCTGATACAAAGACCTAAGAACAGGGTAGACAGTGGGGTGTGGCTGCTGGTGCGTATCCTGGTCAGAGTCTGAAGGGCTAAGAAGTAGGAGGCTGACAGTTTAAGTCCCTGTCTAAGTCTGAAGGCATAAAAACTGGAAGCACTGATGCCTGAGGGCCTGAGAAGATGAATGTCCCGACTTTAGCTGAGAGAATGATTTTACCCTTCCTCCGCCTTTTCATTCTATTTGGGTTCTCAACAGATTGGATCATGCCCACCCACATTGGTGAGGGTATCTTCTTTACTCAGTCAGCTGATTCCGATGCTAATCTCTTCCAGAAACACCCTCACAGACACACCCACAGAGAATGTTTTACCAGTTAGCTATACATTCCTTAGCCCAAACTGAGACATAAAATTAACTGTCACAGAATGTATGTGTATATACATGTGTGTGTATGATGATCTAGTCGAATATCCGTGTGTGTATGTATGTCTGTGATCTAGTTGAATATCCATGTGTGTATGTATGCCTATGATCTAGTTGAATATCCGTGTGTGTATGTATGCCTATGATCTAGTTGAATATCCGTGTGTGTATGTATGCCTATGATCTAGTTGAATATCCGTGTGTGTATGTATGCCTATGATCTAGTTGAATATCCGTGTGTGTATGTATGTCTATGATCTAGTTGAATATCCGTGTGTGTATGTATGTCTATGATCTAGTTGAATATCTGTGTGTGTGTGTGTGTGTATGTACGTATGTATGTCTGTGATCTAGTTTAATATCCTATCAGTTTTCACTTAACATTTTATGATGAACTTGCTGTTTCCCCTTTGGTCCCAGCCTCCTCTTCACACATGTTCAAAATAAGGAAAAGAAGCACAGAACACATGAGTCTCAGTGAAGTGATTAATTAGATCAAAGTCACTTTTGATTTGGAAATGTCCTTGTTTCATCATTCCTGATTGGTCTCCACGTGGGCATACTTAACATTCTCTACTGAAGAGCACTCTTGCGGGCTCCGAGGACATTTAGATACCTAGGTACAACATGAGCATGAGGGAAAACACTTTTCTTCAGGCTGTCTAGCGGTTGACATTGGGACTGACCACTCTTCATGGAGAATCTTGGCCTTACCCTTGCAGGCCTGATATAGTTTGAATGTGTCCCCACCTAAATCTCATCTTGAATGGTAACTCCCACAATTCCCAGATGTTGTGGGAAGGACCCAGTGGGATTTAATTGAATCACGGGGGCAGTTCTTTCTCATGCTGTTCTTTTGATAGTGAATAAGTCTCATGAGATCTGATGGTTTTATAAAGAGGAGTTTCCCTGCACAAGTTCTCTCTCTTTGCCTGCCACTGTAGGATGTGACTTGCTCCTCCTTGCTTGCTGCCATGATTGTGAGGCCTTCCCAGCCATGTGGGACTGTAAGTACATTAAACCTCTTTCTTTTGTGAATTGTCCAGTCTTGAGTATATCTTTATTAGCAGCATGAGAATTCTGCTAATAAACATTTATATCTCCAAACAACCTGAGAGCTTCAACTGTTATATAAGGTATACACATGCTTGGTGTTGGTAAGAGGGGTTAATCTCTGTCTTCATGAAACATTATGCTCATTCCTTCAATGTGTCCTTATGATGGATTATAGGGAGCTGTGCACAGGAGTCTTTTTTGCTAAGCTGGACCTTTGGGAGCCGCAGATGGGAAGCCGTTTTCCCCTAGCATAAGTTACCTGATTATTCAATGTGTCCCCAGTACATTGTCACTTCAGGATGCCTTACTTTAGAAGAAACATTGTCTATGATGGTGCTGTGGAGTATCTGTTTTTGTTGTTGTTTGTTTGTTTGTTTTTTGAGACACAGTCTTGCTCTGTTGCCCAGGCTATCTGGTAGGGGTGCACTCTCGGCTCACTGAAACCTCTGCCTGCCAGGTTCAAGTGATTCCCTTGCCTCAGCCTCCCGAGTAGCTGGGATTACAGGCACTTACTACCGTGCCTGGCTAATTTTTGTATTTTTAGTAGAAATGGGATTTCACCATGTTGGCCAGGCTGGTCTTGAACTTCTGACCTCAAGTGATCTGCTCACCTTGGCGTCCCAAAATGCTGGGATTAACAGGTTGTTTTCTTAATGTATAATTAATTTTGGTTACAGAGTTGGCAGAGACAAATGCCTATTGGCAATAGCATTTAGACTTATTATCTGAGGACAGTTGGCCTCAAAGCCCAAAGTGAAGAAAAAAGAGATAAAAGCAGACTTTTCTTGCAGTTCTATTCCTTCAAGCCATGAAACTTAAATGTCATCTTTTCGGTAATGAAGAGCCATCTCGAAAGTCTCTAACCTTGAGTCTGTGAGAACCTCTTTGGCAACATGTGGCAGATTATATTTCCCAAAGATGGCCACAGCGTCTCCCATCCCCCATGCCTTCCTGCAATGTGACCTTGCTGTTCCCTCATCAAGAGAGGTGGATTGAATTCTCCTCCCATTGAATCTGGCTGGCCTTAGTGATTCCCATGTGAGGTTACCAGGTTTAATAAATGAAAATGCGAGATGCCCAGTTGAATTTGAATTTCAGATGAACCACAAATGATATTTTAAATATAAGTTTGTCTCATTAATATAGTTTGGATGTTCGCCCCACCCAAATCTCATGTTGAATTGTAATCTGCAATGTTGGAGGTAGGGCCTGGCAGGAGGTATTTGGGTCGTGGGGGCAGATCCCTCATTTCTTGGTGCTGTCTTTGTGATAGTGAGTGAGTTCTCAAGAGATCTGGTCATTTAAAAATGTGTGGCACCTGCCCCCCAACTTTCTCTTGCTCTTGCTTTTACCATGTGAAGTGCCTGCTCCTGCTTCCCAAGAAGCAGACATATGCCAACACTGTGTTTCCTGTAAAACCTCAGAACCCTGAGCCAATTAAACCATTTTTTCTTATAAAGGACTCAGCCTCAGGTATTTCTTTATAGAAAATCGAGAATGGTCTAATACAGACAATTGGTACTGGGAGTGGTGCATTGCTATGAAGATACCTGAAAATGTGAAAGCAGCTTTGGAGCTGGGTAACAGGCAGAGGTTGGAAGAATCTGGAGGGCTTAGAAGAAGACAGGAAGACAAGGAAAAGTTTGGAACTTCTTAGAGACGAGTTAAATGATTGTGACCAAAATGCTGATAGTGATATGGACAGTGAAATCCAGGCTTAGGAGGTTTTAGATGGAAAAAGGAACTTACTGGGAACTGAAGCAAAGGTTGTGCCTTAACAAAGAGCCTGGCTGCTTTCTGTTCATGCCCTAGGGATGTGTGGAAGTTTGAATTAAAGAGTCATAATTTAGGGTATCTGGCAGAGGAAATGTCTAAGGAGCAAAGCATTCAAGAGGTAGCCTGGTGGCTTCTAACAGCCTATGCTACACTCAAATGTAGGAACAAGTAAATGACTTAAAGTTGGAACCTATATTTAAAAGGGAGGCAGAGGATAAAAGTTTAGAAAATTTGTGGCCAGACGTGGTGGCTCAAGCCATAATCCCAGCACTTTGGGAGGTTGAGGCGGGCAGATCATGAGGTCCGGAGTTTGAGACCAGCCTGGGCCAACATAGTGAAACCCCATCTCTACTAAAAATACAAAAATTATCTAGGCATTGTGGCACATGCCTGTAGTCCCAGCTACTCAGGAGGCTGAGGCAGGAGAATAGCTTGAACCTGGGAGGCAGAGGTCATGGTGAGCTGAGATCGCACCACTGCACTCCAGCCTGGGCAACAAAGTGAGATTCCATCTCAAAAAAAAAAAAAAAAAAAGAAAAAGGAAACTTTGTAGCCTGGTCCTGTGGCAGAGAAAGAAAATGCTTTTTTTTGGAGGGGATTCAAGCAGGCTATGGAGCAATCATTTGCTAGAGAGATTTGTATGACTGAGAAAGAGCCTAGTGCTAATAGCCAAGACAATGGCAAAAAGGCCTTGAAGGCATTTCAGAGAACTTCAGGCAGCCTCTCCCGTCACAGGCCCTGTGGCCTAGGAAGGCTCATTGGTTTTGGGGTCCAGGCCCAGGGCCCTACAGCCCTGTGCAGCTTTGGGACACTCCTCTCCACATCTCGGCTGCTCTAGCTCCAGCCTTGGCTCAAAGGGCCCTAGATACTTCTCATGCCACCACTTTGGAGAGTACAAGTCTCTGTAAGCCTTGGTGGCTTCCACATGGTGTTAAGCCTGCGTGTGCACAGAGTGCCAGACTGAATGAAGCTTGGTACCCTCTACCTAGATTTCAGAGGATGTATGGAAAAGCCCGGGTGCCCAGTCAGGGCCCCACAGAGAACATCTACTACAGCAGTGTGGAGGGAAAATGTGGGGCTGGAGCCCACACACAGTCTCCCCTGGGGCACTGCCTAGTGGAGTTGTGAGAAGGGGGCCACTGCCCTCCAGACCCAAGAATAGTAGCTCTACCAGCAGCTTCCACCTTGTACCTGGAAAAGCTGCAGGTTCTCAACAACCTGTTAAAGCAACTTCAGGGGCTGGACCCTGGAAAGCCACAGAGGTAGAGCTGCCCAGGGCCTTGGGGGCCCAGCCCTTGTACCAGTGTGCCTTGAATGTGGGACATGGAGTCAAAGGAGATTATTTTGGAGACTTAAGATTTAATGACTGCCCTGCTAGGTTTTGGACTTGCATGGACCCTGTAGCCCCTTTCTTTTGGCTGATTTCCCCCTTATGGAATGGGAGTATTTACCTAATGCCTGTGCTCCCATCGTATCTTCAAAGTGAATAACTTCTTTGTAATTTTATAGGTTCATAGGTGGAAGAGACTTGCCTTTTCTCAGATGAGAATTTGGATTTTGGACTTTTGAGTTAGTGCTAGAATGAGTTAAAACTTTGGGAGATTGTTGAGAAGGCATGATTGTATTTTACAATGTGAGGATAGAAGATTGATTTGGGAGGGCCTGGGGTAGAATGATGTATTTTGGATGTCTGTTCCTGCTCAAATCTCATGATGAATTGTAGTCTGTAATGCTGGAGGTGGGGCCTGATGGGAGGTACTTGGGTCATGGGATGGATCCCTTATGGCTTGGTGCTGTTTTCATGGCAGCGAGTGCCGTTTGAAAGTGTGTGGCATCCCCCCTCCCACTCTCTCTTGCTCCTGCTTTTACCATGTGAAGTGTCTGCTCCTGCTTCATCTTCTCTCATGAGTAAAAGCTTCCTGAGGCCTCCTCAGATGCTGAGAAGATGCTGGCACCGTGTTTCCTATAAAGCTTGCAGAACCATAAGCCAGTTAAACCTCTTTTCTTTGTATTTCTTTGTGGAATGTAAGTATAGCCTAATACACCCATGCAATGTTTGTATTTTATCTGGCAACCCTACTGGCATGTTACCAACAGAATGTGGCAGAAGGGACGCACATGACCCAGGATGGATTACAAGAAGCCTTGAGCTTCCGCTTTGATCTGTTCAAACTCTTGCTCTCTGATGCCTCCCTCAGGACACTCTCTCTAGCAGCCACGCTATGAGAAGCCAAAACCAGTCAAAGATCTCAGCTGAGTCCAGCCTTTGAGTTATGCCAGCCCAGGCACCAGGCATTTGAGAGGAAGGCTCCAGACCAGGCTTTCCAAAAGAACTTTTTACAGTGATGGAAGTGTTTAATATCTGTACTGTCCAATATGGTTGACACTAGCCACATGTGACTCGTGAGGCTTAAAATGTGACCAGGGCTACCAAGTAACTGAATTTTAAATTGTGTTTAATTTTAATTCATATTTAAATAGCCACATGTGGCTAGTGGCTACTGGACTGGACAGTGCAGATCTCGATGATTTCAGCACCCAGCCTTTGGAGTCACCCCTACCTGTTTGCATCTTCCAGCTGAGGCCCCAGGTAGTGTGGTGCAGGGAAAAGACACTCAAGAGTGCTCTGTTCAAATGCCCAAGTTGCAGAATCTGGGAGCATAATAAAATGGTTGTTTTATGTTGCTAAGCTTGGGGTGGTTTATTCTGCAGCAATAGATAATCAGAACAAGGTGAAATGTGCTAAGAAGAGATAAGTAAAGAAGGGCTCCAAACTCAAAGGCCCCATGGCCAGGAAGGGAGTTAATGAAGAGAACAAGCCCAGGAGCTACAGCCAAGGCACAGGTGGGTGGAAGAGCTGGGCTGTACTTCTTACTAGCAGGGACATCTCCCCTCTACTTCTTATTAGCAGGGAGATCTCAAGCTACTTTTAACTTTAACTCTCAGTTTGTTTGTTTCCTTCCTTCCTTCCTCCCTTCCTCCCTCCCTCCCTCCCTCCCTCCTTCCTTCCATCCCTCCTTCCCTCCTTCCCTCCTTCCTTCCTTCCTCCCTCCCTCCCTCCTTCCCTCCTTCCCTATTTCCCTACTTCCCTCCTTCCTTCCTTCCTTCCATGTTTCACTGTTGTCACCCAGACTGGAGTACAATGGTGTGATCTTACTTCACTGCAACCTCCACCTCCCAGGTTCAAGTGATTCTTTTGCCTCAGCCTCCCAAGTAGATGGGACTACAGGAGTACGCCACTATGCCTGGCTAATTTTGTATTTTTAGTAGAGATGGGGTTTCACCATGTTGGCCAGGCTGCTCTCGAACTCCTGACCTCAGGTGATCTGCCTGCCTTGGCCTTCCAAAGTGCTGGGATTACAAATGTGAGCCAGCATACCTGGCCTAAACCTCAATTTCTTAACCTACAAGGTGGGACTAAAATACCTACATAGGTTGGCTTAACATGTTGTTGGACGATCAAGTGAGCCTGTGATGGGAGAACATATTGTTTGCTCATCACAGCAGAATCTGCTTCTCTTATACCTGCCCAGTCCTCTACTCTGCAATAGCTTTGAAAACTGGCCGTCACAGCTCTCATTTCAGTTGCAAGAACTCTAGTCTTAGGAGCCAAATTCTTACTTCACACACATTGATTTTGAATTGAGTTGTTCTGGAAAATTGCCAACTGTGCCAGAAAAATCAACATTTTTTGGGCACAAATTAGATGAAAACTCACTGTTAAAAGAAATCTCATTGTTTTTCTGTGGATTCTGTGTGCTCAGTTTCTGTGACACCTTCAACTCTGATTGTGTATTTGGCTAAAGCTGGTTTCCAATGACAGTCATCTAGGTGGTCTTGGGAGGCAGAGCCCATTTGTCTGAATGGACTCGATTCAGGGACTGGGCATCTGTGGTTGCCACCTCTTAGATGTTGGGGGCATCAAGGGGGAATTGTTGCTTGAAACTAAATACTGGCAGAGAAGGAGGAGTGAGCTCATGCGTAATATCTAGGGAAAAACACGTGAAATGTGTGTAGTCAATACACACTAGACTTTAGGAAGGATGATTTCAGCAAAGGTCAAGAGAAAGATAAATAGCCATAGGCATGATCCCATGTCTGAATGGAAAGAGTGGGGACTTTAGAATGAGGCAGACTTGGGTTGATCTGATTCTACCACTTACAGTTTCAATGATCTCTGAGACACAGTTTTCTTATCTGCACAAGGGGTATCGGTATCACACCTACCTCCTAGGTATTGTGAAGAGTAAATTAGGATACAACAATACAGATGTTGGATCATTTAAGATAAATATAAAAATATTCAATATATAATAAAAAATCAAACAGATATCAATAAATACATTAATGTTTGATAAATACAGATCTCCCTCCAAAGAGAAGGTGGCCTAGGAAGGCTGGAGGCTTTTGAAAATAAAGTGAGACAACACAGCAGCCAGTCATCTTGGTGAGGAAGGAAAAGGCAGGTGGCAAAAGCGGTCAGAAATCAAACAGGATTGTGGTTCCACTTTCCACCTACAAAGAAGCAAAGATGAAAATAAATAAAAATATCCAGTGTTGAAGATGATTTAGGGGCTTGCATTCTCTCACTCTTCTGAGTGGGCAGGTAAATCTGGGGGCCAATTTGACAATTTCCTAGTATCTTAAAAATCCAGCAGTCCTCCTTCTTGAAATGTATCTTAAGGGAATAATTTAAAAAGTAAACCAAAAGGAATATTCAAGGGTGCTGTTGATTAATACCAGGACACTAGAAACAGGCTAAATGTCTAACAATGAAAAATTGGCCAAGTAATTACTTTAATTATATAACAGAATATATGTAGCCCTAAATGTAGACAATGTTGATCTATATTTATTGACATGGATTGATATTCAAAAAATGTAATGTGACAAATGCAGGCTAACAAATAATATGAATAATATATATTTAAAAGTACATATTTGTGTAATATGCACCTGGAAAGATATCTGCTATGGTTTGAATGTATCCCTCAAAGTTCATGTGTTAGAAGTTTAATCCCTAATGCAGAGGTGTCAAGGGGCGGGATCTTCAAAAGGTGTTTAGGTATGAAGGTTCTGTCCTCATGAATGGATTGATAATATTACCACAGGAGTGGGTTCATTATTGATGGAGTGGGTTCCCTATAGAAGGATGAGTTCAATCCTTTTTTGTCTCTCTCTAACTCTCTCACCTTCCACCATGGGATGATGCAGCAAGAAGACTCTTAACAGATCCCAGCCCTTCAATTTTAGACTTCCCAGCCTCTAGAACTGTGAGCCAATACATTTCTGTTCATTATAAATTACTCAGTCTGTGATGTTCTGTTATAGCAGCATAAAATGGACAAAGACAATGTCTATCTTAGTATTAATTGCTTATGATTGGTCAGTGGATAGGATGTGCTTTTAGTTGATATATAATTCACATACCATAAACTTCAACACTTTAATGTATACAGTTCAGTGGTTTTTAGTATATTCACAGAGTTGTGCAATGATCATCACTATCTCATTCCATTTTCATCCTGAAAGAACATTTTCATCACCTGAAAAAGAAACCCCATATTCATTAGCAGTAACTTCTCTCCCAAGTCCTTGGCAACCACTAACCTGCGTTCTGTCTCTATAGATTTGCCTGTTCTGGACACTTCATTTTGTGGAATCATAAAATATGTGACATTTCACGTCTGAGTTCTTTTAGCATAATGTCTTCAAGGCTCATCCACATTGTAGCATGTCAGTACTTTATTCCTTTTTATTGCCAAATAATATTACATTGCCATATTTTGTTTAGTCATTTATTAGATTATTGACATATGGTTGTGTGTACTTTTTGGCTATCATAAATAATGCTCCTGTAAACATTTGAGTACAATTTTTTTGTGAACATATATTTTCAATTCTTTTGGGTTTATACTTCAGAGTGTGATAACAGGATCATATAGTAATTCTATGTTTAATTTTTTGACTAATCCTCAAAATGTTCTCCACTGTAGTTGTACAATTTTACATTCCCACCAACAATGTACGAGATTTTCAATTTCTCCACATCCTTGCCAACTTGCCATTTTGTGTGTTTTTATAATAACAGTTCTCTTAATGGATGATGTAAAGTGACATCTCACTGTCATTTTGATTTGGATTTCCCTCATGACTGACAATGAGCATCTTTTCATATCCTTATTGGTCATGTATCTTATTTGGAGAAATGTCCCAATCCTTTGCCAGTTGGTAGGATTTTGATTGTTTTCCTTTTGTTTTTCTGAATGCAACAGCAAGAGTTGCTTGTGTAAGAATAAATAAAAGAACCAGGATAGAGCCAGGTGTGGTGGTTCATGCCTGTAGTCCCAGCTACTTGGGAGGCTGAATTGGGAGGATTGCTTGAGCCCAGGAGTTCAAGTTCAGCCTCAGCAATATAATGAGACTTTGTTTCATTTAAATATGTGTGTATGTATGTATGTGCACAAAAGAATTGACCAGACTTCACAAAAGAAAATATATGAATACAAAACAAACATACTAAAAGGTGCTTGACATGACTGTTTATCAGAGGAGAGCACATTAAAACCACAATACAATACCACTACCTAATCACTAGAATGACTAAAATTAAAAGACTGACAGAACCAAATGTTGGCAAGGATGTGGAACAATTGGACTTCTCATATATTGCTGGTAGAAATGTAAAATGTATAACTACTTTGGAAAATAGATTGGCAGTTTTTCAAAAAGTTAAATATGTACTTACCATGGAACCTAGAACTTCTAGGTATTTACCCAAGAGTAACAAAACATATGCCTGTGAAAAAGACATCATTAATGTTCATGGCATTATTTATAGTGGCCCCAAAATGAAAATGACCAAATGTCTATCAACAGAGGAATGGATAAACAAACTATGGTATAGTCATACTGTAATTGCCTGACACATTCTTCCCACCCACTGCACAGAAGAAACCAATTGACTGAGACCATAGTATTGCAGTAGAGAAAGGGTTTAATTAATGCAAGGCCACCTAGTGGAAGGACTGGTGTTATCTCTCAAATCAATCTTTCCAAGGGCTTGGAAGTTAGAATTTTCAAAGAAAAGTTTGGTGGGTGAGGGACTAGGGAATGAGTGCTGCTGATTGGTTGGCGATGCAATCATAGGGGTATGGGGTATGGGAAACAGTGCTTGTGCACTGAGTCTGCCTCTGGGTAGCGGGCCACAGGACCAGTTGAGTCATGAGTCACAAGTCCAGGTGGGGTCAGTTGGGTTCCAGAATGCAAAAGTCTGAAAAACATCTCAAAAGGCCAATCAGGTTCTACAATTGTGACGTCATCTATTGGAACAAATGGAGAAGTCACAAATCTTGTGACTTCTGGTCGTGTGACTCCTGTGCAGTAAGAAGTTATAAAAACTATACCTATAGCTGGGCACAATAGCTCATGCCTGTAATCCCAGCACTCTGAGAGGCTGAGGTGGGAGGATTGCTTGAGCACAGGAGTTCAAGACCAATCTGGGCAACATGATGGGACACCATTTCTACAAAAAATACAAAAATTAGCTGGATGTGGTGGTGCACATTTGCAGTCCCAGCTACTCAGGAGGCTGACATAGGAGGATTGCTTGAGTTTGGGAGGTTGAGGCTGCAGTGAGTTGCGATGGCACCACTGCACTCCAGCTTGGGTGACAGAGTAACACCTTGTTTCAAAACAGAAAGGAAAAGAAGGGAAGGGAAGGGGAGTGGAGGGGAGAGGTGGAGGAGGGGAAAAGGAAGGGGAAGGGGAGGGAAGGGATTCCACCTGTATTTTAGCAGAGTTCGTGTCTTCTCCCATAATCCTAATCTCATGGCCTTTCATTAGTTTTTGGTCCCTGAGCAAGGGGGCAGAGGTTAGTTTTAGGGACTATTATCATCTTTGTTTCAAAGTTAAACTGTAAACTAAATTCCTCCCATGGTTAGCTTGCACTGCGCCCAGGAACGAACAAAGATGCCAGCCTGCAAGGCTAAAAGCAAGATGGAGTCAGCTGTGTTATACTTCTCTCACTGTCATAGTCTTTGCAAAGGCAGTTTCAATACAGGGGCCGTTACTCAATAATAAAAATGACCAAACTGCTGATGCATGCAAGAACATAGATACTTCTCAAAAACATCATGCTAAGCAAAGAAAGCCATACACAAATGAGTACATGCTGTGTGAGTTTACTGATATGAAATTGCCAGGGGCTGGAGGTGGGAGAAGGAATTAACTGCAAGAAGGCAATCAAGGGAACTTTGGGGGGTGATGGAAATGTTCTCTAACTTGATTATGATAGGGGTTCCATGATGGAGTGAACATCTAAAAATGAATAGAACTGCACAGTAAAAAGGTACATTCCATTGTGTGCAAATTTTACCTGAGAAAGTTAATTTAAAAAGAAGTAGGAGTAGAGGAAGAAGAGGAGTAGGGATAGGAATGGCAAGAAGATGAACAGTAGAAGAGGAGGAGGAGAATCAGGAGAAGAAAATTACCATGTAGAAATGATAATTTGCTCCCAGTCAATCCATTGCCCACGATGTGCCTGTCACTATTAAGTGCCAGGGAGGGAGTATACTGTAAAAAGTAACAGATGTGTCCTGTCTCTAGGAGTTTACAGTCTATTGGATAGGTGAAATATTCTTCAGAATCCCAAAGTGCAAGGAATGACCCATCAAATTCATCTGCCCTCCCCGCCCAGGGTTAGTGGGAAATCAGTCTCTGTCATTGTTTAGGATTGCCTCCCTCCTCTCCGACTCCAACCACCCAGCCCAAGGCATGCAATGTGAAGCCCAGGATTGCCCTGCCTTGGGGAAGAGTCCTCATCTTTGGTCTAGCATTGGCTGCTTCTCCTCGTGCCATTTGTCCACAGCCCTTGTGATCTCATCCATGCTCATGACTCCTCCTCTTTCAAACCAAGCTAGGACACATCTTTGCAGAGGTTTTCAGGCCACTGCCTCTGGTGCCACAGTCGCTGACCTTCAGGACTGTCACTTCTGGGGTGCAGATCCCCGAGTCATGAGGCCTACAGAGGGCAATGGCTCACGCACCTCATCCTTCTCTCCATGTCAGCTGCTTCCTTCGCTAGCTTCCTTCCAAGTCATCCCACCAGCTCTCTAGTCACTTGATAAAAATAAAGCCTTCACCTCTCTGGGCAGGGGAAACCCATGCTCCAGGACTTGAGGCCTGGCT
>NW_016107338.1:11286067-11306128 GCF_001604975.1 Cebus imitator | reverse complement strand
CTAGGCATTTTGCGAAGTTTAACCACCCGGGTACCGCCGTTTTTGTCACCACCAACTGGTTTTGTAACAGTTGCAAGAACCTTCTCCTTCTTTTTCTTTTCAATCTTGGATTTAGCCGCTGAGTACTTCCTCTTGTACATGGCCTTTCTGGAATACATGGCAGATCGGGAATACCTGCCAATTCCTCTGACAAGAACAGGATTGCGGCTGCAATGGGGCTTCCCCTTCTTGGACTTTTTAGCCTTGGGGTTACCCTTTTTCACTTTGCTACCGGCATCAGCCTTCTTGGCTTCAGATTTCTTCTCTTTAGTATCCGGCTTCTCAACTTTTTCACCCGCCATCTTGCAAGATGGACTTCATTTGTTTTTCATTATGAACCTACAGAAAGCAAGGGGCAGTTAGTTTCTATTTTTTTTTCTTTTTTTTTGGTTGGGTCTCACTTTGTCACCCAGGCAGTGATGTAATCTCAGCTCACTGCAGCCTCAACTTTTGGGGCTCAAGCGGATCTCCCACCTCAGTCCCCCAAGTAACTGGGACTACAGGCACATACTACCATGCCCAGCTTTGCCATGTTGATCAGGCTGATCTTAAACTCCTGAGCTCAAGCAATCTGCCTGCCTCAGCCTCCCAAAAGTGCTGGGTTTACAGGTGTGAACCACCGCGTCCAGCCTGGGGCAGTTAGTTTCTTAGCCTGGTTATTCTATTAGACTGCTGCAGGGGCCTGGTTCTAAAAAGATAGAGGATCCTGGATGTCCATTGCAGGTGAGATGGCTCAGAGGATGATTAGTCCCTGTCAGTTGAGTGTGGTGACCTCTTGAGAGATGGGGCTAGTGGCAGGGAGCCAGGCGCTCCTGAAACAGAGGACGCCTCAGTGTCCTGGCGCTGTGCCCAGCCTGTCTGGGGTTGGTCTCTTGCCAGCTGAAATGTGTGTGGTTACAGGAGAAAGGGCACCAGGTTGAGTGACAGAGCAGCTGTTTTCGGGAAGTGTGAGCCCAAAGGAATCCTGGCTTTGGGGCATTTGAGGGAGATGGCAGTTTCAGAGAATCTGAAAGTCAGCCGGTAACCTACAACCAAAGAGAGAAGGCACCAAGCTCCACCCAGCCTCTGGCCACCAGCTGACTGTGAATGGAAAATGGGCCTACTATTTGCTGTATGTAACCTGCCCATCCCCCAGGATTTTTAAGAAGTGCTTGGCCTGTATTTCTTGGTTCTCCTGAGAGCCAGATGTTTAATAATTTGAGTACATTTGAACTTGAAAATGCAAAAGCATCCTTCCAGCTACATCTTCCTTTTCCTTTTGGGGCCAGAATGATGTAGTGGGAGAGCTTGATTCTGAAATCAAATGGAAAGTGCTTTTGTTTCCGGATGTTAGGAAAAAAAATTGTCAAAGAGCCAGGCCTCATCTCTAAAAAGAAAATGTGAAAAGGGCTGTGAGTCTTGCTTAATAATTCAGAGACCAAATGGAGCCAAGAAGAAGCTGGAGTGAATGATCAGATATACCCACACCCTTCTCCTTTTATCTGCTTGCAAATGTCCTCGTTGGCAGCTGGTTAGAGAGAAGTAGTCCATGACAAATAAGCTAAACCATTCATTGGTTCACTTATTCAACAAAATCTTCATGACTGCCTCCTATAGCAGACATCGCTAGTGCTAAGGATGCAATCCAGAACCAGGCATGTGTCCCTCTGCCTCGGGGACCTCAGGATCTATGTCATGGTTCTCAAACTTGCATTTCCATCAGACTCCCCTGGATGGCTTATTAAAACACAGATTCCTGGGTCCTGCCCCTGCAGTTTCCAATTCAGTAGGTCTGGGATGGCCTGAGCATTTGTCTTCCCGAACAGTTCCCAAGTGATGCTGATGTTGCTGGTCCTGGGACCACCCTTTGAGAACCACTGGGCAAGGCAACCATGTCAACCAACCATTTTCACCTCTCGGCAATACATGGCTCACTGTAGGAAATTCGAAGCCCTGGATAGGTTGCTAGTGGCCTGAGCTTACCAGCCCAAGAGCTGTGGCCATCTCGGGCCCACACAGCAAAGGGAGTCAATTTCTTAAGGCACACTGACCTCTAGGGACACTGCCCAGAGGCCCTGGAACCACCTGGAGAGAGGAGGAGTTACAGCTTTGAGAGATCTATTGACTTCTCTATGGAAATGGAGGCCTCACAGCACCACCATTTCACCACCAGCCCAGTGAGAGCCTATAGCTCTGGGAGCCTGAGTCTGGGCCACGGTGCAAGGTAGGCTTCCACACTTTCATCCTGCCTCCACCTAGAGCCTCTGCTGATCCCTTCCTGTCCCATTCTTGACAACCCAAATAGCTCATTTCCCTTCCATGCTCACAGCTGGAGTAGGCAGGTGGATCACAAATGGGCCTCTGAGGCCTTTTCCACCTGAGTGGACACATGTAATATGGCATATGTCCACATGTAATAAGGAAATGGCAGATCATCTTGTGAGTCAAAATCTGTCAAAATCATGAGCTTTTCTTCTAACAGCTTTGTTAACATATAATTTACAATTCACCCCATCTAAAGTACACAATCAGTGTTTTTTAGTACAGTCACAAAGTGGCATATCCATCTTCATAATCAATTTTAGAACATTTTCATCACTTCAAAAAGAAACCCTGTGCCCTTTAGGCCACCCATCCCTCAACCATCCCTCAGCTCTAGGCAACAACTCATCTACTTTTTGTCTCTATCGATTTGCCTGTTCTGGACATTTTATACACATGGAATGATGCTATATGTGGCATTTTGTGATTGGCTTCAAAATTACTTTTAACAGGGACATGGGACAACCTACATGTGAGTCCAAAAGGTGATTGGCAGAAAGACAAGGTGGGGACAAATGGTTTAGGTTTACTTAGTCTTGGAGTCCCAGTTATCTTAGGGTGCTAATTTCCACCTCAGGAGGCTGTGGTGGGGAGTATGAAGGACCAGCGCAGGCCTGGTCCCAGGTGCTCAGGATAGGGGAACCTCTCTAGCAAAGAGAAGAGGCCTAGTGTAATATTGTAAAATATGCATTTGGGCTGGGTGTGGTGGCTCACACCTGTAATCCCAGAACTTTGGGAGGCTGAGGCAGGCAGATCACTTGAGGTCAAAAATTTGAGACCAGCCTGGCCAACATGATGAAACCCATCCCCATCTCTACTAAAAATACAAAAATTAGCCGGGCATGATGGCAGGTACCTGTAGTCCCAGCTACTTGGGAGGCTGAGGCAGGAGAATCGCTTAAACCCAGGAGGTGGAGGCTTCAGTGAGCTGAGATTGCACCACTGCACTCCAGCCTGGTTGACAGAGTAAGACTCCATCTGAAAAATATATACACATATATATGTATGTGTATATATACATACACATAAAACCACTGATATATATGCATGTGTATATGCGTATATATATGTATACATATATGTGTATATATGTATATATACATATGTATATGTGTATATATGCGTATATACGTATACGTTATGTATATGTGTATATATATTTATACATATATGTATATATGCGCATGTGTATGTGTATATATGTATATACATATGCGCATATATACATATATGTATATGTGTATATGCGTGTGTATATATACATGTATACATGTGTACATATATGTATACGTATATACACATATATACATATATATGTATATGTGTGTGTGTAGTATATGTGTGTGTGTATATATGTGTGTATGTGTATATATATATATATATATATAGAGAGAGAGAGAGAGAGAGAGAGAGAGTGTCTTATTCTAGTTTCCTCGCATACAACTCTTAAAATCCTTGGGAACTCCAAAGTCTTTCTGTTTGCTAATTAGTTGACCCATTGCTGGCAGCCCCTAAACTTCAGGATGGGGGCTGGTCACCAAAAGAGGGATGTAATTTTCAGCCCTCCCCCCATTTCCTCACTTTATGCATCTCTTCATTTAGAAGAGAGAAGGGCTAAAGGTTGGGTTGATCACCAAAGGCCAATGGCTTAATCGTGCCTATGTAATGAAGCCTCCATAATAACCTGAAAGGTCCTGGTTCAGAGAGCTTCTGGACAGCTAAGCATATGGAGGTTCTGGGAGGGTAGTGAACACAGAGAGGGCATGGAAGCTCCGTACTCCATACCTCACCTTATGCATCTCTTCTCCCTTTGTAATATGCTTTATAAAAAACCAGTACATGTGTTTCCTTGAGTTCTGTGAGCCACTCTAGCAAATTAATTGAACCCAAGGAGGGGGGCATGTGAACCTGGATCAATAGCCAGTTGGCCAGGAGCACAGGCAAAATAATAAAACCACCTTTGCAAAGATGATGACAGTGCAAGAAATCTGACAAGGCTGACTCCGTTTTGCTTCTGGCCTCACAGGCTATCTTCACTCGTTTCTGGGCAGAGGCTGAGCTAACTATGGGAGGAAGTTAGTTTATAGTTTAATTTGGAAGCAAGGATGATAATAGTCCCTCCCTAAAATGTATCCCCTCCTTGTTTGGGGACTGAACTGCCTTTGTAAGACTAATTAGGATTATGGGAGAGGACTGAATTCTGCTAAAATACAGGCATAGTTTCTATAATTTCTTGCTGCACAGGAGTCATGTGGCCAGAGGTCACAAGGTTTGCAGCTTCTTCAGTTGCTCATGTAGTAGAACCTAAGATTGGTCTTTTGAGATCTTTTTCAGACTTTTGCATTCTGGAAACCAATTGACCCCACTGAGACTTGTGACTCATGACTTAACCAGTCCTGTGGTCCTTGACCCAGGAGCAGTCTCAGGGCAGGAGAACTGTTTCCACGTCCCTATGATTGCATCCCCAACCAGTCAGCAGCACCCATTCTCTAGTTCCCTGCCCACCAAACTATCCTTGACAAACGCTAACCTCTGAGCCCTCAGGGAGACTGATTCGAGTGATAATATCAGTTGTTTGTTTGGCTGGCCTTGCATTAATTAAACTATTTCTTTCCTGTGGTACCACGGTCTCAGTGAATTGGTTTTGTCTGTGCAGTGGGCAGGAGGAAGCTGTCAGGCTATTATAATAACCTGGGGCTTGTGACTGACCTTGGAAGTTGGGGGAGTCTTGTGAGGAGGAACCCTCAACCTTTGGGATCTGACACTATCTCCAGGTAAATCATGTCAGAACTGAACAGCTGCTGTCTGTGGTGGAATTGCTTGCTTGCCTGCTTATTGGTGGAGAGAAATCCCCACACATCTGGTCACCCAGGTTTTCTGTGCTGATGGTTGTGGTGTGAGAACAGAGGAAAAACAGTGTGTTTTTCCATTCATCTCTAGTGAAAAGGAGACCAACTCTGGAGCACTCTCAGATCAAATCTCCTTATGTATCAGGGGCATGCTCTGGCTTTCAAAAAGTTTAGCTAAGGTTATGTAAGAGGTATTTTCCCCGTCTTTCATCCAGGAGATTCTGTCTGAGTGCCAATGTCAGCAAAGCAGTACTCTATGCTCTTCCCACTGAAGAGGCAGAGAAACTTTCAGCCACTTTGAGATGGCTCCTCTTGCCTAATCTGGGGTCCTTTAAGGATCGCTGTCTCCCTTAACATTTCCAGATTTCCTAGCCTATGTCTGGAGTGGAGGCTCTTTCAATGGTCACGTTTTCTGCTCAAGCCCATGACAGGAATGGCAGGAACCCACCCAGGGGGAATGAGGTCTCCCAGGATCCTTCTCTCCTGTCCAGACACTCAGGCCACAGGCTGTGACTCCCGTTATTACCCATACCATCACCTCAGTGGTCTGGGGCTTTCTCGACAATTGCAGAACAGAGCGCGGGGTCTGGAGCAAGGGGAGGAGCTGAATTCCTGCCCTCTGCCATGCTGGTCCTCCGCTTAGCAGAGTTTGGGTCTGGGAGTAGAGGCACCTGGGGCACAGGACTTGGGGGAAGCGTGAGAAGGGCATGGAGGAGGGAGGGCCATGAGAGCTTCCCTTCCTTGAACTGTGCCCAGTGAGGTGTGAATCCAGCAGCCCAGGGCAGGGATTGGGCAGCTGCCAGAGAACAGTCACCAGAGGAACTGCGGGGCACCCGCCCTCCCTGTGGGTGTGGGAAGCAGGCTGCGGCAGGCTGCAGGTCAGGCAGACACCCCGCTGTGGGTGGCTGAGGAGGGTCTGCTCGTTGGCAGCACTGTCAGCCTAGATAAGCTCAGTGTGGGGAGGCAGCCAGGGAAACAGAAACCACGGCTCACAGCCCTGATGCAGGCCCTGGGCCCACTGGCTGGAGAGGCCTGAATTATTAAGCCCGGGAGAGAGGCTGGTTGGCACGAAGGCCGAGGGGGCCAGATCAGCTCCTCCCAGCTCCGTTCCGTCACCTGGGAGGTGAAGAACTCAGCGGGCCCTGGTTCTGGTTGCCCCAGCGTGACCAGCGCTGTAAACAGGGTGTCTGGCTGGTCTGGCACAGGCTGCAGCCAGGGCTGTCCCCACCCCGCCTCCTACCAGCTCCTCCTGGATTTCTCAGGGCCGTGGCCTTTTGTTTACAGGCTCCCGCCTCATCTTCCTCTCCCAGCCCAGAGCCTCTCTGCTGAGCACATTTTTAGCATTCCCTCAGAGCAGCTTTGCTTTTTCCCCTTCCTATAAAAGGTCTCCTATAAAAGGAGACCCTGCAGCTGCAGGCGCGCTGTGGTTTCCGGAGCCTCGGCTGTCATGGGACCAGTCACCAGGGTCCACCTGCGCTCGGATGCTGTCCTGGGGGTGCTGGCTGGAGAGAACCCTTCCACCCAGCTGAAGGGGTCTGGAGGAGGCCAAACCCGCTCCCACATCTGCTCTGGGCTGGCTTTGGAGTTTCCCTCTGAGCAGATAGGGCGAATGTGTCCCATTTCCGGTGTCTGAAAGAGAAAGGCTGAGGAACCCACCCAAAGTCATGGTGGTTGGAATGGTGTCCATGAAACCTACAAGGAGAGGCCAGGTCCCTGGCTATGCCACCTGCCTTGGGTCTAGAACCCTGGGGCAAGAATGAATCTGATGGGCCTGAGGATGATCTGGGTGGTTTGTGGATCCAGAAAGCCCTGTCTGGTTTTCTTTCCTGCTATCTTTTCTACAAATGCCTATATTTTTCAAAACCAGTGATACCCTGCTAGGATGCAGGCCAGCTACTTCCTTGGGACGACAGGACACCCTGGGCCTCTCTCTTCTTTGACAGCACAGCCCACTATTTCCTCCCTGGCACAGCTGTGGGCCTCACATTCCTGTTTTCTTTCCCCTGGGAAATAGGAATGGGAAAATTGCCCGGGAAAATTGTCCAACACTTGAAAATGGAGCAGAGATTCCTGCAGGTCCTTTGAGTCATGCTGGCTTTAGGCATTGTCTGGCATGCCAGCGGAAGAGGATTACCCACGTTCCTGGGGGGTAGACCTTCTTCTAATTTGCTATTTTCTACCCATTAGGTTATTTTGCAACTTCATGACAAAGGCCTAGGAAACTGATAGGGGTGCGGCTTGTTTTATAGTGATACAAATAAAAGTATTTTAGTCAAAAGGCCAGGGAGGACACTCATTCTATTTTACAGAATGAAGTATGGCCTCATAAATAATTGTAAAAAAGGAAAAGAAAAAAAAAAAAAGGCTAAGGCCAGGCACGGTGGCTCACGCCTATAATCCCAGCACTCTGGGAGGCCGAGGTAGGCAGATCACCTGAGGTCAGGAGTTCGAGACCAGCCTGGCTAACATGGTGAAACCCTGTCTCTACTAAAAATACAAAAATTAGCTGGCATGGTGGTGGGCACCTGTAATCCCAGCTACTTGGGAGGCTGAGGCAGGAGAATAGCTTGAACCTGGGAGGTAGAGGTTGCAGTGAGCCGAGATCACGTCACTGCACTGCAGCCTGGGAGACAGAGAAAGACTCCGTCTCAAAAACAAACAAACAAACAAACAAAAAACAAAGAAAAGAAAAAGAAAGACTACGATTTTATATAAAGTGATTTAACAATATGACTTTAATATTCTTTCCTTCAGTGATTAAAACTATTTCAATGTCTCCTACATTTTTTAAAAATCATCCTGCTGGTTTTCTCACTCATTAGTTAAATACTTTTTAGATATATGTTCATTCTATATTTGTGTGAAAGCCATGTTTTAAAATTTTAATTTTTAAAAATTAACATATAGCAAAATTGAGGGTTTTTCATGTACAGTTCTAGAATTCTAAACCATATATAGTTGTGTACCTGCTACCCCAATTAGGATACAAAACAGGTCCATCATCCCCCTGAAAAACTCCCTTGGGCCATCCCTTAGAACCATGTTTTTGACTTTTGGAAAATGACTCTTTCACAGAATGCAAAGGGTTATCAGTGACTAGGGAGTTGTGGGTGTGTCCGTCTTTATCAATTCCCACAGCCTCACCTGTGGAGATGCCCTGTCTGTCAAGCCTAGAGAAAAGCGTGGGGCATGAGGATTTGGCTCTGTCACACCGCTCATGGCCCTCCCTCCCAGGGCTTCCAAGATCTGATTGAATTAAACATGAGAACGAAGAGAGGAAAACACGCCTTCACCTGCAGAGCGCTTTGGGGACGTCTCCAGGTGTGGGTGGTGGAGTCAGCCACAGGACGGGTAAGTAACCGAAGGGAACATTGGCACCCAAGTCAGGTGTCCCCTTGGCTCCTTCCCTCAGGAGAACCTGCTCTTTCCTCACTAGGAAGCTGGCAACATCCAGACTTCCCTGCAAGGGCAGGAGGGACTTTGTGGAGTGGTACAGTCACAGGAGCAGAGGAGGAAGGGGCTCTTGGAGTGAAGTTGCTGGGAATTAAGATGTGCTGCTCTCATCGCCTGGGTGTTACTTCAGTTGGAGAAAAAAGAGGCTTCACCATTTCTATTTGTGCAGTGTTATCCTCAGCAAAGAGGACTGGGAACATGGTACACGGGAAGAGGGAGCCAGGGCTGCAAGTGGACAACCACGCCCAGGGACAGGGAGCGAGGCATAGGGATGTTCCCAGATAAAACTCCTCAATCAAACTGAGTCAGATACACATATTCTCTCTTTCTCTTTCACATTCTCTTTCTCTCTCTTTCATATTTTCTCTCTCTCTCACTGAGCTGTTTTTCACTCAGCATTCAGAGCCTTTGGTATGTGTGGATACTAAGTAGGACATCAGGTCTTCATAAAAGTCCATAATTCTGTCTTTAATGCCCTCCCTTTAAAATGTATTTTGTTGGCCAGGCGCGGTGGCTCATGCCTGTAATCCCAGCACTTTGGGAGGTCGAGGGGGTAGATCACTAAGTCAGGAGTTCAAGACCAACCTGGCCAAGATGGTGAAACCCCGTCTCTACTAAAAATACAAAAATTAGCCAGTCATGGTGGTGGGCACCTGTAATCCCAGCTACTCAGGAGGCTGAGACAGGGAATTGCTTAAACCGTGAGGTGGAGGTTGCAGTGAGCTGAGATTGTGCCACTGTACTCCAGCTTGGGCGACAGAGACTCTGTCTCAAAAAAACAAAACAAAACAAAACCAAAAAACCAAAACCAACATGTATTTTGTAGCCTTTTATTTGTCTTTACTGAAAAATGGAAAAACCATGAAGGCAGACTTCCTTGGGATTTGCTGCATCTAACTGGTGCCCTTTCCCTTTCCGGAGGCCTCCCTTTCCCTGCTGCGAGAGGCGTGTGTGGGCCTGGTAGGAAAAGGAGTCTCGGACACCGGCTCCAGGGCTCCCTAGCCAGCCTCGTGGGCTTTGTGGCAATCCTAACACTCAATGGTGTGATCTGCTCTGACTTCCAAGTTCTCTTTTCATAAGAATGTGTCTTATCTCTAGGGTGACTGTGTAACTTTTAGCTTTCAAACCATGACGTTATTAAGAGTGAAAGGAGATGTGAATAATCATAACTCTGGGACCATGTGTGTCAACCGAGACTGTGGCAGGCAGGCAGCAAAGTATAGTCACTCCCATCTTTCAGAGTAAATTGGGAACATTTTCTATGAAGGGGCCCAGTCTGTTCTTCTATGATAAGATATACTTGGCCTTTGTACCCAGAGAGATGAGTGTCTTTTGCATGTCAATGAGATGACTGGTGGCTGGGGGTCCCTAGATAGCTTCAGGATGGGGGCTGCTCTCCAGAAAGACCACGGCAGGAGGAGGGGGTTGGAACTCTCAGTCCCATCCTGGACCTCCTGGGAGGAGAGAGGGGTTGGAGATTGAGCCAATCACCAATGGCTAATGATTTAATCAATCATGTTTAGGTAATGGGATTTCCATTGACAGTGGGAGGAACTCCAAATAGTGAGAGATTTTTTTGCCCATCCAAGCATATTTTTCACAGGTTAAAGTCACTTTTGTCTTTATTTTTTTTTCCCCAGACATGTAAACCTGTTCTCCTAGAGTCCTGTAGTCAGTCCTTAAACTGCCCCCAGTACCTTGTCCTTTGCATCCCTTCCATTTGGCTGTTTCTAACTTATATCCATTCTGATAAACTGGTAATAGTAAAGTACTTTCCTGAGTTCTGTGAGTCCTTCTAGCAAATTATCCAATCTGAGGAGGGGGTTGTGGAAACCTGATTTATAGCTGGTTGATCAGAAGTACCAGGGACAACCTGTGACTTTCGACTGGCATCCTAAGTGGCGACAGTCTTATGGGACTGAACCTGAAACCTGCGGTTCCTGCACTTACTCCAGGTCCAATCCAACATATTAGTTAATCCCACATAGTGATCAGAAGGAAATGGAATTGTAGGATGCAATTCCTATGGAGAGTTGGAGACCTCCTTGAAGTCCTCTTCTGCATTGGTCCTAGAGCTTTGTTAGGAGATGCTTAATAAACACTGACTGATGGCTGCTTCTCTAAGGTGCTTTCTTCCCAAGAAATTCAACCCAGTACAAATTTAGAAGAAGCTTCTTGGTTTAGGTCAACATTTTATTATAGGTTGGGCTAGCTTTGGCTGTTAAACATCAACTGTTGTGAATGAACACTGAGAGACAACAGGTGACTTGTGATGGAAGGAGACTCTTTCAGAGAAGCCAGCCAAGGTCAGGCTATTGCAGGTAGCATTTGTCTGATAAGTTACAAGTATGTGGCAGAGGCTCTTGGGACCCCAGTTGTGCTGGAGACAAGAGCTAAGTATTGGCATGGCCAAATGGAATTCCTTCCTGGTATCCACTTTGTGTGAGAACCCACTAGGACTTTTTGAAGAAATGAAGGTAATTTTAAGGACTGACTACAGGATTCTAGGAGAACAGGTTTACATGTCTGGGGGAAAAAAAATAAAGACAAAAGTGACTTTAACCTCTGAAAAATATGCTTGGATGGGCAAAAAAATCAATCCATAATAAAAAGCTGTAGTTTGAGATTTACGGTGGGGAGTCTCTTGTATGTATCCCTGGGTGGTTGATGGTTGATGACTTCTGACCCAGCCCTGGTAGAGGAATCCAGGAGGCCCTAAGAAAAAGAAAAGAGGGCTGGGAGCAGTGGCTGACGCCTGTAATCCCAGCACTTTGGGAGGCCGAGGCAGGCGGATCATGAGGTCAGGAGATCGAGACTATCCTGGCCATGGTGAAACCCCATCTCTACTAAAATACAAAAAATTAGCTGGGCACAGTAGTGTGCGCCTGTAGTCCCAGCTACTCAGGAGGCTGAGGCAGGGGAATCTCTTGAATCTGGGAGACGGAGGTTGCAGTGAGCCAAGATGGTGCCACTGCACTCCAGCCTGGCAAAAGAGCAAGACTCCGTCTAAAAAAAAGAAAAGAAAAGAGGGCCGGGCGTGGTGGCTCATGCCTGTAATCCCAGCACTTTGGGAGGCCAAGGTGGGCGGATCACTTGAGGTCAGGAGTTTGAGACCAACCTGACCAACGTGGTGAAACCCCGTCTCTACTAAAAATACAAAAATTAGCTGGATGTTGTGGCATACACCTGTAATCCCAGCTAGCTACTTGAGAGGCCAAGGCAGGAGAATCACTTGAACCTGAGGGTGGAGGTTGCAGTGAGCCGAGATCCACTGCACTCTAGTTTGAGCGACAGAGCGAGACTCCATCTCCAAAAAAATAAGAAAATGAAAAGAGCAGGAGTGGTCCTTTTGGAGCCTTATAAACCAACTGTGAATACTGATCAGGAGAGACATCTCTTCTGCCTCAAAGGGTTAGAAACTGGCAGGCTGTGCTCTACCACATCCCAAGAAGCACATACACATAACAGACACCAAAGAGAAATCTTCCCAGCAAATGACAGCCAAGTGTTGCATCCTAAAGTCAGAATATCATGATGGTTTTTTGTTAGAGGAAATCCAACATCTTAAAGAAGGGGACTCTTTGGTCTAATTGGCACCGGGGCAATGGGGTAGTGGCAGTCCCAACATGGGGTAGTGGCGTTTATGGTCAGATGGTCGGAGTACATAGTAATGTCCTCGCTGGGGAGAGCCAATGACTACAAAAACCTGGGAGCTGTGTTGTTAATGGCCAACACCGGCAGTGATGTATGGAGCTGGCAATATCACTGCTGGTCTTGATGATGGCCAGGTTGGTGCTTATACAAAACCTGCTGCTGATTCCAATGAAGCACAGTGAAGAATAGCCCAGAGAGACGCCCAGGAAGGTGTTATCAGTGGAGACAGTGTTGATGAGATATCAGGGTCCTGCCAGGAGGAGGGGGTGGGGACCATGGGGCCAGGGCCTGGGGTCAAAAATATTTATATTCACACTGCAGTTGTGACTCAGTCCCTTAGGATGCTGTGACTGGAAAACACATATTACACTATAACCTCCACTTCTTGAGTTCCAGTGATTCTCTTGCCTCAGCCTCCTGAGTAGCTGGGGTTACAGATGTGCCATGATGCCCTGCTAATTTTTTTGTATTATTTTTAGTAGAGACGGGGTTTTGCCATGTTGGCTTGGCTGGTCTCGAACTCCCGACCTCAAGTGATCCCCTGCCTCTGCCTCCCAAAGTGCTGGGATTACAGGCGTGAGCCACTGCGCCCGGCCCTTTATGATTTTTGATATGCAGCTCATATTCAAAATTACTGCTTGGCTTCTTTGCCACAGAGCCTTACTTCTCAGACAGGGCTTCTCATTGGGTCTCAGTGGTAGACACTCTGAAGGATGCCTGCCTCACTCTTTGAAGTGAATTATTTTGTGTATCACCTTGATCCTAAATAAGGTCAGACAACCCCAATATGCTCTAAACATTTGTTCAAATCTTATTAAACTATTTTCATGCAGTATAATAAAATGCTATTAATATCTCTTGGTTTAATTCATTATCATTTTGCATGTGGTGACACTGACTGAGCCCAGGCTCTACCAACTCTGCCTTTGTTTTTTTCTTTTTCAATGTTTAATTTTGGAGGTACTTAGTAGGTATACATCCCTCGTCATTTTGAAATTAAAATGTGTCTTTAGGCTGAGCACAGTGGCGCACACTTGTAATCCCAGTACTTTGGGAGGGTGAGGTGAGAGGACTGCTTGAGCCCAGGCGTTTGAGGCCAGCCTGGGCAATTTAGAGAGGCCTCATTCCTACGAAACAAAAAGTTAAAAATTAAAAACCAAATATGTCTCTTAGTGATTTTTTTCTTTTTTCTTTTTTCAATTACATATTCACTGTAACAAAAAAGTTTGAGAATATGGATAGGCAAAAAGAAGAAAATAAAAAACACCCCAGTCCCATTCTCAGAGTTAGTCATTGCTTACCACTTGCTGTATTGATTTCCTTCCCATCTTTTCCTGTGTATGTGCATGTGAATATTTGTGTATAAAAACACACACACACCTATAAGACATAGATAAGATGTCCAGCTACCTCAATAACTGGATTATTCGTTTCTAATACATACACTTTGTCATGTTTTGCCTATTTTCATTTCATAACCATCTGTTCTTATTTATGATGGCTATTCTTTCATTTAGTTCTCTGAAGTTTTATGTATACATTTTAAAGCCCCCTTCAAGATTGTCTATTATCTCTAGTTCCTTAAGTTTAAATTTTCTTGTTTGGTGTTGCTGATCTGTTTTTGTCTATGAGCTTGTCTTTCATGGGAGTCATCTTGGGGACTTCTCCCCTGTGTGGTCTGGGTTTTAGAGGGAGGATTCCGGTGAGGATGTTTCAGCGTTTTCCTATGGAATAGAGCACTGACTCCAAACCAAGTCTATGGCTAGTGGACCAGGTCTGTTGACTGTTTCTACTGATAGCTGGAGAGATGGCTTGTGTTTAGCCACAGCCTTGGGTAGCCTTCTTCCTGAAGGGGCAGCATGGTCCTGACTCCTGGACTCACAGCTTCCTGGTGCATGTGGGTCTCACGACTCATTGAAATCTCAACCACAGCTCATCCAGTCTGAGTCCCCTGTGGGCCTTTTGGCTTTAGCTCCCATTTACAGGCATTCTTTATTTTATTATACTTTGCTTTATTGCACTTTGCAGATATTGCATTTTTTTTTTTTTTTTTACTTTATGGCAACCCTGCATCAAGCAGGTCTATTGGCACCATTTTTCCAATAGCATGTGCTCTTGTTACCCAGGCTGGAGTGCAATGGCGCGATCTCGGCTCACCGCAACCTCTGCCTCCTGGGTTCAGGCAATTCTCCTGCCTCAGCCTCCNGGAGTGCAATGGCGCGATCTCGGCTCACCGCAACCTCTGCCTCCTGGGTTCAGGCAATTCTCCTGCCTCAGCCTCCTGAGTAGCTGGGACTACAGCACGCGCCACCATGCCCAGCTAATTTTTTGTAGTTTTAGTAAAGACGGGGTTTCACCATGTTGACCAGGATGGTATTGATCTCTTGACATTGTGATCCACCTGCCTCGGCCTCCCAAAGTGCTGGGATTACAGGCTTGAGCCACCGCGCCCGGCCTAGATATTGCATTTTTTACAAATTGAAGGTTTGTGGCAACCCTGCATGGAGCAAGTCCATTGGTGCCATTTTTCGAATAGCATGAACTCACTTCATTAGCATTTTTTAGCAATAAAGTATCTTTTAATCAAGATATGTACATTGTTTATACATATGCTATTGCACACTTAATAAACCATAGAATAAGGTAAACACACTTTTATATGCACTAGGAAACCAAAAAATGTGTGTGACTTGCTTTATTGTGATATTTACTTTATTGTGATGATCTGGAACTAAACTGGCACTATGTCTGGGGGATGTCTGTATGCCTTTGCTCCTACTCTGTCCCTGGAGATTGCCCTTTCTTGCTTGGAGCTTGGACATAGCAATCTAAAATATGTTTTCATATTTTATTAAGTTTTTCTACTCATTTGCAATAGGAGGTGACAGCAGTACTGGGAGTTCACCCTGTGCTCAACCTGTTGACCTGAAATTCATCACCAATTATACTGATGTTGGATGATTTGTGTTTGTTCTCCATACATCCAACATCTTCTTAACTACTTTGTCATTTTTTTCCATGTTCACCAGAATTATCTCAAGGTTTTCCTGAGCTGGGACAATTTTAAGCTTCCATGATGTTTCTAACTTATCTAATAGCTCCATAAAGTCTTGTTTTCATCCTGAATTTTTTTCCTTAGCTCTGAATTTCCTTTGCATTTCACTTGATGGACTTATCAAGTCATCCTTGGGTTCTTGTTTTACTAAATTTCAAAAGCATATTAAATATTTTAAAATTAATTATATACTAAGCTAATATAGTTTATTAATTATTAAATTAATGTAATTAAATTAATATGAGTAATTAAGTATTAAATATTCTTATTGGTTCTACAATGTGATGCATTCTCAGAAGTTTTCTTCTGTACCTGGGAGAGTGATTTCTTCCAGTGTGGATATCTGGGTGTGTCTTTTTCATGTTGTGTTTCTTGATTTTCTTCTTTGTTTGTTTTTGAGACAAGAGTCTCACTCTGTCACCCAGGGTGGAGTTTCGGTGGTGCAATTATGGCTCATTGCAGACTCTACCTCCTGTGCTCAACCTATCCTCCTGCCTTGTCCACTAGAGTAGCTGGGACTACAGGTGTGTGCCACTACACCCAGGTAATTTTTTCTATCTTTTGTAGAGACAGGGTCTCACTATGTTGCCTAGCCTGGTCTCGAACTACTGGGCTCAAGTGAGCCTCCTGCCTTACCCTCCCAAAGTGCTGGGATTATAGGCATGAGCCACCGCACTCGGTTTCTTACTTATTTTCCCTCTTTTCTTTCTCCTACTCTGCCTTCTCCTTCTTGGTGTTCTTCTTTTTAAAATCTAGTATGTCGGCTTAGCTTCCATGCAACCTCTTTTAATTTTGCACAGGTAATTCTGGTCAGACCTTCTAATGCTCTGAGAGTGTGAGGGTGAATTCTTTTTGACACCTTTTCTAGTTACCTGTCATTCCCTCAAAACTAGAGTTTGGGGGCTGGGTGGTACTTCTTTCCTGTATCCTGAGGATCACACAGACAGGCGAAGGACAGAGGTGGGTCTGGCTCCCTCCTGACATGGTCTAGTGTCCCACACCTGGGTCCACTCCACTTGGCAGGTGCATGTTCCCTCTTGGGACTTCAGCTCATTCCCTTGGACAGCATGGAGCCCTGAAAGTGGCAAGTCCAGTCACTCCTCCAGCTGTTGCTGGCTCCTGTGATGGAGCTCAGGGGCTCCTCCTCTCTGGGATTTCTTCTGGACTTCCCAGGCTGCCAATTGAGCCTCTTGGCCTTCTTTGTGCCGAATTGAGAGGTGCTGGTGACCCTTCTTGGGATCCTGTTCTCTAACCTTCCCTCATTTGGCTTCAGCTGTGTGTGTGGGAGACAGCTAACATTCCGTTCTGAGACCGTCTATTTCTTTCCTCTTGACACCTTTTCAGTCTTATGTCAAGGTTGTACTGTTTTCCATGTTTGGTTGCTTCTGGTTAGCTTTTGACTTTTTTGCTTTTGTTTTGTTTTGTTTTGTTTTTGAGATAGAGTTTCACTCTTGTCGCCCAGGCTGGAATGCAGTGGCACGATCTCGGCTTACTAGAACCTCCGCCTCCCGGGTTCAGGCAAATCTCCTGCCTCAGCCTCCGAAGTAGCTGGGACTGTAGGTGCCCGCCACCATGCCCAGCTAATTTTTGTATTTTTAGTAGAGCCTGTTGGTCAGGCTGGTCTCAAACTCCTTACGTTAGGTAATCTGCCTGCCTCAGCCTCCCAAAGTGCTGGGATTACAGGCATGAGCCACCAAGCCTGGCCAGCTTTTGACTTTTTTCCAGAAAATTATTCTTTGATCTCCTTATGATGTGCCAGATAGAAGGAGGTGTGTTTCTAGCCTCACTTGTGCCACCTTTACCCAAAGTCCAGCCACATGTGCTGTCAAGGCTCCGAGCAAGACCCCAGGAACTCCTGGGTCTTTGCTACTGCCAGAGGGTTGCACCTGCTCCTCAGATAGAAGACCCTCCTCTCATGGTTTCTCTTTCTCAGACCCCCAAACCCTTGGTTTCTTTATATTTGAAATGAGCTTTTCATATGCAATTAACCTATGTTGAAACTTTACCAACTCTAAAATGAAATTATACTTCCTTCCTACATTTAACTCAATCTAACCATAGAGTCCCCTCCCCAGTGTTTCTGAAAGTTTCCCAGGGACAGCTTTGCACAGCTCCAGAAAGTGTCTCTCACTCCCACTCCGCCCTTTGCTTCTTACTGCCACAATTCTGCCTCTGTAGCTTATGGGACTGGTGACTTAGTGACTCTGCCAGGCCTCAGAAAGGGGACATTGCCCTCCCCAATCCCCTGCAGCATATCTGACCACAGGTTCCACTGAGGGGGGGCATAAAGAAAGCAGACTTAGAAATTTCCATCTGCCTCCAGAGAAGTGTCTTGTATACAAAGGCCTCCATTTGGTAGGGGCCACTTTAACCCCCACCAACAGCAATACACAGGTCCCCCTTCTCCACAGAGACAGGAAGAAATCCTTCCCTTTCCAGCCCACAACACTCTTCCTTGGCTGCCTTGGGATGACAGACCCTGAGAACACCCCTTTCTGTTAGGGGCAATCTCCCTCCTCCCCCCATGCCTGAAGGTGTGCTCTGACCCTTTAGCCTCCCGAGAAAATATACAACCATCCCAGCGGTTCGCTGTCAGAGCCTCGGGGCTCATCAGGCAGCACTGTTCCCTCCCTGGGCATCATGGCAGCCTTTCCTCCAGCCTGAGGTGGGGAGAGGGTCAAGTCTTCCGACCTGTGGTCACCCCACCTCAGGAACAAATGTTGGACGACCAAGCGCTCATGTCACCCAAGAGCCAAAGGGCAGGCTCAACCAAGATATTTAAAAATGAACACCTTAGGCTGGGTGTGGTGGCTCACGCCTGTAATCCCAGCACTTTGGGAGGCCAAGGCGGGCGGATCACGAGGTCGGGATATCGAGACCATCCTGTCCAACATGGTAAAACCCCATCTCTACTAAAATACAAAAAATTAGCTGGTGTGGTGATGCATGCCTGTAATCCCAGCTACTTGGGAGGCTGAGGCAGGGGAATTGCTTGAATCTGGAAGGCGGAGGTTGTAGTGAGCCCAGATCATACCACTGCACTCCAGCCTGGTGACAGAGCGAGACTCCGTCTCAAAAGAAAAAAAAAAAGACACCTTAGAACACTTGTCTAATTTGTTTGGGGGCAGTTTTACCTATAAACACAATTAATGTTTCCTAACGGGGCCCATAATGACTTTGCTCAGAATCATCCCAGCTGGGCTTCCTCCAGAACAGCGGTGGCTTCTCGCCTCGCAACAGGCGGCCTGAGAGTGCTGTCCAAGACGGTTAAAATGTGAGCACACTGGCGGCGGACTCACTCGAAAGGGTTTCCAAGGCTATGCCTGAGATAAGCCTGGCTTCTGGAGGCCTCTCTGCAGAGGAACCAATCCCACGCCCACCCCCTGATTGGACAGTAAGGCTCAAAGCTCCAGTTCCCCCCTTCCTATGTGGCTTTGCAGGTTCTGTGTCTGACTGGGCTGCCACTTTTCTCACCGACCTCTGGTCTGTGCTGCAGAGCATCCTAGCCACACAGGAAAGGTGGGAGCAGTGGGTGGCTTCAGGCCAACTGAGGTTTCAATCCAGTTCCCCTTCCCTACCACCTGCTTTACCTGCCTGGTGCTACCTCTGCAAACATCACCTGCTGGGACAGCGTGGGTGGGAGGGGCTGGTGAGGAGGATTATTTCTCGTTACTGCCTTGGAGAAGCTTCTGTGGGCATTGCTCACTCCCTTGTTCTGGGCAGAGAAGGAAGCCACCTGCTTTAGCCAAGGTTTTAGCTCAATGACCAGATGAGAGGCTTCAATCTGCCACAGAGAATGAGGGAAAGTTGTGGAATCATTGGTGGAGGCAGGATTGGAAATCTCTTGCAGCCAGAAAAATCACCATCGCAGTGGGACACTAGAAACCATCTCTGCGACTGAACCTGTCTTTGCTCCCACCTTTCTTGGGTGTTTAGATGGTTTTGTGACACTGACCTCAGGCAGGTGAGAAAAGTGGCAGTGCAGTCAGACAATTCACAGAGGCCAGACGGGAAGGGGAGAGCTGGAGCTTCTGAGTCTTATTATCCAACTAGCCAGGAAGTTGGGGGTGGGCTTCACTCTTCTCTACAGAGAGGCCTCTAGGAGCAGCCTTATCTCAGGCACAGCTTATGAAACTGTTTTCTGGGATTCCATGTTTGGATCCCCTTCCATGAACCTTCGTGGAAGCTGTAAAAAAAAATTTTTTTTTAAAAAAAGCTCTTTCCTGTGAGCCAGCCACCAGTGTGCTTAAATCTTAACAAACATCATGACCTTTACTTAATAAAGGCCTGGGGGAAAGCCAGGGCAAGTGTTCCCACTTTAAAGGGCTTCATAAACGACGTGGCATCTGCAGTCACAAGGGTGACATGATTAGCCTGCTGTCACTTGAGTCATTTTTTCCAGATGTGGTGAGGGGCAAGGCAGCCAGCTGGTGTCATGGAAAAAGCTCTGGATTCGAGTCTCGGTCAGATGTTGGCTACCCACTCAAACTGCTGCTGTGGCAGCCCTGCCTCCTTGCACCGCCGTTTCACATCTCTGATGTGGGAGATGAAGAGGGGGATGATCCATGCCTAGTATTTTGCAAACAGAATGCATGCATTTACAGATACAAGAGCACTGAAAAAAACCCAAGCCATTGTTTCGGCAGGCAGGCTGTGTAGGGGGATGTTCACTGGACTTGATGTTTGAAGACTCAGTTTGGAACCCAGCTA
>NW_016107338.1:11278516-11285859 GCF_001604975.1 Cebus imitator | reverse complement strand
TTTTTGTAGTTTTAGTAGAGACGGCGTTTCACCGTGTTGACCAGGCTAGTCTCAAACTCCCGACCTCAAGTGATCCGCCCATCTCAGCCTACCAGAGTGCTGGGATTATAGGCATGAGGCACTGCTCCTGGCTGGATCCAAGCTAATTCCTAATCACGTAAATCTAAGGAAGTGATATAGTGTCTTCAGACCTCAGTTTTCTCCATTGTCGAATGGGTATAATCACCCTGCACCTGGCTCTCTTGAGAGGTAGATTAAATGAGATGGGGACGCATGGGAAGTGCTGTGGGATGGCATTCTCAGATGTTATTTGACGCTGTCCAAGGTAAAACCTTCTTGTTTGGGCTGCTAGGGCAGAGCACTTTTGGGCCTCCCAAGTCCATTCTCTTTCAAGAGAAGACAGCAGCTGCCAGTTGCCCTGGAAACCTGGACCAGCAGCAGGCTTCCTGCAGGGACTTTCCTGCCCCAGCACAGTTGTCAGTTTCCCTTCTCAACCTCAGCTGAGGCCGGAAGTGTGGTGGAGATACGCAGGTTTCTCAAGCAGGGCCTTCCGCAGAGCACACGGTGCCCACTGGCATTGCCTGCTGAAACTTCTCCTTGCTTTGTGGAAGAGAACCTGGTTACACTTCTCACTGTCTTTTCTGCTTTCTTTCTGTGACTCATGTTTGTGAGTATTTCAGGTAAACACTTGCAGAGAGCAGCCTTCTTGGCTCAGTTTTCGGCTCTCCATGTTCTCTGTGCCAGGCTGCTGACCCTTCCCTCTGTGTCCAGCCTCGTGTCCCCTGGGAATAGGTCAGGCGCCTGAGATCCCGGCTGCCTGGGCTGTCTTCAGCCAGGAACTGAGGCGTTTGTCTCTGTAGCAGTGGGTTTCTTTCACTGCTGTCCTTTGCGAAGAGCGGAGGCTGCCTGTTTCTCCCCTGCCCTTCCTGACAGGAAACTAGCACTGGCTAAAATTTCTCCAGGGCTGACATGCTTCTCAGTGTCCTGGTCCCATGTTCAATATAAAAGTCCTGTGAATCACCAGTCTTCAGGGGTAACACTTCTTATTCTCAGAAAGTCAGGACCAGCCTGGGAGGATTTCATACCTTCCTGGGATTTGCTATTTTGACCATCCCCTATCTGTTTTCCTGTAATTATCTGCTGTGAAACTTATAAAACTAAAATGCCACAGGTGCTTACCTATGGGGCAACCAAAAAATAGAAGGCCTTGAACTCGAGTCCCTCTGTACATGTGGGTTTCTATGAGGGGCAGGTAGGCAGCTGCCTGATGAGAGGGCAAGAAAGCCTAGAGCTGACAGGGCACCAGAGAGGGGCAGAGGAGCCTGTGGGCAAGTCCCTGATCTGTGCCAGCCAGGAAGTTGTAGAAGGCAGGGAGTAGTTGCCATGATTATGTGATTCTTGTAGGAGTGGTTCCTGAGATTAGTTGGAGAGGCCCTTTATCATGGATTGGAGAGCTACGCAAACTCTTGTTTCACAGGTCCAATAAAGGACAGCTACCAGGGATTATTCCTTTCAAACAGGAATAATAAAAGTGTAAAACCATGTCACATCTCTGGTAGCTGTCCTTTATTGATATTTTTGTTTTCTTTCTTTTCTCTGTGTCCTGCCTTATCTCATGAATGTTCATGTTAAACCTGGGAGGTGGCAGTTTTATCATCCCCATTTTACAGAAAAGGAAAAGCAAAGGGCAACCACATGGGCTAAAAATGTCACATCTGAGTGGCTTTCCTGAAAGTGTGCCAGATGCCAGGTGTCCTGCTAGGTACTTTCCCAAGTAGCATCTGGAATCCTCAGAAGAGCTCTGTGGGGTAGGCTCTGTTATCCCCACTTTATAGGTGTGGCCCATGAGGTCCCCAGAAGATGACCTGCCCAGGGTGTAAGTGCAAGTCTGCCAACTTCGCTGCAGCTTTCTGCAGCACAGAAAGCTGGTCCAGCTCTTCAACTGGTTAGAAGGCTGGTTAGGAATCAGCCATGGGTCCCTATCACATCCCAGACCATCACAGACCTCCGTGCTGCTAGAGGGTGGTAACCTGCTCTTGGCTGGCTCACCCACCATCTAATCCCTAAGCAGGCCTGAGAAGGAGGAAGGAAAAGGGAACACCTGGCCCAACAAGGGGCTTGGACCCAGGTCACTTGTACCTACCATGTTTACTTGCACAGTCTCCTCACCTCCTGTACTTATTCTGCGGGGGCATGAGCTTGGCCATTATAAACAAGGAAGGTAAACTTATTTATTAGCTGCTGTGAGTCCTACTCTGTGCTTTTCCTGCTCACAAAATCTCTGTGACACAGAGAGCAATCCCATTTCTACAGAAGCAGGAACTGAGATAGAGGGGTCATGAATGCATCCAGCCATACAGCCAGTGGTGGTCAAGCCAGGATTCAACCCAAGGCTGCTGGCCTCCAGAGCTCATGGGATTTCTTTCAAACCAGAGTAAATAGTTTAGCATTATCCTCTCTTGGTACTCCTCCTGCATGAGTGAGTTCTCACAAGATCTAGTTGTTTAAAGGTGTGTGACACCACCCTCTTCTCTCTCAGTCCTGCTCCTGCCATGTAAGACACCTGCTCCACTTTGTCTTCTGCTATCAGTAAAAGCTCCCTGAGGCCTCCCAGAAGCAGATGCTGCCATGCTTCTTCCTGCAGAGCCTGTGGAACTGTAAGCCAATTAAACCCCTTTTGTCTATAAGTTACCCAGGCTCAGGTATTTCTTTACAGCAAGGTGAGAGCAGACTAATACATTTGTTTTTGATGATCTTGTTAGTTTTGAGGAGTACTAGTCATGTATTTTGTAGGCAACCCCTCAATTGAATTTGTTGAATGTTTTCTCATAAGACTGGGGTTTTGGGTTATGGAGAGGAAGTTCATTTCATCACATCATGTCATGGGTACATACTATCAATATGATATGTCACTGTTGACGTTGACCTTGATCATTTGGTTGAGGTAGTGTTTGTCAGTTTCCCCACTGTGAAGTTACTTCTCCCCCTTCCCACACTGCATTCTTTGGAAAGAATAGTACTATGTGTAACCTAAGGAGTGGAGAATTATGCTGTCTTCCTTGAAGGCTGGGTATCTATGTAAATTATATGGAATTTTCCTGCACAGGGAGAGATGTGTCTATGTATTTTTGAACATATATGTAGTATTATACTCAGCTATTATATTTTAAGTTGTATTATGTACTTAGATTGAGGTTCATTCTTGTTTTTTTCATGAGATGAAATCTTGCTGTCACCTAGGCTGGAGTTCAGTGGCATGATCTTGGCTCACTGCAACCTCCACCTCCCAGGTTTAAGTGATTCTCCTGCCTCAGCCTCCCGAGTAGCTGGGATTACAGGCACCTGCCACCATACCTGGCTAATTGTTGTATTTTTAGTAGAGATGGGGTTTCACCATGCTGGCCTGGCTGGTCCCAAATTGCTGATCTCAAGTGATCTGCCTACCTTGGCCTCCCCAGAGTGCTGGGATTACAGGCGTGAGCCAATGCATCTGGCCAAGGTTCATTCTTACACTTAAAAATATGCATATCAGAGAGTCTGCTTGATGATTTATCTTGTTTGTAGCTGAGGTCTTATCAGATCTGAGTAGAACATGTTTTTTAATAATCACAGAGTAAGCCCTCTATTAAGGGCTTACTCTGTCTAGTTCTCAGCATGTTACATACTGTATGAATTCACTTAATCCTCACAACTACCCTCTGAGGTGGGAACTATTATTATCCCCATTTTGCAGATGAGGAAACAGAGGCCCAGGGAGGTCAGATAACACACCCATATAACTAGAGAGTGGCAGAGCTGGGGTGAACACTGGCAGCCTGGCTCCAGAGCCCATTCCATAGCAGCTGCCTCTGCCCCCCTGGCCTTGCTAGGCCTCAGTGTCGCAAACACACCATTCTCTGATCTCCTGGAGGTAACAGAGCTGCCATTATCCCAGGAGGCAAGGCTGTCCCAAGAGCATAGACCAATAGTAGGGTTGTCACCAGCTTCTAGGTGTCACCTCAAGGCTCCTCACTGCTTCTATTATTATTCTAATAGTTCTGAGCTAGGCATGAGGTAATTTGAGCTTTTAGACCTTGATCATTTCACTAAGGTTTGCTGTTAGGCTTCAGTTTTGTCATCTAAAACAGCACTATCCTTCTGGAGTTGCCGTGAGGACAGGAGAGGAGTCTGCCAAGTGCTTAGCAGGGGCCTGGAGGGCAGAAAATGCATTCTGTGATGGGGAGGGGAGGAAAGCTCACAGAGCCTCTGACCCAGCTCTGTGCTGGAGCTACAATGCGGGCAAAAGACCATGAAACAAAACGTGATTTCAAAATAACTCAAGTCTTTCACGTGCGTTTCTCACACACTGGTAAGTGAACGTAGTCCTTTGGAAAACTGCACTTGATTCTCACAGTGGCCGCGTGAGAGTCACAGCTCTTCTTGCACATCCCCCTCTGTCTTCTCCCACACATGGCTCTCACTTGCTGCAGGCGCTCCTGGTCTGGTTCTCAGTTTCCGTTTCCTCTGATTTTTATCTCACAAATAGCTGGCAGGGCAGGGCTCCTTCCCTTGGACGGTGGGCTCCAGGAGGAACTGAGGAGACTGTCACCAGGACCCTTATTAGGGGCCACGGGGGTGGAAAAGGTTGGGAAATTGCCAGTCTTTTGTGTTTTTGAGACAGAATCTTGCTCTGTCACCAGGCTGGAGTGCAGTGGCCTGATCTCAGCTCACTGCCGCCTCCGCCTCCTGGGTTCAAGTGATTCTCCTGCCTCAGCCTCCTGAGGAGCTGGGATTACAGACACCTGCCACCACACCCGGCTAATTTTTGTATTTTTAGTAGAGATGGGATTTCACCATGTTGGCCAGGCTGGTCTTGAACTCCTGACCTCGTGATCCACCTGCCTCAGCGTCCCAAAGCGTTGGGATTACAGGCGTGAGCCACCACGCCTGGCCCTCACCAGTCATTTTTATCCCATCACATGAATCATTCTTTTTGGCAGAGAAGGTAGGTGCCTGTATTAGTACCACAAACTGTGGCTTAAAATGACAGAACTCTATCCTCTCACAATTCTGGAGTTAGAAGTTAGAAATCAAGGTGGTGGCAGGGCCATGCTTGCTCTAGAGCCGCTAGGAGAAAATCCCTCTGATGAAAGAAAAACTTCAGCTGAATTACATTTAAAGGAGTTTGAGTTTAATTAAATGAACAATTTATGAACCGGGCAGCCCCCAGAATCACAGCAGATTCACAGAGACTCCAGTGCAGCCACATGGTGGAAGAAGACTTATAGACAAAGAGAAATGACATACAGAAATTGGAAGCGGGGTACAGAATGGCTGGATTGGTTACAGCGCAGTGTCTGCCTTATTTGAACATGGTTTGAACTTTCAGCAGTGTATGAATGGTTGAAGCATGGCCTCTGGGATTGGCCAACACTTAGGTATTGTTACAGGTGCATACTATAAGTTAGGTTTTCAATTTTGTGTGACTATTAGGCTAGGTTACAGTTCATCCACAAGGACTCAAATACAGAAGTACAGAGTCCTTCTCAGGACATATATAGTTTGCTTTAACACTTCCATGCCTCTTTTCAGCTTCTTATGGTTGCTCGCAGTCCTTGGTGTTTCTTGGCTTGTAGATCCATCATATTCATTTCTACCTCCATCTTTATGTGGCCGTCTCCCTGCGTATTTGTGTCCAAACTTCCCTCTTCTTATAGGGACACCAGTCATTGGATTAGGGACCACTCTGGTTGATCCTAACTTGATTACATCTGCAAAGACTCTATTCCCAAATAAGGCCACATTCACAGGTTTGGTGGCCAGGATATATCCTTTTGGGGAACATAACAATAATATGTAACAGTGCCATATTATTCAGATTGATTCTGAGCTAGCCCATTCCCAATCTAACATCTCCAAACCTCGTTCCCCTAGACCCTTGAGCTTGTCTGTGACTCTTGGCCAAATGAAGCTGTGAGGCAAGCTGCCCTGCTGACCAATGGCAGGGTCTTCCTTCTGGCTCCAGGCTCTGCACTGAAGAGCAGTGGGCCAGATGGGTATTACCCAGTGCTGTGGGGGAAGCCAAGAGGGCATAGCCAATAGGAAATATATTCTCCAGAACTGATCACTTTTCAGTTTAAAAAATAGGTAATTAATTGATATGTTTTAAAGGTATATGTCAACATAATATTTTATTAAGATTATGAGTGAAATTATTTCTTCTATGAAGAATCAATGTGAAGTTATGGTTACAATAGCAATTGCTATATCATATTAGTAGAGAAAAGAGAAACTATTCAATAACTGAAGCTAGGAAAGCATCCATATGGAGAAAAATGAAACTGGGCAGTGTCAAAGCATGTCTTCATTGTTTATCTTGGTAGAAAAGATAGAGGACTGCCAGGTGCGGTGGCTCACACCTGTAATCCCAGCACTTTGGGAGGCTGAGACAGGTGGATCACCTGAGGTCAGGAGTTCGAGACCAGCCTGGCCAATCAGGTGAAACCCCGTCTCTACTAAAAATGCTAAAATTAGCTGGGCATGGTGGTGGATGCCTGTAATTCCAGCTACTCCGGAGGCTGAGGGCAGAGAACCACTTGAACCCAGGAGGCAGAGGTTGCAGTGAGCTGAGATTGCGCCATTGCACTACAGCCTGGGCAACAGAGCGAGACTCCATCTCAAGAAAAAAAAAAGAGAATGTCTTTCTTTGACTAAAGAAGGGAAGAGGCCAGGCATGGTGGCTCATACCTGTAATTCTAACATTCTTGGAGGCCAAGACAGATGGATGGATCACTTGAGGCCAGGAGTTTGAGATTAGTCTGGACAACAAAGCAAGACCCCGTCTCTATAAAAAATATTTTTTAATTGTCTGGGTGTGGTGGCATGTACCTGTAGTCCCAGCTACTCAGGAGGCTGAGGTAGGAGGATTGCTTAAGCCCAGGAGTTCCAGGCTGCAGTGAGCTATGATTGAGCCACTGCACTGAAGCCTGGGTGAGAGAACAAGACCTGTTGCTAAAAAAAAAATTTAAAAAGAAGGTAAGAATTCTTTCCTTCTTTTTAAATTTTTTTTTTAGCAACAGGTCTTGTTAAATAGCACTTGGTTGCTAAATAGCACCAACCAGAAAGAGAACAGATTAATACATTACATTATTATTGACTATATTAAGTATATTATAAAATTGAATATTCACATTCTCTATGACCCAATGTGTACCTCAGGATATATCTATTAGAATACCCTTAGCAGCTCTGTAAATATCAGCGAAAACAAACAAAAACAAACCAGAAACATCCCAGATGTCCACTGATAGGTAAATGAATAAACAAATTGATATATTCACAGAGTAGAATATTACACAGTTAAA
>NW_016107338.1:11275617-11278453 GCF_001604975.1 Cebus imitator | reverse complement strand
AGGCTAGAGTGCAGTGGCATGATCTCAGCTCACTGCAACCTCTGTCTCCCTGGTTCAAGTGATTCTCTTGTCTCAGCCTCCTGAGTAGATGGGATTACAGGTGTGCACTACTACTCCTGGCTAATTTTTGTATCTTTAGTAGAGATGGAGTTTCACCATGTTGGTCAGGCTGGTCTTGAACTCCTGACCTCGTGATCCACTAGCCTCGGCCTCCCAAAGTGCTGGGATTACAGGTGTGAGCCACTGCTCCCAGGCAACACTCTTCTTACAATGTAATTTTATATAGACTACCTATAACATAACACCTTTGATTGATTGAGACAGGGTCTCCCCCTGTCACGCAGGCTGGAGTGAAGTGGTACAATCTTGGCTCACTGCAATCTCCACCTCCTAGGCTCAAGTGATCCTCCTGCCTCAGCCTTCTGAGTAGCTGGGACAGCAGGTAAATGCCACCACACCTGGCTACTTTTTAAATTTTTTTGTAGAGATAGGGTCTCGCCATGTTGCCCAGGTTGGTCTCTAACTCCTGGGCTCAAGCGAATCTCCCAGTTTGACCCCCCAAAGTGCTGGGATTATAGGTATGAGCCACTGTGCCTGGCCCTCTATCAAGTTTAAAAACAACTAAAACTAAACATTTATTAAGCATTACATTAATCAAATGTAATTTAACATTAATTAAACATTGATTAAGGATAACACTAATTAAACTACTTTTTAAAGGAAGAAAATTATTAGGACAAAATGGAAGTAAAGGAGTAAGGAGAAGCACACAGGTAAATGTAAGTTATTGTTAACATTTTAGGCCAGGTGCAGTGGCTCATGCCTGTAATCCCAGTACTTTGGGAGGCCAAGGCTGGTAATTGCTTGAGTCCAGGAGTTTGAGACCAGCCTGGGCAACATAGGGAAACTCTGCCTCTACAAAAATAATAAAAATTTTAAAAAATTAGCTCAGCCTGGAGGTGCCTACCTGTAGTCCCAACTACAGCTGCTCAGGAGGTTGAGGTGGGAGTATCACCTGAGCCTGGAGAGGTCAAGGCTGCAGTGAGCCGTGATCTTGCCATTCCCCTTGGTAACACAGTGAAACCTGTCATACTCACACACAAAAAATTAGATCTTGGGTTGACAAATGAATTCACAGGTGTTCAGTACATATCATTTTGAAATAAATAAAAGAAAGCTGTGCTAGGGAAAAAGGAAATACCGGTGGCCAAGTGGTTAGGCTGTATGGCATGAAGAGTAGTTAGTCAAAGGGAAGCCCCTTTTCAAATGTGCTCTATCGCCCACCAGTCAGCAGTGGCCCAGTCCTCCCTGGACAGCTCCCTGTCACGGGATAATCTGGCTGTGCTTCTCCTGGAGCTTAGGCCTTGCCATCTGGGAATCCCCATTGAGTTGAGAAGCTGCAGAGGGAGTTTGTGTTTCTGTGGCTTTGTAATGGGGCACACCTTCTATTTGGGGGGATGTTCCCTCCTGTTCCAGAGAGATCATGAAGCAGCAGCTACATTGGCAAGGGCAGAGAAGATGTCCCAGTGATGGCTATTAAGGGGTCCCTTGCAGAAAAGAATTAGTGTCCAGCTAGCAAAGAAACACTTGCCAGGTACTTAACAGGTTCTACTTAATGTTAGTAGAGGGTCTCCCCAACATACATGCCCACTCAGCCAGGACAGAAGGTAGCAGGAAGGAAGGAGGCCCCCTGAGTATTGTGATGACAGAGGTAGCCTGCCCCTACAACCACACCCACACACTGAGGTTTCACCAGGGTATAGGGGAGTGGTGGTTAAAAGATAAGAGAACAGGCAGATATTATTATCTCCAAGTTTTGCCCCAAAATATGAGCTCTGAAAGTGAACATGAGGACCCATTTCCATCTGTCCCTACCCCATTCTACTTCCAGGTCTAAGTTGCTTTCCAGGATGAATAATGAGGGTTCTCTACAGCTTGTAAAATGCTTTTGTAAAACGTCATCACATTTGGTCCTCCTTAAAAAACCCGGTGGGGGTGGTTATCATGGTTACCTTTATTTTATAGATGAAAAAATACGGAGGCCTAGAGAAGCTCAGTGACTTGTCTAAGGTCATAGACTGAGAGGCAGAGCTGAGAGTAAGACTTCCGACTCCCTGGACAGTGCTCTTGTGCTGTGTTCCCAGAGGGAATGCCCAAAAACATGCTGCCTCAGCAGGAAGTGGCCACTACCCAAAAGCTGAACGGGAGGAAAGGAACAGGGGCCACATCTGGTCCTCACCGGCCAGTGGGGAAATTTTGGTTTTGGAAGGAGATATTTAGAGAGTAGCCCTCCTGTCACCTGATCCAAAAGCCCAGGACTGAAGGAGCCAAGTCCTAGAGCAGCAGAGCTCTGTTAATTTGTTGTCTGTGCCTTCTGTACAGTAACCCTTGGTGACCCTGAATATGCTGTTTTTTCCAGTGAGTCTAGGGAAGGAACTCCAAGGAATCATTTCACCATCATTTAAAAAAATACAAAAAAAAATTTTTTAAGGGATTGATGCTTTCTTTGTTTTTAATCAATCAGGGATTGCTCATTGTAAAAGTAATTTGGGTGCCTGGGCGTGGTGGCTCACTCCTGGAATCCCAGCACTTTGGGAGGCTGAGGCAGGTGGATCACAAGGTCAGGAATTCAAGACCAGCCTGGGCAAGATGGTGAAAGCCTGTCTCCACTAAAACTACAAAAATTAGCCAGGCGTGGTGGCAGACACCTGTAGTCCCAGCTACTCGGGAAGCTGAGGCAGGAGAATCACTTGAACCTGGGCGGCAGAGGTTGCAGTGAGCTGAGATCGCACCACTGCACTCCAGCCTGGGTGATAGAGTGAGACTTGGTCTCAAA
>NW_016107338.1:11263995-11275561 GCF_001604975.1 Cebus imitator | reverse complement strand
ATGGCCAAATAAAAAGTAGAAAAAAGAGTCACACCACCTAGGGATAATCACTTGTCCATCACCAACTTATCCCTGGCAGGGAATCTGCAGAAAACATAGCACTGTTACCTCCCTTTGAGGCCTCAAATAAGTTCTAAGAGAGACAGCGTGTTTTTGCTTAGGATGTAGAAAGCTGCAAGAGAATAAAGAAAAGAATTCTCATCCAAACGGTGAGAAAAAGACATATAACCTACAAATAATACCTTTTCTTGAAACTATCAGAGAGCTGGGGTCACAAGGCAATGAAATGAACTGAATTCCAAAGAGCAATTATCCCCGCTGAGAAGAAATAGGGCACAGGGGCTATTTTACCTTTTGCCCCAGACTGTACATCATTCACAGAACCCAGTGAAAAATATGGGGACCTTCTGAGCAGGGGACACTGTGTGACTGCACAGCTCGGATACCATGAGGTGGGTCCTGTCTTTGGAAGAAAACAGAAGGAAGTGGTTTCCATCAGTGTTGGTAAAAAGGAAGGAACTCAAATGTTTTGCATTCCCAAAGGCTAAGTATAGATTAGCATATCAGTTTGTTTGTTTGTTTATTTATTTATTTTTGAGACGGAGTCTCAGTCTGTCACCTAGACTGGAGTGCAATGGTCTAATCTCGGCTCATTGCAACCTCCTCCTCCAAGGTTCAAGTGATCCTCCTGCCTCAGCCTCCCAAGTAGCTGGGATTATAGGCATGCATCACCACAGCTGGCTAATTTTTGTATATTTAGTAAAGACAGGGTTTCACCATGTTGGCCAGGCTGGTCTCGAACTCTTGACCTCAGGTAATCTGCCCACCTCAGCCTCCCAAAGTGGTAGGATTACAGGTGTGAGCCACTGCACCCAGCGTGTATCAGTTTAGAATGACTGGAAGCCCCAGATAGAAGGCGAGTTTGTCACTACAAGCTGTTTTCCATGGGCCTTTACTAGGTGCTCACAAGAAAGAATGGGGAGGCTGGGCGCGGTGGCTCATGCCTGTAATCCCAGCACTTTGGGAGGCTGAGGCAGGCGGATCACAAGGTCAGGAGTTCGAGACCAGCCTGGCCATCACCATGTTGGTGATCATGCAGGTATCCCTAGGCCAGGGTGTAGCCAAGAAGTCACTTCCAAAGACTCCTCTTTCATCAAGTAAAAGCATCAAGCAGCTAGAGGAGTGGCAGCAAACACTTTCCATCCCAGAGCCATAGGTGTAGAAGCAGAGTCTGGCTGCCTTCAGGGAGTACTAGGAAATTCTACATTCTACATTGGCAAGAGCAAAGATCTACTACTTCTGGGATAAGAGTCAAAGCAAAAGCCGACTTCCCTTGGGGAAACAGGTAGGAAAACCTTCTGGGCCTAGGATTCTGCACCAGTATACAGTAGAGATGTGCTGAGTCTCGAGAAGGGGCTCTTGTATGTTGCTCAGGCTGGTCTTGAACTCCTGGTCTCAAGCAATACTCACACCTCAGCCTCCCAAAGTGCTGTGGTTATAGGCATGCCTATAGGCCGGAGGGGCTCTTTCATACCCAAGACCCAGCACAGATTCCAGGGCAGAGTTTGGTTGCCAGGGGGTTGGAAAGGAGCAGAAACTGAGTAGGCCCCACCCCCAAGGCGCAGGCTCACAGGCTCTACCTAAGACTGAGGCTAGACCAGGAGAACCAAGAATGCCCTTAGATCCTACTATGAGCCTAACATCGAGTAACAATATAACAGCAATCTATGTTAATCAAAAATTAACTGGGCGTGGTGGTACACACCTGTAATCCCAGCTTGGGGAGGCTGAGGCACGAGAATTGCTTGAACCCGAGAGGCAGAGGTTGCAGTGAGCTGAGATCATGCCACTGCACTCCAGACTCGGCAACAGAGTGAACATGTGTCTCAAAAAACAAACAAAATATTGGCTGTATTAGTAAGCTTTTGCTAGATTGTGCTGTGGAAACAGCCAACCCCAGAAGCTCCACGGCTTATGAAAACAAAGGTTTGCTTCTCCGTCATATCACCTGGCCTTTGTGAGCGGGTTTGGTCCTGCCCACATCTTGTTAATTTTAGGACTCAAGCTTAAGGAACAGCGCCCCGCATCTGAAAGAGAGAAAAGGGACATCAGAATCACATTAAGACTTTTTTTTTTTGAGATGGAATCTTGCTCTGTTGCCCAGGCTGGAGTGCAACGGCATGATCTCGGTTCACTGCTACCTCCATCTTGCAGGTTGAAGCAATTCTCCTGCCTCAGTTTCCTGAGTAGCTGGTATTATAGGCGCCTGCCACCACGCCTGGCTAATTTTTGAAATTTGTTTTAGTAGAGATGAGGTTTCCTCAGGCTGGCCATGCTGGTCTGGAACTCTTGGCCTCAGGTGATCCACCTGCCTCAGCCTCCCAAAGTGCTGGGATTACAGGTGTGAGCCACCACACCTGGCCCACATGAAGACCCTTAAATCTTCTCAGAAATGGCCTGTGTTGCTTCTGCTCACATTTCATTGGCTAAAGCAAGTCACATGCCAAGCCTAATGCCAGCAGGATGGAAAAGTGTAAGCATCTTGCCGAGAGGACCAGCAAATAAGTGAGGATACAATCTACCTCCTGAGCATTTAAAAATCCGTAAGTACAGCTTCAAAACATTTTTCCTGGAACTAAAAATGTGACTTTCTAATTAAAAACTCAGTAGATGTATTCAAAGAGCTCACGGGCAAAGTAGTGATAAAAGAAAATCTTCAGCTGAATTAAATTTAAAGGAGTTTAATTGAGCAAGGAACAATTTGTGGATCGGGTAGCCCCCAGAATCGCAGCAGATTCACAGAGACTCCAGGAGTGCCTCGTAGTCAGAACAAATTTATAAACAAAAAAGGTAAAGTGACATACAGGAATTGGAAGGGAGGTACAGAAGCAGTGAGGTTGGTTACAGCTCTGTGCTTGCCTTATTTGAAGGTAGTTTGAATATTCAGCAGTCTATGAGTGGTGAAGTATGACCACGGGGATTGGCCAACACTCAGTTATTGTTATGGGTCCATACTATTAAGTTAGGTTTTCAATTTTGTCTGACCATTAAGCTAGGTTACAGTTCATCCACAAGGACTCAAATATAGGAGTACAGAGTCCTTCTCAGGCCATATTTGGTTTGCTTTAACAATAGAAATATTAATTAGTAGTCTGGAAGATCAAATGGAAGAAAATCTCAAATCACAGCACAGAAACTACAAAAAGATGAGGGAATATATCACTATATTATTATAAAAACTTGCATGTATTAATATATTTAATTTATACTAACACCTATGAGTTAGCTATTATTCACCAGCCTACTGAGACCAGCTCAGCTGTAGAGACCCCCACCCAGGCAGTGCTGAAGGAATTGAGAAGCAGATACCCAGATAGAACAACAAAGCGGGACTATCTGGGGGCCAGCAGACTTCCAAGCTGAGAGCCTCAGGGGCTGACAGCATTCCAGGCTTAAGGCCTCCAGCAGACTCTGACTCATGTAGTTACAGTATTCTCTCTAAACAGGTGTTGATTATTAACAAACAGATGTTTGGTATTTTCTCATAACACTAAACCAGGTAGGCAGCTGGTGCCGGCTTACCACTGCTCACAGACAAACTAAAAAATAGTCTCCACGAGGGAGCCTCGAGGGCAGGGTCACATATCCTGCGCTTAAAGAATTGTTTTAACCAGTGTATGACATTTATATACTGTCTTGCCACTTTAGAATGCCCCAACTAGTTTTCCACTTGGTGTGGAGGGGGCAGCTAGGTTACATAGGTAAACGTGTGCCTTGGTGGTTTGCTGTGCTGTTGTTAATGACGTTTTTTGCTCCTTAATGCCTGTGCAATTTTGCCATGATAAAAGACTTAGAGGATAGATCCAGGAGACCTAATTTAAGAAACAGAAATTCAAGATGGAGAAAAGGAATTGTTGGAGGAAGTACAGGAATTAAATAAATGATGAAGTTGAGGTGGGAGGAACACTGGAGTCCGAGGTCAAGACTACAGTGAGCTGTGATCATGCCACTGCACTCGAGCTTGGGCAGCAGAATGAGACTGTCAAAACAAAGAAAGGGAAAGAGAGAGAGAGAGAAAGAGAAAGAGACAATTCCTCTGTGATTTAAAAAGACTTGTGATTTAAAAGGGCTCACTGAATTCCAGTCTGGATTGAGAAAAAAGGAACACATCTAGAAATATCCTGTAAAAATCCAACTCCCAGCATAAAGAGAAATTTCTGTAAGCTTCCAGACAAAAAGAACAAATGATTTATAAAGGAGCATCAGACCTTCCTCAGGCTTTTAATCTGCAACACTGGAAGCTAGAAGATTGCAGAATGAAAAAGTCTGATGACAATGAGAGTAAAAAGACCTTGGCATAAGGATCTGACACCCAGGCTAACAGGCCTCACCTATCAGGGTGAGAGAATGTTTTTGTGGATATGTTATAGGTCAGAGAGTATAGCACCCACACACTCCACTTGGGGAATTTATTCAAGAAGAGCCTCCCTCCAAGGAACATATGAATCAATCCCAAAGGTAGTGTGTACTTAAAAAATAACAAATAAAGGCTGGGCGCAGTGGCTCACACCTGTAATCTTAGCACTTTGGGAGGCCAAGGTGGGTGGATTGCCTGAGCTCAGGAGTTCAAGACCAGCCTGGATAACACAGTGAAACCCTGTCTCCACTAAAATACAAAAGAATTAGCCAGGCATGGCAGTGGGCGCCTGTAATCCCAGCTACTTGGGAGGCTGAGGCAGGAGAATCACTTGAACCTGGGAGAGAAAGGTTGCCGTGAGCCAAGATCGTGCCACTGCACTCCAGCCTGGGCAACAGAGAGAGACTCCATCTCAAATAAGTAAATAAACCAAATGAATCAAAGCAAAAATCTCAGGATAGTGGAATGTGAAAAAGAGAGGAAACAATAATAGTGAGACATAAGCCTGATACATATCTATTTCCCTAAATTTAAATGAATAATGATAGAGCAACTAGGAACTTATTCTATAAATTTAGATTTATGATTGTGGTGGGAGATTTAAAAACACTCCTTTTAATCTAAACAGGCAAAAAACCATAGTGAAATCGTAAAGAAATATTACACTAACAGACCCAATTATAGCAAATGTTAACTCAATCATAGTAAATGTAAATGTTAATGTTTGCATTGGTAATAAATGTTACAATGATAGGAAGTGTACTTACATGTGGCAGAGGCCTACCTGAGAGCGCATACCCTGAGAATGACTATGGTCTCTTAAGAAACTGTGTTTGGAGTTACAACCCAAGGAACCCAGGAGTGGCCAACCTGGAGATTCACTCCCTGTGGTTTGAAGAACATCTGAATCCCTGGCTCATCCTGTGGAATGCAGGCCGCATAGGGAATGGGGGCACTTTGTTTTGGGTTAAATGGAGGTGGTTAGGTGCATGCTTTTCATAAAGGGTAGAGTCTTCCTTTCCAGGCCACTGCCACTGAACCGTTCCTGTATATAAGTCCCCCCAGTACATCCTATGTCTTGTTCGCTCTCTCTGGATCTCTTTTTGGCCCCTCAGACACAAGTGCCATCCCTACTGGAATCCATTGGGGTCTGGCACAACACGCTATGAGTAGTGAGAGTAAGGTTGCTCTCCTGGGTAGGGACACCAAATGCTCCTCTCAGGGAACATTCTGCTCACCGACCTTTAAATCAAGATGAGAAATGACTCCTTTGGTTTGAGGTTTTGTCCTCTGTTCAGAGAACTCCCAGACAAGTCTTTATTTTAAACTATGGCATCACCTTCCCTTCAACAGAAGCCTGCTTCTTAAATTCTATCTTAAGAGGAGATTTAATAAGGGATAAATGGCGAGAGTATAAATTAAAGGGAAGGGTACCTGAGGGAGAGAGGTGGGAAAAGACCCTAAAGCTATTAAAAAGGGTAGTTCTGACCCACCTCAAGCCCACCTTGCCTCTCTCCCAGGCTGGGGTGCATACTCCTGACATCTCTTTCTGTTCCCATCTCTTTCTGTTCTTCCCTATCATCTCTCCGTGACTACATTTCAATTGTTAAATTAATGGGGGGTGGGACAAAGCATTTCTTATTCTTTCAACCTAATTCCTGAGAGAAGCAGCTGCTACTTAAGGAATTTCTCAAGTTCAGAGCATAATTAAGTGTGACTTTTAGCCGTGAAAAAAAAAAATCTGAATTTCAATTTGGGAGCTCCTGAGTGAGCAGTCTCCTTGACATTTGAAAGCTCAAACCTTATCTGGTGCAGCCCTTTGGAGGCTGACAGACCTTGTTGAACTTGAGCCATTTCAGAACCCACTATAGGGTTATTTTTCATTCCTATTTTTCAATTACACAGCAGAAGATTCAATTAGAATGTGAGGGCTTTTTTTCATTCATCCATAGAAGCTTAAGTGACCATATTTTACAGAAAATGCTGTAAAATAAATATTGCACTGGATCTCTTTCTTATGTTAGTTTCCTCTTGCTATTATTAAAATGTGAGGAACATCAAAATCCAGAAGCCTCAGGGTTCACTCAGGTGTCAAAACCTCTCCCACTCGCATCTCGTCCCACTCTTTCTCTGCTCTGCCATGACCTTTGAGAGCCTCGGTTTTTACCCAGCTGTATCTGTTTCTAGCCTCTTCTCCTAGCACATTTGTATGCATTGCAAGAATAACCTCACTGTGGATGTCAGTATTTTTCCATTACAGCAATTGCTCCACTTGTGTGCATTTACACAAATATACCATTTTTTTATTGCAAATAGCTATTCTAAAGCACAAAAGCATTGTGTCAGATATCTTGTACACATTTTTCTCTATCCTCACTCAAACATGTAAGCTTGGTATTATGATTCCTATTTCTCAGATGATATTTTGGTTATCCATTGTATTTGTATGTACCATGTTTTGTAAATCCATTTATCTGTTGATAGATATTTGGGTTTGAGAAAAAAAATAAAATTCTGGCTGGGCAAGGTGGCTCATGCCTGTAATCCCAGCACTTTGGGAAGCCAGGGTGGGCAGATCACCTGAGGTCAGGAGTTCAAGACCAGCCTGGCCAACATGGTGAAACTCTTGTCACTACTAAAAATACAAAAATTAGCCAGGCACGGTGGTGCATGCCTATAATCTCAGCTGCTCGGGAGGCCAAGGCAGGAGAATTGCATGAATCTGGGAGGCAGAAGTTGCAGTGAGCTGCGATCATGCCACTGTACTCCAGCCTGGCCAACAGAGCAAGTCTCCATTTCAAAAAAAAAAAAGGGAAACAAATTCCTACATGAGGAATGTGAGCCCCCTTTAACTACCGGGCCCAGAGAACAATGAAATGTGACAGGTGTGACAGCAATCATGTCTCACCTCCTGCTTAAGCCAAATGATTACCCCTTAAAGCCACTTTACTATGCAGGCTCTAGGCTAACTGATGCCAAGTAGTGATAAAATGCCACACGCTAAACACCGTAACTCACACTCTACATTTCAGCTATGCATAGGCAATTGCTAATCAATGTTGTTTCTGCAAACCAGTGAGAATTTCTGTCAAACAGCTTTGTATCAGCCCATTCCTTGTTGCCTTTTGCCTTTAAAAACCTGCTTGTAATCATTGTGGAATGGACCACTCCCCAAGGCAACTTGGAAGCCAGTTGCCCTCAACCTTGGCCCAAATAAACTGTCTTCATTTATTTGGCCTCAGATTCTTTTTTTTTTTTTTTTTTGAGATGGAGTTTTGCTTTTGTCACCCAGGAATGCAATGGCGCAATCTTGGCTCATTGCAACCTCTACCCTCCAGGTTCAAGTGATTCTCCTGCCTCAGCCTCCCAAGTGGCTGGTATTACAGGCATGCGCCACCACGCTCAGCTAATTTTTGTATTTTTAGCACAGATGGTGTTTTTCCATGTTGGTCAGGCTGGTCTTGAACTCCCCACCTCAAGTGATCCACCAGCCTCAGCCTCCCAAAATGCTGGGAATACAGGAGTGAGACACTACACCCAGCTGGCCTCAGATTCTTTAGGTCAATGTTTTGTTTCCATATCTAGCCTATTGTAAATAATTCTGCTGTGAACATGGGTGTACATATATCTGTTCAAGTCCCTGCTTTTAATTCTTTTGGATATATACCTGGAAGTAGAATTGCTGGATTGTAACAGTAATTCTCTTTAATTTTTTGAGGACCACCATGCTGTTTTCCGTGGTAGCGGGACCATTTTACATTCCCACCAACAATGCTCAAGGATTCCAGCTTCTCTGCATCCTTGCCATCCTGGTGGGTATGACATGGTATCATCTGCCACTGTTGAATGGTAAATACCTAAGAGAAAAAGCAGCCCCCCGTGTGAGGCTCACCTCCTTGCACTTTCTTTCTCCTTGGATCTTGGCCCATCAAGTCCTCACTGCCTTTGGTAGTTCTCTAGTACATTCACACCTATTTCTTTTCTTTCTTCTTCTTCTTTTTCTTTTCTTTTTTTTTTTGAGACAGAATCTTGCTCTGTTGCCCAGGCTGGAGTGCAGTGGCACGATCTCAGCTCACTACAACCTCCGCCTCCCAGGGTTCAAGTGATTCTTCTGCCTCAGCCCCCTGAGTAACTGGGATTACAGGTGTGCACCACCATGCCCAGCTAATTTTTGTATTTTTAGTAAAGATGGGGTTTCACTGTGTTAGTCAGGCTGGTCTCGAACTCCTGAACTCACGATCTGCCCACCTCGGCCTCCCAAAGTGCTGGGATTACAGGTGTGAGCCACCATGCCTGGTCATTCACAGCTATTTCAAGAATATTTTGCCCAGCTTAGAGTTGGACTCACTAGGAGACTGGTTGAAAAAAGCCATTGCTGCTCCTTCCACACTTCTGGAAAAAAAAAAAGAGTAACTCCCTAACTCCTTGCATCATGGGGTTCTAAGAAAACCTATAAGGTCATTTTTGTGTTTGGGTTTTTGTTGTTGTTGTCTCTTGTTTTAAGTAGAGATGGGTCTGTTTTCCAGGGTGGTCTCAAACTCCTGGGCTGCAGTGATGCTCCCGCCTTGGTCTCCCAAAGTGCTGGGATTACAGGTATGAGCCACCATGTCTGATCCTGTGTGGTCATTTATATGTGGTAATCATTAATGCTTTTGCCAATTATTCATTTTAGTTTTATCCCCTTCTGGGCATATGTCAGGATTGTATTTCTTCGTGTCCTTGTGATAGGGTAGAGCCACGTAGCCAGTCTTGGCCAGTGATTTTCTTTTGCAGGTGATGTTTGAGCAGCAGCATAACTAAAACGCATGCCAGTCACTTGTCACCTGCAGGGTCCAATTCACAAGAGTGAGGTCTGGTCTAAAGAAAGTGACTTTATGCCAACGCTTAGCTTAGGGGAAGTATAGGCTCCTGCCTTTAAGGGTACTGCTTCACTTTGGGGGCAGAAAGCAGGGACTTCTAAAGGGGATTTGGCATGAATGGCATGCATGGGAGGGAATGAGCAGGTGCAGAGTCTACCTGACTCGCTTTGGTGCGGGTGGTCGAGCTGGTGCCATTGCAAATTGTACAGTGGCCATTGCCTCAAGATCCTCTCCAGGTGGGAGGGAGTTCCCTTGAGGGCATAATTTAGGTTGTGAATTGACTATTGTCTCTCAGGTGATCTCCTGATGAGAGAGAGCTCCTGCTCTGGAGCTTCTTAAGTCAGCACGTAGATAAGCTTGCTATGCAGGGAGCGTCTTCAGGTCTGTGTCCTTCCGTGCACTCAGGGAAATCCATTTACCCTTTGCAGCTCCTGGAGGCTGCCACATTCCCTGGCTCATAGCCCCTTCCTTCATCAAAGCCAGCCACGGCTGGTTGAGCCCTCCTCACATCACATCACTCTGGCCCACTCTTGTTAACAAAAGACCATGAGGTTCGCAGAGAAAGGAAAGGAGAAGACTTTATTTTCAGAGGGAGAAGCCATTGTGGATTGAGGAATCCAGCTTCCACGGACAACTAAAAGTACACGCTCTGCAGAAGGGAGGGAGAGCTGGTATATGCGTCTTATAGGGCCAGCCTTACATACATATTGAGCAGGGTTGGTGACATTCTATGAATATTCATAAGGGATGGTTGGCAGGTGCACAGTGGCTAAACGTCTATAACATACATTCCATTCACTTTGGAATGGGCTTTTAGACGTTAAAATGGGGTAGAATTTGGCTCTTGATGTCAAAAGGTGAACTGTAGGGCACAAAGACAGTTTGTGTGCAGTCTCTTTAAGCTAACTGGCTGCAGCTGGCTTGAGGTCTGCAGCCATTTCTCAATAAAGAAAGTTTATAAGACCAGCCTTCTGTCCAATCAGAGTTGTGGTGGGGAGGGAGGGGAGATTGAGGACTGGGTATGCAGGAGGTAGGTGAGGGGGTTGAGTTGACTTGAATCAGGCAGTCTATCAGGGTCAGTTGGGAAATTTTCCAACTATAGTTGTTTGGGCAACGCTTTTCAGGAGCTGGTTTCTACCTAATTACAGGAAAGAAACCTTATGGCCGTTAACGACGCCAGGATTCCTGACGAATCGCCCATCCGCTGGCTATGAGATTCTGTTTTTGGTGTGTCTCACTTTAGCCACAAGGAGTCCACTCGTCTCTTTGTTGGGGGTATATTTTAACACTCTTTGGCCTCCCTCTTCCACATCTGACGATCTTTGTGATTACACCTGCATAATCTCAAGTGCCCTTTCTATTTTAAGGTCGGAGATTGGCAACCTTAATTACCCTTTGCTACGTGCTGTAACATATTTTCAGATTTTGAGGATTAGATCTTGGGCATCTTTGGGGGGCATTATTATGCCTACCAGGGTCACTCAGCTTTGCCCTGTGGATGGAGATGGTGGTAATAGCCATGACAGTGGTGGTGAGGCTCACGGTCCTGATGAGTCTTGCTTGAAGCTATAAGTTAGTACCTTCTTGATGTTTACATAGTGGGTGTCCCACATTTTCCAACCTTTCAGAATTACCCTTTACTTAAATAATCAAAGAAAAGAACATGCTCTGCAGCCAGAGGAATTCTAGCCCCTTTCCAGATTGTGGAGAATTCCCGGAAGCACATTCACCTTCACAGTCGCCGGTTTCCTCCCACTCTACTGCCCCAGCTTCTCCTGGGTCTCGCTGGCTCCCCCATCACAGGCTCTGTACACCTTCCACTCCCTCTGCGGTTTTTCCTCCCAAACAGGGACCTTCCATCATTCTTGAGACAGGGGTACCTGGAGAGAACCAGGTTAAAGGGTTTGGTTAACTCCACTGAAGGCCTGAGCTCCTTGTAAGGACTTTACAGCACAGGAGGGGAGAAGTTCATTTAGTACTCCCTACGGAGGACTTCTTGAATCCTTTGGTCACACCAGTGTCTAGGGGGGCCTTTATTCAAAGTCTCCCTCCTTGAGACAAGCTCAGATTCTCTTCTCTGAAGCCCCAGGCCTCAAATCTCTCCTTCTAGGACCACCAAAGGAAATAGAAACCCTTAAATATTGACTTTATTATGCAGAGCATTATAGTGTCTTTGGGCTCCAAGAGCTTACTTCAGCCTGATCTCAGGGCCTTACCTTTGCATCACCAGAGGGCCCATTAAGATGTTTTTTCCAAACAAAAGATACATTCTTTTTTTTTTTTTTTTTTT
>NW_016107338.1:11262532-11263980 GCF_001604975.1 Cebus imitator | reverse complement strand
TACCCAGGCTGGAGTGCAATGGCGCAATCTCTGCTCACCGCAACCTCCGCTTCCTGGGTTCAGGCAATTCTCCTGCCTCAGCCTCCTGAGTAGCTGGGATTACAGGCACACACCACCATGCCCAACTAATTTTTTGTATTTTTAGTAGAGACGGGGTTTCACCATGTTGACCAGGATAGTCTCGATCTCTTGACCTTGTGATCCACCCGCTTCGGCCTCCCAAAGTGCTGGGATTACAGGCTTGAGCCACCGCGCCCGGCCAAAAGATACATTCTTTCCCAAGATGAATTCTTCTCCCACTCTTGGAATGCACAAATGCTGCCGATGAAAAGTATAACAAAGCAAAAACAGCTGCTTTTATTTCTACTTTTACTGTTTACCACAGTGACAAGTAGTGTGAGTATGTGTGTTGTGGTGCAAAAGACTTAGATTTTATATCACAACATGCATACCAATTGTATTGGTCCATTTTCACGCTAGTAATAGAGACATACTGGAGACTGGGCAATTTACAAAAGAAAGAGGTTTAATAGATGCACAGTTCCACTTGGCTGGGGAGGCCTCACAATCATGGCAGAAGGCAAGGTGAAGCAGGTCACATCTTCCACGGATGGCGGCAGGCCGAGAGAGAGAGCTTGTACACAGAATTCCTCCTTATAAAACCACCAGACCTCGTGAGACTTATTCACCATCACGAGAATAGCATGGAAAAGACATGCCACCATGATTCAATTACCTCCCACAGAGTCCTTCCCATGACACATGGAAATTCAAGGTGGGGTGGGGACACAGCTAAACCGTATCATCAATGCACACACATGACTTAAATAAAAGAAAAAATACCTATTCCTACTATTTGGGATATACACCTTGATATTTTCCATTCTGTTCAAATTTTAAAATGCTGAACATGGTTCATGTTAGGAGAACAAAATATGCCACCCTCAAATATGACCATAGGAAGCCAGATTATGCCACTGTAGGGGAGTGAAAATGCCTTCATTCTACCCTTCTAGGTCCCTTGGCTGGGCTATTAATTAAATTGACATAAGACAGATTAACAGGAGAAAAATCATATTTCGTTATGAACATATGCACAGAGTCCCACAAAATATGATTCAAAGAAAGACTGATGATTGGAGCTTATATGGCATCCGAGCTATAGAAGGGAATAGAGGCTTGAGGCTTCTGCAAGTCACACAAGTTATGAGAGGGTGAGGGAAGAAAATGTATGGTGAATAAAGTTCTTCTTGTTATGCAGATAAAAGTCTCCCAGATTGGCTGGATGTGGTGGCTCACGCCTGCGATCCCAGCACTTTGGGGGACTGAGGTGGGCGGATCACCTGAGGTCAGGAGTTTGAGGCCAGCCTGGCCCAAATGGTAAAACCCTGTCTCTACTAAAAAAAAAATTAGCCAGGCGTGGTGGCATGTGTCTGTAGTCCCAGCTA
>NW_016107338.1:11258360-11262507 GCF_001604975.1 Cebus imitator | reverse complement strand
AAAAAAAAAAAAAAAAAATGAAAGAAAAAGTCTCCCAGGTAATAGAAGTTGGCTGGAGCAGCCCTCAGGAGAATAGGTAGTTTCTCTCTGGACATAGCACCCTGGCTTTCTCGTGTGATCCCAATTAATCTTTCCTGGTAGATGAGAGTCCTGGGGAAGGGAATTCCTGGGACTCGGGACCGTTGAGTTCTCTTAGGAGGGTGGTCTTTAGGTAAGGAGAACGCAGAGAAAGCCTCTGCCTGTCTCTCTGTTCCTCTGTTCCCAGAGTACCCTCAGTTCAATGTAATCAGCACATCAAAATGTCATATTCTGGGGGTGGCACTACCTGAACTCCCTCACCACCCCAAATATGCCATTTTGGCATAAAGATTATTTGAGCTTGAGCTTTTTTTTTTTTGAAAGGGTCTCACTCTGTCACCCAGGCTGAATTGCAGCGAGGTGATGATAGCTCACTGCAGCATCAAACTGCTAGGGTCAAGTGATTCTCTTGCCTCGGCCTTCTGAGTAGCTGGGACTACAAGTGCATGCTACTGCATGTTTTTTCTATTTTTTTGTAGAGATGAGTCCTTGTTATATTGCCCAGGTTGATCTCACACTCTTGGGCTCAAGTGATCCTCTCGCCTTGGCCTCCCAAAGTGCTGGGATTACAGGTGCGAGCCACCATGCCTAGCCCTGAGCTGATTATTTTGAGGATCAGCAGACACAGGAGAGGCTCCAAAACCAGTCGAAGTTGCCCTTTTGTAAGGGAAATTTACATTTATAAAGTAATTTTCCATTTGTAAGGATGTCTCCCTCTCTGTACCAGGAAGAAAAAGAAGACTCTAAATCACAAGACTTTTATCAGTGAAGAAGGCAATGACTTAAATCTGCACAGCAAACCTTCCCTTGTTTAGTGTACATTTCCTGGTCACCTTCCCATAATTTGCCTTCCCCACACCCTCTGTCTTTGTTAGCTAAAGAGGGTATTTAAGCTCAAGTTTTAGCCACCTCTTTGAGTTACTCTTCCCTGAGTTTCTTCCCTGTGTATGTAAGATCTCCATATTAATAAACTTCTGTTTGCCTTTCTTTTCTTAATATATCTTTTGTAACAGAGGCTTGAGCTGAGAAAATAGAAAAGTAGAAGGAAATATTTTGTTCTTCCCTTATACTCACTAAATATTTCTCATGACCTGCTGATGGCTCATAACCTGGACTTTTAAAAGCATAGCAGCAAACAGAACGCCCTTTTATCTCCCCTCCCAGGGCTAAGTATTTGTGTAATGCTTTAATATCTACAAAGCATATTTTAAAGCATACATTATCCCATTTAATCCTTGCACAACCCCAAAGTGGGAATAATAACTTTCTTTTTATAAATGGGGGAAAACGAGGTCTAAAATGTTGGAGCAGCTTATCAAAGTCACGTACTGTGAAATGGAAAGTTTGGATACAAATCTCTGAATCTAAATCCAGGGCTCTTTTACCAAAACCAGACTCTTAGTCCCACTTTATCAATACCTTCAACTTTTATGGTTTAGGTTAAACTAGACAAAGTAAGCTCTTTTTGTGTAAACTGGATTCTTAGTGCTCACAAAACCTCAGAATACTTTGTGAGCTTGGAGTTGGCATACCTGATCTGCCTTCCCTTCCCTTAGCCCACGTGGTCCCGCAGAGCTGGGAAGGCCTTGCAGAGTATAAGGTGTGCCTCTTGCCTCCACCTGGGGCTTCATTGTGGCTGGCCTTGGGTCTGAGCCCTGCCTTTGAACACAGCAGGGGGACACAGTCCCTGCCCCAGGCTGGGAGTAGTGCATTCAGTCTGCTGTAACAAAATACAATAAACTGGGCAGCTTATAAACAACAGAAATGTATTTCTCATAGTTCTGGAGGCTGGGAAATCCCCAAATCAAGGTTCTGGCAGATTCAGTGTCTGTTGAGGGCCTGCTTCCTGGTTCATAGATGGTGATGTCTTGCTGTGTCCTTACTTGGTAGCAGGAGTGTCGATGAAAAGAGTCCAACTCTGTAAAATATTTGAAGAGATTTCTTGTGAGCCAAATATGAGTGACCCATGGCCTACGATGCAGCCCTCAGGAGGTCTTAAGAACATGTGCCCAAAGTGGTTGTGGCACAGCTTGGTTTTATACATTTTAGGAAAACAAGAGTGTATTAGTCCATCTTCATACTGCTATAAAGAACTGCTTGAGACTGAATAATTTTTAAAGGAAAGAGTTTTAATTGACTCCCAGTTCAGCATGGCTGGGGAGTTCTCAGGAAACTTACAATCATGGCAGAAGGTGAAGGGGAAGCAGGCACCTTCTTCACAAGGCGGCAGGAAGGAGAAGTGTCGAGTGAAGGGGGAAAAGCCCCTCATAAAACCATGAGAACTCACTATCATGAGAACAGCATGGGGGAAACTGCCACCATGATTCAATTACCTCCACCTGGTCTGTCCCTTGACATGTGGGGATTATGGGATTACAATTCAAGATGAGATTTGGGTGGGGACACAGAGCCTAACCATATCAATGAGATATCAATCAAATACATGTAAGATGTACATTGGTTTGGTCCAGAAAGTTAGGACAACTGGAAGTGGTGGGGGGCCTCCAGGTCATAGGTAGATTCAAAATTTTTTCTGATTGGCAGTTGGTTGAAAGAGTTACGTTATTGTCTAAAGACTTAAGAATGCCTGGGTTAAGATAAGGGGTTGTGGAAACCAAGGTTTTATCATGCAGGTAAAGCCTCCAGGTCCTGGGCTTTAGAAAGAGTAGATTGTAAATGTTTCTTATCAGACTTAAAGAGTCTGTTCTATCAGTAATTCCAAAAAGGAGGAGGGTTAATGAGGCAGTCAGAACCCTCCTTCCCATCATGACCTGAACTAGTTTTTCGGGTTAGCTTTGGAATGCCCTTGCCAAGAGAAGTGGTCTATGCAGATGATGCAGGGCTTAGAATTTTATTTTTGGCTTACAGGAGCAAGGCAGCTCCCTGGGCCTCCTTTATAAAGTCCCTAATCCCACTCATGAGGGCACAGCCCTCACAACCTAATCAGCCATCAAAGGCCCACCTTCTAACACCATTATCTTGGGGGTTAGGATTTTAACGCAGGAGTTTGGGGGGCACACAAACATTCAAACCTTGGCATCCAGGAAGCTGGGAAATGACACCAGGTATTGGAGAGGGAAAAATGGCTTTATTCTACCCTTCTGGGTCATTGGCTAGGCTACTAATTACATTTACATTAGATAGATTAACAGGGGGAAAAACACATTTAATTACACGCATACACATGGGAGATCCACAAAAATAGGAAGCTCAAAGAAGGACCAAATGATTGGAATTTGTGTAGCATCCTGAGCTATAGAAAGGAACAGGGGCTTGGGGCTTCGGGGGTTACCTTACTACATAGATAAAGAGTCTCTCAGGGAATAAAAGTTGTCTAAGCAGCCTTCTGTCTAATACAGATACTTTTACTAAGGTAGGCTTCCTTTATAGATGTAAATTAAATAAAAAAAATGAAAGCTTTCAGAGCTACCCCTCTATCTGCAGTTTCTCAGCATAACCAGCTCAAAATATACCAATGAAGTATATTTTGGGGTGGCATATTCGGGTCTCCTACAGTAATGTTTTGGGGTGCTCTGTCCTGAGTCCCAACACAGAAAGACAAACCATGGGATCTGAGTGAACAGGTGAGCCAGCCTGAGGATTAGTGGCTTTGGTTGGGGGGCTGGGAGAAGGTCTGAATGAGCTGAGGTTAGGGATGGGGTATCACATATCCAGGAAATGCTGAGCTCCCTGGGGGAAGGAAAGAAAATCTGTGGGGGTAGAAAGCATGTCTATCAGGCCAGGCGCGGTGGCTCACGCCTGTAATCCCAGCACTTTGGGAGTTGATGATTACCAGTATTTCATCCAAATGGAGACGTAAGCTGCACCGTTATTTTATATATCTTTATGCCAGAAAACAAAATGCCAAATATGGAGACACTGCTTAAAATCCCAGCACGGGCCGGGCGCAGTGGCTCACGCCTGTAATGCCAGCACTTTGGGAGGCCGAGAGGGGTGGATCACGAGGTCAAGAGATCGAGACCATCCTGGTCAACATGGTGAAACCCCGTCTCTACTAAAAATACAAAAAATTAGCTGGGCATGGTGGCGCATGCCTGTAATCCCAGCT
>NW_016107338.1:11252149-11257980 GCF_001604975.1 Cebus imitator | reverse complement strand
AAAAAAAAAAAGCATGTCTTCAACACTGCCTCTCCTTTACTTACCCTCCTGCAATTCTGCTTCCATGGGTTTTCTACATAAGGCAGTGGTTATTAAGAGTTTTGCAACATTTCTAGCAAATGAGCTTTGTGTTTGTAGGGAAGGAAGGCTATCTAAACACTGATATGTCTGGAGAAACTGGTGAAGAAGAACTTTTTCAAATGGGCTGCCAGGCTCTGCAAGCCGGTGAAGTGACCCCTGAGCTCAGAGAAAAGCTCATCAGGGCCAAGAGAGATCTCTTTCTATATCCTCAGGATCTAGCCCTAGGTACCCAGAGTAGCACCCTCTTCCCACCCAGAGAATCCAGGGTTTCAGAGCATCCAGGACTGAGTCTTCCTCCAGCACTAGTGGCTAGTGGGAGTTGATGATTACCGGTATTTCATCCAAATGGAGACGTAAGCTGCACCATTATTTTATGTTTCTTTATGCAAGAAAACAAAATGCCAAATATGGAGACATCACTTAAAAGCTGGGATGCTATAAGAAAATAAATCTTCCCACGGGAGTGGCAGGCTGTGCACGTCTCAATCTTGACACTGTGGAGGGAAGAATAACAATTCTCCCCTGAGAATCTGAATCATGAGCCTGTGCTCATGCAGATTTGAGGTCTGAGGTCTTAAAAAAGTGAAGCTGAAAATTAACTTAATGTGTTCTCAGGTTGGTGGTGACCTGGAAGTGACTGGCAACTGTGTGTCATTTCAGGGAGAACTCAGCTTTGCATTGCAGGATGCCACTGATTTTTTTTTTTTTTTTTTGAGATGGAGCCTTGCTCTGTTGCCAGGCTGGAGTGCAGTGGCATGATCTCGGCTCACGGCAACCTCCGCCTCCTGGGTTCAAGTGGTTCTCCTGCCTCAGCTTCCCAAGTAGCTGGGACTAGAGGCGTGCACCACCATACCTGGCTACTTTTTGTATTTTTAGTAGAGATGGGGTTTCGCCCTGTGGGCTAGGATGGTCTTGATCTCCGGACCTCGTGATCTGCCCACCTCGGCCTCCCAAGTGCTGGAATTACAGGCATGAGCCACCGCACCTGGCCGTGCCACTGATTTTAAGACACATCCTGGTTTCAGTGATGTTAAATGTGAAGAAATGTGTTGCTTAAAATTGATGTATGGGCATGAAACAAATGTGATGTTGGCTGAACTGATGACTAATTTTTCCAGATTTGTCTGGAACTTTCCTGGTTTTAGCTCTAAAAGCCATGCTGCCTATGAAATCCCTCAGTCCGAGACAAACCACAAAGGTTGTTCACTCCACCCATCTAGTTGCCTTTTGGAGTTATCTCCTCTGGCCTAGGGGGCCTTATTTTATACAGGGGTGGATGATTGTACCTGGGCACGGACACCTGACCCTGAGGGAGGATAGGGGATTATGGAGATGTAAAAACCCAGGAATCTGAAGAAATGGGAACATTTTCTGAGAACACTCGGCCTGGCCTCATTATTCAGGTTCTCTTGGGTTCCTGTGCATTGAAATAATTTCAATAAATTCTCCTTTTTATTTATGTGCTCTTTGAGGTGGGGGAGTTAACTTCTGTACATCGTTGGCCTTTATAGCTCCCTGACTGAGGTAGGGAGACAGCCCTGAAAGGTTTTTTAGAGGCTCTAAGACTGTCCCAGGCCCTAGGCTTGCCACTTGGAAAGCTTCCAAGAGAAACCAGCGATGCCTGTCTGCGGGTCTGTGTGCCCAGGGGATGGGCTCTCCTTAGACAGACTTGTCTAAATGAAGCAGAGATACCATGAGCTTCATCCAGCACTGCTGTTATTCTCACAACCCTGTAATTAGCAGAGTGATGTAAATTATTTCCCAAACAAAGGCCAAGAGAATAGTTTAACCATCTCTGTTTTGTTTGTGTACTAAATAACTGTACTTGGAGTCGTATTTGTTTCCAAGCTCCTTTTCACTTCTCTTCCTTTTTCTCTTCCCTGCCTCCTGTACCAGCACACTTCTTGAGGGAGAAGTAAGGTCCTCCTGCTCCTACCTGTCCCTCCCGGGGCCCAGCATAGCTGCTTGTTTTCCTTTAAGCTCCCTGAGGACGGGGAGTGGGTCTCTGTGTGTTCCTAACACCCAGCGCCATCGTGACACCTAGTACGTTCTCAGTGAGTAAGTGTCAACTGAGCCGGGCTGCAGACTCGCCAATAAATACCTGAGCCAAGGACGGAGTTCCTCATCCGGCCATTCACTGAGTATTTAATGAATTTCTATTATATGTCTCCATGCAGCTTACACTCTAGTGAAAGGCAGGCTAAAACCTAGTAAACAGACAAAGTCAGAATAAGATATGATAAATCCTGTGGGAAACAAAAAGGAGGAAGAGGCCCAGGTGAGTTAGAATAGCTGGGGAAGAACCCCCCTGAGGAGGCGACAGCTGTCAGAAAGGAACACTGTCTTCCTCCTCTCTTAGGTTCAGGGTTGGAGGTCTGTGAATTAAACTGACAAAAGACAGCTTGGCAAGACAAAAACAGAATTTTTTTCACATACATACATGGGAGTTCACAGAAAAATGTGGCTCAAAGAGGTGATAAGAATTTGGGGGCTTATATAACTTTTTTTTTTTTTTTCTAGATGGAGTCTCACTCTGTTGCCCAGGCTGGAGTGCAATGGTGCAGTCTCGGCTCACTGCAACCTCCACCTCTCGGGTTCAAGCGATTCTCCTGCCTCAGCCTCCCGAGTAGCTGGGACTACAGGCGCATGCCGCCATGCCCGGCTAATTTTTTTATTTTTATTTTTTGTAGAGATGGGGTTTCACTGTGTTAGCCAGGCTGATGTAACTTTTTAACAGGCTCTCAGATGAAAGACCTTTGTCTTTTGGTGGTAGCTCTGACACTTTATGACACAATATACGTTATAACAGGAGAAGGGGATGGAGAGGAAGGGGACTTATGGGAAAACCAATGACTTTTAGAAAAGATAAATGGGACCTTAAGAGAATAGATATGAGGGATATAAGACAGTTTTGTGACCATGTCTATTTAGGTGAGTCTTTATACCTGGTAGCTTCTCCTCTCTGGTGAAGGGAGTCAATATTCCCTGGTTGGGAAACCTCTGGGAAGGGGATCTATGATGGTTGAACTCTTTTGGGAGGCTCTGCTTTTAGGCAGATAAGAGGAGTTTAGGAAAAAACCCTCTTCACCATGGTATGTTCTGGATCCTTATGCTAGAAAGGTGGTTTCTTAAAGGATGAGGAGTTGCTACTCATGCCCTCCTGAGAGTTGAAGGGTATCCAGTCAGAGGGACAGCATAGGCAGAGTTCCAAGAGTGGGAAGAGCTTTCTTGCTGGAACAGAAGGAACTGGAAGTGTAGTAAGAGAAGACTTGAAGGGAAGTCAGGGCCAGACCATGAGGGATCCGCGGTCTCTGGAATTTTGTGGTGAGCTTTCCAGAAGCCATGAGGTTGTAGATGTCTATCCCCTGAGGCCTCTGCTCTCAGATGAGAAAGCCTGAGGCACGGTCTCTGGGAAATCACACATCTTTACAGCCAGAAAGATCTTGCTGTGGTTTGGATGTTTGTCCATCAAAACTTGTGGAAATTCCATCCCCAGTGTTGGAGGTGGGTCCTAATGGGAGGTGTTTGGGTCATGAAGGTGAGGCCCTCATTAATAGGTTAATGCCCCTGCTGGGAGCAGGGACTGAGTGAATTCTTGCTCTAGTAGTTTCCTTGGGAGTTTCCCCAAGAGCGGGTTTACAGAGAGCCTGGTGCCTCCTCTCTCTCTTGTTTCCTCTCTCACCAGGTGATCTCTGCACAGGCTGGCTCCCCTTTGCCTCCCTCCCTGAGGCTTCCACCAGGTGCCCAGTATTCCAACGAGCAGAACCATAAGCCAAGTCAACCTCTTTTCCTTATTACCCAGGCTCAGATATTCCTTTGTATCAAAACAAAATGGACCAAGACAAATTCTATCTTTATGTTACAGTGGTGTCACCAAGGCTCAAGAGATGACTGGCCCAAGGTCACCCAGCATTTGAAGCGGGTTGTAGCCTCTGCCTGAGGGGCCCTCCAGCCATCCTCACTGATGGCTGACATTCTCAGCGCACACTGGGACACAGATGCAGAGGCCTGAATGAGCCTTCACCCACCAGGCCGGGCCGCTGGACTGTTGAGTTCAGCGATGGCCATAAAAGTAGGAATCTGGTGGATTTGTGAGCCAGTCACAGGGTGCCCTGGGACAAGGGATGAAATATTAGAGAGAGAGACACCAATACCTCGTGTTTACCGAGTATCCGTGCTTCTCAAGGTGATTTCATACAAATGAAACCATGTGGGCTTCTCAGCAGTGCTGTGAAGGTGCATGACTGGCAGAGGGGCTCAGGCCTGGGGTGGGGACAGCTGGACCTGGATTCTAGCTCCACTCCTCCAGAGTAGCATGATCTTGGACAAGCTCCTTTTCTTCTCTGATCCTCAGTTTCCCTCCACTGTAAAATGGAATCCTCGTCTCTGTGAGGCTCCAGAGAGCATGTGTGTGGAGGGCATGTATGGTGCCCGGCACATGGCAGGGTCTGCCGTGCCGCTGTGCCGCTGTGTTGCTGTGCTGCTGGAGCACATCTGCAGGGAAGGTCACTTTTCCTTGTTTGGTAGGGAAAGAAACAAGGCAAATTGTCCACATCCTTTCACCTAATGTTCACCACATCTCTGTGAGGTTTCACATCTCCAGTAAAAATCAACTAGGCTGACAGAGGTCAAGGTCACCAAGTGCATGAGTGATAGGGGTGGGACTCAAAACTCCACGGCAATAGTGGTTGCCTGGGGGGAATTCAAGAAGTGAAAGACATAAGCCTTCCCCTTTCTGAATGGGCAGACAAGGAGAACCTGCAATGCCCACCAGAGCTTGGGAGGACAAGGAGGGTTGGGTGGGGAGTGCAGTAGGTGCCAGCTGGAGTCCTAGCTGCAGCCTGGGGGTGACAGGATTGCTTAAGGCTGCCTCATGTTAATTCCCCAAGCTGTGGGACCCCTCAGAGGGGAAGGCCAGAGAACTTTCCAAGAGAACCCAAAAATGAATCAATAAAAGGGTGGGGGCAGGGTTAGGGGCTTTGGTTCCTAAGTTGAGTGAGTCTTCTCAAACCACAGCCATGGGCCTCTGGGCCAAACCACTTGGCCGGCCAACTCTTACAGGACTCCATGGGTTTACCGGTCCCTTCTTAACAGGAGTAGGGGAGGGGAGGTTCCACTGACCTCACCGGCTGGAGGTCACTAAGGCTTCCCTCCAGCCACTTCTATCTCATTCCCTCTCCTCTGACTTGCCTTCCTGAGCTGGGGAGGGGGTGCTGTTCCAGATGCCCCAACCTGATTCAGGGGAGAAAGTCATGCCTGCTCCCTTTCCCCTTGGCCCCTTTAGCCCCTTCACCTAATGCTGAGCTTCCCTGACCATCCCTGCTTCCCCGACAAGGCCATGAGAGAACCAGGGGCCAGGAACAGGAGCTCAGAGCTAGAGACTAGTGATGGCCTTAAGAATATGTGTAGGAATGAATCCTGAGCCCAATGTGGCCTTTTTTTCCTTTTTAAAAAATCTTTCTTAGGCTGGGTGTGGTGGTTCATACCTGAAATCCCAACACTTTGGGAGACCAAGGCGGGAAGATCCCTTGAGGTCAGGAAGTTGAGACCAGCCTTGGCAATCTAGCGAGAACCCATCTCTACAAAAAAAATTTAAAAATTAGCTGGGCATGGTAGCACATGCCTATAGCTCCAGCTCCTTGGGAGGCTGAGGCAGGAGCATCTCTTGAACCTGGGAGGTGGAGGTTGTAGTGATCAGAGATCACGCCACTGCACTCCAGCCTGGGCAACAGAGCAAGACTCCATCTCAA
>NW_016107338.1:11231294-11252069 GCF_001604975.1 Cebus imitator | reverse complement strand
AAAAAAAAAAAAAAAAAAAAAAAAAAAAAAAAAAAGGTTAAGTGAGGTCATAAGGTTGCAACCTAAAGCCAAAAGGACCGATGTCCTTATAAGAAAAGGAAGAGACACGGGAGAGCCCCCACTTCCCTCCTAAGCAAGCACAAAGAAGGGGCCATCTGAGGACATGGGAGAAGGCAGCTGACTATAGGCCAGGAAGAAAGGCCTCACCAGAAAGCCCTGACCACATTTTGATCTTGGACTTCTGGCCTCCAGAACTGAGAAAATAAATCTCTGTTGTTGAAGCTACCCAGTCTGGTATTTTGTGATGGCAGCCCTAGCCAGCTAATAGATTCATATTAGTATACACAAAGATTCATGCACAGGGAGAGTGTGTTTTATTTGATGTTTATTTGAGAAAAATGAGATCAGGCTATACTCACTTCCCTCTGAATCTAGCTTTAGTCATTAACATTATTAAATGGCCATCTGGCTTCTCGCTCACGCCCCACATCGAGTTCCATTAGGACATCCTGCAGGCTCCACCTTCAAAATCCATCCGGAATCAGACCGCGCCTCCCCACCTCACTGCTTCCACCTGGTGCAAGCCCGATCCTCGGTCTCTCTCACTCAGATTACTACAGAGCAGCCTCTACACCCTTCTCTGCTTCCACCGTTGTCCCTTCAGCCTGTTCCCCTCGCAGTAACCAGAGGGACCCTTTAAAAATCTGTCGGATCACATTGTTCCTCAGTTTAGAAATCTTGACTGGCTTTCCATTCTACTCAGAGTAAAAACCAGGTTTAGCCAGGTGGAGTGGAGTGCACTTGTTGTCTCAGTTACTCGGGAGGCTGAGGCAGGAGAATTGCTTGAGTCCAGGAGTTCAAGTCCAGCCTGAGCAACACAGTGAGACTGCATCAATAAAAAAGTAAAAAACCAAAACCAAAGTCTTCACCAGGAGCATCCAGGCCCTACACAGTCTGCACGCATGCATGTACATCCCCCGCCTCTCCCCACCCCTGCTCTCCTCTCTGACCTTCCCTCCCATCCCCGGCTCCTGCTACCCTACCCTGGCCTCCTTGATGCTACTAGATCACAATAAGCACATTCCCAGATCAGAGCCTTGGCGCTAAGTCTGGACTGCCCCTCCTCCCGACAGCCACAGTGTTCCTTCCCTCGCTTCCTTCCAGACTCCGTCCCCCAACCCACCACCATTATTCTTCACAGCATTTCTCACCAGCTGATACTATATACTTATTTATTTGTTTATGGCCTGTCTTTCTCCACTAAGATATGAAACGCATGAGCAAAAAACCTTGTCTTGTTCCCTGCTGTATCCCTAGCACTTAGAACAGTACTAGGTTCATAGATGATGCTCAGTAAATGTTCAATAAAGAAATCCCTCTAAGTCACTAAGCAAATGTAACAACCTTTTCAATAGCTGTATAATATTTGCTAATATGAATAGATCACAATTTAGGAAACTATTCCCCTATTAATGATGTTTATGTTGTTTTTCACTTTTTCCCACATTAAGCGATGTTTGTGAAAACATTTTTGCATAGCTACCCTTCTCTGTTGGTCCTTTTGTTTCTATAGGATATTTTCTCTAAAGCTGGATTGATGTATCAAGAGATAGGCATTGGCCAGGTGTGGTGGCTCACACCTATAATCCCAGCACTTTGGGAGGCCGAGTTGGACGGATCACGAGGTCAAGAATTCTAGACCAGCCTGACCAGCATGGTGAAATCCCGTCTTTACAAAAAATACAAAAATTAGCCAGGTGTGGTGGTGTGCCTGTAATCCCAGCTACTTGGGAGGCTGAGGCAGGAGAATCGTTTGAACCTGGGAGGCAGAGGTTGCAGTGAGCCTAGGTCGCACCACTACCCTCCAGCCTGGGCAACAGAGCAAGACTCCATCTCAAAACAAAACAAAATGAAACACCTGAGAGGCATCAAGTTTGAATAGCCATTAGTGTTTTTCCTCAGTTGCTATTCATAGGCAAATCCCCAAGCAAGGCCTCAACCATTTGTCCCAACCTGGGGCCAGTGCAATATTGTCCTTAGGCCAGGCAAGAGGGCTTCTACTCTTTGGAGGGCCTTGCATGTCACAAACACAAAAATTATATTTATTAAAGACCACATGGAAGCTTTTGTCACCTGGGATCCTGGACATACCGCTGGCACAGTGTGACCTGTAACCGTGAGCACTGATGTGTGAGATGAACAACCTCAGGCTCCACATTTCCCTCCTATGTTCTCAAAACAAGAGGGTGCTGAACCCAAACACTGAAGGTCTGCAGGCTGTGCTCTGCTGACACGGGAGACGCTGCTTTGGAGGGAGAAGGAATGAAATTGGCTCACATGTGTGTCACTTCTCTCAGAAAGTATGAATTCAAGAGGTCCTGACAGAACCAAATACTGTTGCTTAGTGGTGCCAAGGGCCCATTTGCTTCTTAATTTGCCCTAATTCATGATTCTGGAGGCATTCATGAGTTAGCATAATGTTCACAGGAGTTGCATGTGGTGTCTGTGTCAGTTACCTATTCCTGAGTAACAAACCACACTGAAACTTGGTGGCTTAAAACTGCAACAATTTATTTGCTCAGAATTCTAGGTTGGGCTCAGCTGGGCAATTTTTCTGCTGATCTCCTTTGGGGTCACTTATACAGCTGCAGTCGGCCAGCAGCTCAGCTGGCACTGGATGTTCCCAGATGGCTTTGTGGACGTGTTTGTTGTTGCGCTGGTGTTGGCTGGGGTGCCCCAGTTCTCCTCCAAAAGGCTTTTCCTTCTTTAGGAAAGGACTGGGCATTTTCACGTAATGACGGAAATGTGCCGAGAGGGCAAGAGCAAAAGCTGCAAGGCCTCTTAAGGCCTACCTGTGGGAGCTGCACCGTGTTACTTCTGTCTCACTGTCTCAATCTATGAGGCAAATGAAGCCTTACGAGATGCCCAGATCCAGGGGCTGGAAAGATATAGACTCTACGTCTCCATGAGAGGCGTGGCAAAAATTATATTGCAAAGGGGCTGGATGCAGGGACGTAAGACGTGTTGGGGACCATTATGCAACAATATACCACAGCGCCTGAGGGACATTTGCCAGCATGAAGAATTGATATTTTTCGGCCAGGCACAGTGGCTCACACCTGTAATTACAGCACTTTGGGAGGCCAAGGCATGTGGATCGCTTGAGCGCAGGGATTCAAGACCAGCCTGGGCAACATGGTGAAACCCAGTCTCTATCAAAAATACAAAACATTAGCGGGCTGTGATGGTGCGCACCTGTGGTCCCAGCTACTTGGGAGCCTGAGATGAGAGAATCGCTTGAGCCTGGGAGGTGGAGAGCTGTGATCACACCACTGCACTCCGGCCTGGGCGACAGAGTGAGACCCTGTCTTAAAAAAAAAAGCATATTTGTCTTACATTTGTATACATGTAGTTGTAAGATATTTGAAGCATGATACAGATTCTTTGCTTTTTTTTTTTTTTTTTAATTTTTGAGATGGAGTTTCACTCTTGTTGCCCAGGCTGGAGTACAATGGCGTGATCTCGGCTTACCGCAACCTGCACCTCCTGGATTCAAGCCATTCTCCTGCCTCAGCCTCCCAAGTAGCTGGGATTACAGGCGTGTGCCACCATGCCCGGCTAATTTTGTGTTTTTAGTAGAGATGGGGTTTCTCCATGTTGGTCAGGCTGGTCTCAAACTCCTGATATCAAGTGATCTACCTGACTCAGTCTCCCAAAGTGCTAGGATTACAGGCATGAGCCACAGCGCCCGGCTTTCTTTGCTTATTAAGCAGACATTAAAACCCAGAATTGTGAAGTTTTATTTTTATAATAATATTGAATAAGATTTAATGATCATGTATACAAAATTAAAAATTTGGCCTTATTTAAATAACTTCATTTTAAAAATTTATTAATTAAATTTTTGTATTTTGCTTTATAATATTAATAATTTGGTCAGGCATGGTGGCTCATGTCTATATCCCAGCACTTTGGGAGGCTAAGGTGAGAGGATTGCTTGAGCCCAGGAGTTTGAGACCAGCCTGGGCAACATAGTGAAACCCCTGGTGGGGCTGGGGAAAGAGCCACAAAGAGAGCTCAAAAAATTAGCTGGGCATGATAGTGAGCACCTGTAGTCCCAGTTACTTGGAAGGCTTAGGTGGGAGGATTGCTTAAGTCTGAGAGCTCAAGGCTACTGTTGCCCAGGCTGGAGTGCAGTGAGCTGTGATCAAACCACTGCACTCCAGCTTGGGCAACAGCGCAAGATACTATCTCAAAAAAAAAAAAAAAAAAGTTGAATGTTTTAGAAGAAAAACAACTTTGTTTTGTAAACTCTTAGATCATTAGGAATGAATACAAGTTGACTTGGGATCAGTTTAGAAAATATGACAGTGGAGCTCAGAAAAAAAAAAAAGCCAAAAAAGGAAAAGTATTCAGAAGGGCATTAGCTTAAATATTTAAAAACTGGAAACACTGAAAATGAATAGTATTCTGTTGAGGTCTCTCATAAAATTTGTAAGCAAGAGAACTTCACAAACCCCTCCCTCCCTCCCTTCCTTCCTTCCCCCCTCCCTCCCTCCCTTCCTTCCTTCCTTCCTTCCTTCTTTGAGACAGGGTCTTGCTCTGTTACCCAGGCTGGAGTACCGTGGCATGATCACAGCTCACTGGAGCCTGGAACTCCTGGGCTCAGGCAAATCTCCTGCCTCAGTCTCCCAAGTAGCTAAGACTACAAGTACACACCACCTCACTCGGCTAATTTTTTATCTTTTGTAGAGCTGAGGTCTGGCTATGTCGCCCAGGCAACATAGATCGCTTCAGCTCCTGGCCTCAAGTGATTCTGTTGCCCAGGCTGGAGAGCAGTGAGCTGTCATCACAGCGTCCTCAAGCATTGAGATTATAGGTGTGAGCCATAGTGCCCAGCCACAGATTCTTTTTTAATTAGGTTTTAATAGCTGATGAAACTGTAAAAATAAGCAAGAAAATTATTCTCATTAAATTCATAACTTGAACAGGTTGAATGAAATTCCTGCAACTTCATATTTTTTATTAAATGAGGATCTAATTACAGATCCAAAAAATAAGAATGTATGTGGCCTCTGTTTGCACTTGCAAGTGTTGGGGGTGATGAAATTGTGTCAATCAGCCTCCTTCTCTCCAGAGTCTGTTTTCAGGTTAGGCAGGAGAACAGGGCGGAGTCATTCCGGGAAGCCTGGGCTTTGTCAGATTCTTCAGAAGAGATGGCCTCCTGGGATACTCTGGACCCCTGGCAGAGAGCTCAATCCTGACAGCCTCCCTGAGCCATGCCAGAGCAGTCACTGATGTCCTGATGTCCCTTGTTTTGAATGCTCCACTCCCTGCCCCTGCATCCCTAGGGTCATCGGGTCCTCTGCATACCCATCAGCCTGAGTAGTTGCAGGCTATTGGTATCATTTCTGGAAATGAAGGCAGCTGCTTTTCTGTTTGCTTTCCTCTCCCAACAAGTGCACTATTTAGCATCCAATTTATTATGACGTGAAAAATAAATATCCAGACTACCTTATTTGCAATAGCAAAGGTTTGGAAATAACTAACTTGCTCATTAAAAGAGGATTGATGAAATGACATCTAGTATAGCCATAGGACGGCATACTGCAGAGATATAAAAAAGGAATGATACAGAAGCTTTCATTTTTACTTTTATATTTTTTGCATAATAATCTACAAATAAAATACTGTCTAATGAAAAACCTCCCTTCTATTCTGTCTCCAGCCACCAAGTTCACCTTCCTACAGGCAACCAGTGTGACCTACTTCTTCTGTAACCTTTTAAAGACATTTCACGCACATAGAAGCATTTGTAAGCACAGTCAGCCCAAGAGTTTGAGGCTGGGCTCAAAATCCTCTGGCTGTTTTCATTTACTGTTTTCATTTGTTCAGGAGACATTTACTGACTAGCTACTAAGTGTCAAGCACTCTTTTAGGCATTTGGAATTTGGTAGTGAACAAAACAAACATACTTTTTGCCCTCCTGGAGCTTGCTTTTTTAAAATTTCAATAAACTTCCCCCCGCCCCCAAGACAAGGTCTTGCTCTGTCACCCAGGCTGGAGTGCAGCGATGTGAACACTGCCTACTGCAGCCTCGACTTCCTGGGCTCAGATGATCCTTCTGCCTCAGCCTTCCAAGTAGATGGGACTACAGGTACCCACCACTACCCCCAGGCAGTTTTTAAATTTTCTGTAGAGATGGGGTCTCACCCTATTGCCCAGGCTGGTCTCAAACTCCTGGGCTCAAGCAATCCTCCCTCCTTGCCCTCTCAAAGTGCTAGGATTATAGATGTGGGCCACTGCGCTGGCCAAGCTTACATTTTTGTGAAAAATAAATAAACGATATACAGTGATAAGTGGTAAGTGCTATGGAGAAAAACAGGGTGAGGGGATAGATGTGTGTGTGTGGTGGTGATGGTGGGTTGTGGCTATTTTACGATAGGGTGGTATGGGAGACCAGAATATGCCACCCCAAAATATGAAGGATTTTTGAGGTAAAGACAATTAAGAAGCAGATGCAGGAAAGCTCTCTGTCCCCCTTCTATTTGCCTAAAAGCAGGACACAGATTTATAAATGCCAAAGGTATCCTGATCTGCTACCCTTTTTCCAGGGAAAAGCAAGGTTAGCACTGAAGGTGTAACTTTGGACCATTATCAGCCTGGAGATGGTACCAGAGGAAACCACATGAACAGGCCTTACTAGTCAGCCTATATTTGCCATTTATTTGCTTTCTTACAAGTTGCTGGCCCTAGAGACACAAAATCCTTTTTCTTTTCCTTGTCACTTCTCTAAATAGTTATTGTTCTTTGTTGATAATGCTATATAAGCTAGAATTCAAAGCCACCTCTCTGAGAACTACTCATTCTCTGGGTATGTTTCATGTATACATGAAATATACATATTAAACTTTGGTTTGTTTTCCTCTTGACTTTTGCTACAAGGGTCTTTTCTAATCAAAAACCTATGAGGTTTGAAGAAAAAGATTATTTTTATTCTCCTATAGAGGTTAGTGAAAGATTTGCCAAGGCCCGAAGAAAGCGAGAGGGTGAGCTAGGTTTCCTCTGCTTTGAATCCAGATATCTGGATTTGAACCTTCAAAGCCTTCAAACCCTCCACGTGGAGTGGAAGAGTACTTGCTATGAAGAACAAAGCAGTTATTATGGTTGGAACTGAGTGAATACATCTGGGAAATGTTCTGAATCATGAGAACTTGCTCATTCTTTTTACACCTGCATCTTATTCCATTGTATGTGTGCACCACACTTGAATTAAGCAGTCTCTTACTGATGGAGATTTCTGAGATGTCTGTTCTTTTGTGATTGCAAACAATATTGCAGCGAGTAACCTTATCAGGTGGCTCTTTGCAATGTGCAAGTTTCTGTAGAATTAATTCCCAGAAGTGGAATTGCTAGATCAAAGGTATGTGTGCCTGTATTTTCTTACAGATTTTGCCAAACTGTAACTAACAAAGAAGGTGAACTATTTTTGCTCTGTTACCAACTACGTATTAATTTTTTCTTCTTCTTCTTCTTTTTTTTTTTTTTTTTTTGAGATGGAGTTTTGCTCTTGTTGCCCAGGCTAGAGTGTAATGGTACAACTTCGGCTCACTGCAATCTCTGCCCTCCAGGTTCAAGTGATTCTCCTGCCTTAGCCTCTTGAGTAGCTGGGATTACAGGTGCCTACCGCCACGCCTGGCTAATTTTTTTGTATTTTTAGTAGAGACGGGGTTTCACTATGTTGGCCAGGCTGGTCTCGAACTCCTGGCCTCAAGTGATCCGCCCGTCTCAGCCTCCCAAAGTACTGGTATTACAAGCGTGAGCTTGTAATCCGCGCCCAGTCGACTTATTATTCTATAAGTAAATATGTATTAAGCACCTACCATGAACCAAGTACTAGTCTAAATGCTGACGATTGAGAATTGGAGCAGAAACCACAACTTGCCAGGCATATCCTGACTCACAGAGCAGATTGACTGTGCCAGACCAGTCATGCCAGAAGCTATCATGTGCTTCATATACTTTCAAAACTTAATATTCAGCACTCATTTGTTCAGACCATAGTCCCTAGGTAAGACCACTGACAATTCCATTAATTCTCTGGTTTTCAAAATCTAACGAATCCTTGCAAAGAGCACCATCTAAATAACATGTGGGACAAAATATACCCATTGGTGAAGACCATTTGACTTTGAGTAGTGCAATAGGAAGAACATTCATTAATAAGAAAGGTCTCAAATAAGAGGAAACAAACTTGCTTTTTTTTTTTTTTTTTTGAGATGGAATCTTGTGCTGTCACCGAGGCTGGAGTACAGTGGTACGATCTTGGCTCCCAGCACCTCTGCCTCCCAGGTTCAAGTGATTCTTGTGCCTCCACCTCCTGAGTAGCTGGGACTACATGCACCTACCACCATGCCCAACTAATTGTTGTATTTTTAGTAGTAATGGGGTTTCACCATGTTGGCTGGGCTGGTCTCGAACTCCTGACCTGAGGTGATCCACCCACCCAGGCCTCCCAAAATGCTAGGATTACAGGCATGAGCCATTGTGCCCAGCCCAAACTTGCATTTTGATAAAACAAGGGAGTCATTGAGGAAGGGTGGAGGCAGATTTCATCTTGGACATGTCGAGGTGGTCCTTTGTAGTTAGCCTTTTCTCTGAACATAAAAGGGTGGTGGAATTTCCCAGCCGTTAAAAAGGTGCTATCTCAGTATAGCCTTTTTTTTTTTTTAAATGACAGCTTGACATATAATTTACATATTATAGAATTAACTCATATAAAGGGTACAATTCAATGGTTTTTGGTATATTCTTGGTAAATTTGTGCAAACATCACTAGGATTAATTTTAGAAGATTTTCATTATCCCCAAAAGAAATCTCATACCCATTAACAGTCATTTTCCATTTTCCCATTGCCTAGTCCTAGGCAATTGCTAATCTGTTATTGACTCTATAGATTTGTCTGTAGTGGACATTTCGTATAAATGGAATTATTCATTAGGTGATCATCTTTTGTGACTGGATGATCTTTCTTTCTTTCATTCTGCATAATGTTTTCGAGGTATAGCCATCATAGCTTGCATCAATAATTCATTTCTTTTTATTGTTGAATTATACTTCATTGTACACCATATTTTGTTTATCCATTTATCAGCTGGTGGACATTTGGGTTGTTTCTGCAGTTTTGCTATAATGGATAATATTACTAATAAACTTTCAGGTACAAATTTTTGTATGAACATATGTTTTCTATTCTTTTGGCCATGGACCTAGGAGTAGAATTGATGGATCCAATAGTAACTCTATGTTTAATCTTTTGAGGAACTGCCAAACTGTTTTCCAAAGCACCTGCACCATTTTACATTCCCACCAGCAATATATGAGGGTCTCAATTTCTCCATGTTTAGGCCAACACTTGGGTTTTAAAAAATGTTTTATTACAGTGTCGGGGCAGAAAGGTGTGATACCTTTCCTCATCCATCATAAGGCACATGGTCAACGCTCTGATAACAAAAGACAGGTTAAGAAGGGAAAAGGATAACAAATTTATTTAATTAAAGTTTTATGTGACACAGGAGCCTTCAGAAATGAAGTCCGAACAACTTAGGGAAAGGCTTTTTTTGTTTTTGAGACAGTCTCACTCTGTCGCACTGGCTGGAGGGCAATGGCGCCATCTTGGCTTATTGCAATCTCTGCTGGCCGAGTTCAAGTGATTCTCCTGCCTCAGCCTCCTGAGTAGCCAGGATTACAGGCACCTAGCACCTTGCCTGGCTAAGTTTTGTATTTTTGGTAGAGACAGGGTTTCACCATCTTGGTCAGGCTGGTCTTGAACTCCTGACCTCGTGATCCACCTGCCTTGGCCTCCCAAAGTGCTGGGATTACAGGTGTGAGCCACTGTGCCAGGCCTAAAAACCGTTTATTTTTATTCATTTATTTTTTTGAGACAGAGTCTTGCTCTGTCGCCCAGGATGGAGTGCAGTGGCACGATCTTGGCTCAGTGCAAACTCTACCTCCCGGGTTCAAGCGATTCTCCTGCTTCAGCCTCCCCAGTAGCTGGAATTACAGGCATGGGCCACCATGCCCAGCTAATTTTTGTATTTTTCTTAGAGATGGGGTTAGCCAGGATAGTCTCGAACTCCTGAATGAGCCACAGCACTAGGCCGAAACCATTTATTTTTATGTTTAGGTTTGATTAAGAAGGGACGGCCTGGCTCTTCTTAGTGGCTTAGGGGAGTCAGAAAGGGAAAAGCCAGCCCACAGGGGACTGTGCCAGATTTTATGGGGAGACTTGAGAGAGGCTTGGTGTCTGATTTACCTAGGGCCCACAGATGGTTTGGACCAGGTGTGACGTTTGCATAGCTTGATGGGAAGGCTGGTCACCCCACCCTAATCTCATTATGCAAATGAGGTCTTTGTCTGGCTAGTGCCATGTTGTCTTTTCCTTACTGTACACATGATTTGGCAAAGAGAAGCCGCCATTTTGAACATGGCTAGTCCCAGGTAGCCTTTTCCTTTTGGCACAACTGCTGGCATTCGCCTGTGTAAGATTTCAGCTTGCCTGTCTGTCTGCAGCTCAATTTTACGGGCTGCTCTTTGTTAGAAAAGAGAATGATTTGGGGGCTGCTTTTCATGAAAAGGAAAACCTTACTGAGGTCTGTACCCTCACTATCCGTCTAAGTAATTTCTTCTTAATTCCTATTAGCAGCAGCATCCTCAGAAGCAAAAAGTTTCCTCTGACCTTCTCCTGCCCTTCTTTCTCTCAGTTCTATTCTCCCCAGAGGCCAGCCATAGAAACTAGAATCCCTCTTCCCCAAGGTGGGTCATCAGAACCAGAACCCTTTCCCCACAGAGCTAGTCATAAAACCTAAAAATATTACTCTAATTTGCTCCAATTATCACCAAAATAATTAAATATCTAAATTATCTAAATATTATTCTAATTTCCTCCATCTTTCCATGTAAAAACTGGCCATAAAGAAATAATCTGAGCCAGGTGTGGTGGCTCACATCTATAATCCAAGCAGTTTGGGAGACCGGGGCAGGAGGGTTGCTTGAGGCCAGGAGTTCAAGACCAGCCTGGGCAACATAAGAAGACCCTGTCTCTATTTTAAAAATTAAAATAAGAACTACCTTGTTTGATTGTAGATCATAAGAGTCCCATTCCAGGCAGGCTCTGTCCCACACTTAGAAGGAAGGAATGAGTGGTCAGAGGCCAAGAAAAATCTAGACAGACAGGCCTTGATGGGTTTTCCTGCTTAGTCTATTAACATTAGATCATAACCTCCTTGTCCAATCATATTTCTATATAGCTGTCCATACTTTTTCAAACCTAAGCATAAAAATGATAATTTTCCCTGTATCTTTGGGTCTTCATCCTAACAGCTCCCATGTAGACATGTTAAATAAATGTGTATGCCTTTTCTCCTACTAATCAGCCTCATATCCGTGATTTTTTTGTGAATCTTCAGAGGACCAAGAGAAACTTTCAGAGGGCCAAGGGCTTCCTCTCGGCCTCTACAATGCTAAAAGCACCATAATTGGAGGTATTGTGTTCTGAGCCCCAACGATAGCTACTCTAGTGGGCACAAAATGAGATCTCATTATGGCTTTTCTAGGTTTTGTTATTTAAGGTAAGATGTCACATGAAGTCTTATACTATCTATCGTCCACCATAGCCACCACCCAGATTGTCTCTCATGGTAGCCTTTAGTATCCCTCTGGAAAACACACATTTCTTCTTTTTGGCTTTGTTTTGTTTTGCTTGCTTCTGTTTTTCACTGCAAGTCATCAGTTTCTAACGAAATACACTCATCTCAAACTGAAGCTTAAAAAAACTGGTGTAATATAGTGACTTCTCATACTGTGTAATTTTATCTTTAGTAAGTTTCCAAACTCTGAAGTTATTTCTTAACGAGGTTCATAGCTATCTATTCCATAAACTGTATTATTAACACCAAAGGTTTATTTTGCTAATTCAAGATCTGACGTTTTCTGTGATTTCTTTAGTTCCAATTTAGCTGCTAATTGTTCTTCTGGTGTTAGTACTTTAGGTGTTTCAGGTTCTTTTAACTTCGTCTTGATTTCTTATTACCTTTTCTTCAGTTGCTGTTCTTTCTCTTTTATTGAAGCCGTCCTTACAGGGTTAACAAGAATTTTGGAAAGAAATGTAGTTATAATTAAGTACTGCCAGGTGCAGTGGCTCATGCCTGTAATCCTAGTACTTTGGGAGGTCAAGGCAAGTGGATTGCCTGAGGCCAGGAGTTCGAGACCAGCCTGGCCAACGTGGTGAAACCCTGTCTCCACTAAAAAAAAAAAACAAAAATTAGCTGGGCATGGTGGCAGGTGCCTGTAATCCTAGCTACTTGGGAGGCTGAGACAGGAGAATCGTTTGAACCTGGGAGGTGGATATTGCAGAGAGCCAAAAAAAAAAAAAAAAATTAAGCATTAATTGGGCTGCACTTTGACCCACTTCTTTGTAACATTAAGTCACTTATGTAGCACTAGATGCTTACCATTTACATCCCCAATGTTCCTTTTCTGAGGTTAGAAGCATAAGACTTTTGTTTAAAAACTGCTTAAGCAAATTCTGAATTCCAGCAAAGCAGTGATGCCAACCAGTTTAAAGACCCCCACAGAAAAACTGAATCAGCACAATAATACACTCTCGTTATCTCTGTGTCCCATCACTTCACCCTGCATTCAACCAAACAATCTCCACACTTTGGCCCATTCCAAAATCCTTATAAACCCTAGCTCCAAACTCCTCAGGAAGATTTGAGATCCCATTTGGCTGTCCTGTGATTAAACCTCTTCCTCTGTGGCAACCTGGCACACTGACTTGCCATGTGTAATGGGTGATGACTTTATTAAGGTTAGAGTATCTCTTCTGTTTTTCTTTTCTGAAATTTTTACTTCTTTTTTTTTTTGAGAAAGGGTCTTACTCTGTTACCCAGGCTATAGTGCAGTGGCGCCATCTCGGCTCACTGCAGCCTTGACCTCCGGGGCTCAAGTAATCCTCCTGGGCTCAAGTGATCCTCCCGGGCTCAAGTGATCGATCCTTCCATCTCAGCCTCCTGAGAAGCTGGGACCATAGGCATGTACCACCACACCTGGCTAATATTTGTATTTTTATAGTTACAGGATTTTGCTATGTTGGCCAGGCTGGTCTTGAACCCTTGGGCTCAAGCAATCCTCCCTTGCCTTGGCCTCCCAAAGTGCTGGGATTACAAGTGTGAGCCACCACACCTGGCCTGAAATTTTTACTTCTGGTTTTGCTTCTGCTTCCTTCCTTCCCTGCCCCTGACATATCATCCCAGTTATCCTTGATGTCTTCATCTTCTCCTTTCCAGTGGTCCCCTACCTTGCTATGCCAGTGCCCTCCACACTCCACAGAGAACATGTCCACATCCCAAGAGTCCAAGTCCTCCCACCTATCACCACTACTGCTATCTGAAGCCAGGTGTGACTGGGCCTGAAGGGAAGAGTGCGGCAGAGGTGAGAGATGAGTTGCTGGATTTGCTCTCATTGTCTGGCAAGGGTCCTCAATGGTTGTGATTGGCATTTCCCTAATGGCTAGTGATGTTCAGTGGCTTTTCATGTGCTTGTTTATCATATTTTTAAATTGCATTATCTCTTTTGATGAATAAGGGTATGCATCCTTGTATATGTTTAAGACCCCTCTGTATGTTATTTTCTGTAAATTGTTTATATCCTTTTTTGGTTTTCTTTTGGGATGTTATCTTTTTCTTGTTTTCTTTCTTTCTTCCTTTCCTGGTCTTTTCAAAGAACCAGCTCATAGATTTATTAGTGCTAATTTTTATGTTTTGTAATTTATGTATTTATCCTTTACTAATTTCTTCCTCTTGCTTTCCTTGGGAATGATTTTCTTCCCCCCTCCCTATAACTTTCTTGAGTTTTTAATTTAATTAATCTTATTATTTTGATTAAAAGTATTTTTAACATAATTTTTCTCCTCTACAAACTGTTTTAGCTGTAGTCTATGGATTCTGATACATATGGTTTTCACTAACATTATCATCTACTTATGGGATATAAAAGCTTTTCCTCTACCCTCTCAGTTTTAGTACCTGGCAACCTGACAAGAGTCAGATTAACAGGAGAAAAGGCATACAACTTTATTATGTTAATATTTGTACATGCACCAGCCTTCACAGAAAACAAGCGAAAAATCCAAAGAGATGATTGGATTGGAAGGCATATATACCGTTTTAACACAAGGTGATAAACAGTGGAGAAATGACTAGAAAAGAAAAAGAAGGCTTGGGCTTCTAGGGGTTAAGTTGTAGGAAGGTGGTGAGAAAATGTCTGGGGGAAACTAATGGCAGATACATGTTGTTTATGCAGACTCCTTTAGTGCCATCTCTAGAGACAACATTAATTTCCCATTCTCCTCTTCCTGGTATGGGTGGGGGCAAATTTACAAATGGGAATTTTCTTTGCAGAAAGGAAATGTATGTTCTGCTTGTAGTCAGATAGGAGGAGGGCAGAGAGCTCTTCCTGTGTCTGCTGCTTCAGCTCAAAATAATCTTTATACCAAAGTTATATATTTTGAGGTGCCATATTCTGATCCCCTTCACTGAGATATTTTATACTTCTTTTTCTCTTCCTCCTTCTTTTTCCTTTTTGGACCAAGTCCAAGTGGTAAGGTCTGTTTGTTTTCTGGTTCTATAATTAATTTTTAGTTTCATTACATTATGATTAGAGAATGGTGTCTCAGGCCAGGCATGATGGCTCTGTAATCCCAGTACTTTGGGAGGCCAAGGCAAGAGGATCACCTGAGCCCAGGAGCTTGAGACCAGCCTAGGCAACATAACTAGTGAGACCACGTCTTTACTAAAAATAAAAAAAAATTAGCCAGGTGTCTATGCTGGCACACACCTGTAGTCTCAGCTACTCAAGAGGATGAGGCAGGAGGATCACTTGAGCCCAGGACTTTGAGGTTGTAGTGAGCTATCATCACCACTGCACTCCAGCCTGGGTGAAAGAGTAAGACCCTAGAGAGAAAGGGAGAGAGAGAGAGAGAAATGGGGGCGATGGGGAGAGAGAGGTATATTTATTTCTTTTGCAATGTAATTACTTTTGGGATTTATTGAAGTTTTTGTGACATAATTACTGTGCAGTCGATTAATTTTGAAAATGTTCCATAGATATGTAACAATATAACTTTTTAGCCTTTAGATTATAAATTTGATATATAAAAAACAGCTCTATTAAAAAAAGTATGTTATTTGGGTCTACCTTATGACCATGGCCTAAAAGAGGAAAATTAAACTCCCTAACTGGTATGTTTCTCTTTTCCCTTGTATTTCCTGTAGGTTTTGTTTAGTAATGTATATTATTTGTTACATAGATATTAATAAGAATAAAAATATTAATTTTGTGAATTTCCCAACCTTATTATTAAACAGCTGTTGTCTCAATTATTATTATTATTATTATTATTTTACCAGAATTCACCCAAGTCTAGTATTAAGATCATAATGTTTGCTAAACTTTTACACTTGACAGGATCTCACTCTGTCACCCCAGGCTGGAGTGCGGTGATTGTTAGCTTGGCTCACTGCAACCTTCACCTCCCAAATTCAAGCTATTTTCTTGCCTCAGCCTCCTGAGTAACTGGGATTACAGGCATGCACCACCATAACTGGCTAATTTTTATATTTTTAGTAGAGATGGGGTTTTGCCATGTTGGCCAGGCTAGTCTCGAACTCCTGGCCTCAGCCGATCTGCCCACCTTGGCTTCCCAAAGTGCTGATATTAGAGGTGTGAGCCACTGCGCCTGGCTGCAACCTTTGTTAATCATTTTGTTTTATCATTGGGTTTTACTTTGTGATTTAATATGAGAATGTCTTTTAGCAAATGATTTTGACTTATTTGTTGATATGACAATTATGTGTTGGTCTGTTATCTTTGCTTTATTATTGTTTGTGTTTTTAGTGATAATTTGAAAGGTGTGTATTATTTTTGTTCTAGTAGCTACATTTATCTCTTTGTTAAGAAATAATTTGCAGAAAACGATAAAGACATAACCCTCATGGAGATGCAAGAATAAACATGTGTTGAAGATTTAATTTTTCTCCTTAATTAGCAAGGGAACCAGGCAGGTATTATAACTGTTTCAAAGGAAAAAGTCAAAGGAACACATGTTTAAATGGAATAAAGGAATTGAATTACAAATGGAGGCAAACTGGTTTTTCCACAAGGGAAAGAAATCAAAGGAAACTCTTCTAGATAATACAGTTTGTGTATCTATCAGTCACCTACAATTTACAAAGAGATGCAAAATAGCTCAAAGACAGTGAACAGGACCCCGGGAGCTGGGCAGCTGCCAGTGGATGCCTGGGCAAACTCTACTGATTATCTCCCACAGGGGGACACTACAGGGAAGAAGAAAACTTTTCCTCTATCCCCTGAATGTTCCATAATTGAGCCTATGAAATGAACTGACAGAGGATAGATTAAGAGGAAAAAAGGTATACAAATTTATTATGTGGACAGGGTATCACATGAAAGAAAAGTGAGTACCTCCCAAACCCAGTGAGATCTAGAAGCTTATTTGCTTGTTCTCTCTCTTTTTTTTTTTTTTCTGAGATGGAGTCTCACTCTGTCACCAGGCTGGAGTGCAGTGGCGTGATCTCGGCTCACTGCAACCTCTGTCTCCCAGGTTTAAGCAATTCTCAGCTTACTGCCTCAGCCTCCTCAGTAGCTGGGACTACAGGTGCGAGCCACCACATCCAGCTAATTTTTGTGTATTTTTAGTAGAGACGGGGTTTTGATTTCACCATGTTGGCCAGGATGGTCTTGATCTCTTGACCATGTGATCCACCCACCTTGGCCTTCCATAATGCTTGGATTACAAGTGTGAGCCACCACACCCACCCTTTTTCGAGGAGGGACTATCTCTCTCTCTTTTTTTGAGACAGCATCTCGCTCTGTCGCCCAGGCTGGAGTACAATGGCACAATCTCGGCTCACTGCAATCTCCACCTCCCCAGTTCAAGAGATTCTCCTGCCTCAGCTTCCTGAGGAGCTGGGATTACAGGTGGCTACCACCATGCCTGGCTAGAGATGAGGTTTCACCATTTTGGCTAGGCTGGTCTCAAACTCTTGACATCATGATCCGCCCGCCTTGACCTCCCAAAGTGCTGGGACTACAGGTGTGAGCCACCACACCCAGCTCAATCTCTTATTTATTTTATTATTTTTGAGACAGGGTCTCATTCTGTAGCCCTAGCTGGAGTGCAGTGGTACAATCACAGCTTACTGAAGCCTTGATCTCCCAGGCTCAAGCAATCTTCCCACCTCAGTCTCCTGAATAGCTGGGACCACAGGCACACACCACCACACTTGGATAATTTTTAAAGTTTTTTGTAGTGATGGGGGTCTCACTGTGTTGCCTAGGCTGGTCTTGAACTTCTAGGCTCAAGTGATCCTCCCACCTCAGCCTCCCAAAATGCTGGGATGACAGGTATGAACCATTGCACCTGGATTGGAAGCTTATATACTCTCTTTATACGGGAGAGTGAGGGTAATGTGGGCAACTTAGGGAAGAGTAAATGATTTTTATTTGTGGGGAAGAAGAATGGGTAACATCCTGTGACAAAGCCCATCTGGGCATGGTATCAACCTCTTCTCTTCTGTGTTGTTAATCTTCCCTGGTTGATGTGATTCCCAGGAGGTGACTAATGACAATTGAATTTCTTTTTGGAGGATATACCTTTAGACAGATGAGGGAACTTCAGAGAAAGTCGCTGTCTGTACTTCAGGAAAGAAAGAGGGGTGAGAGGCAGGAGGTCAGGGGAAAGTCAGAGAGGCCTTCCTTCTTTAGTTCAAGGCAGTCAGCATGCCAAAGCACCATATTTTGGAGTAAGATTTTCTGTTTTGTTTTTTTGTCTTTTTTTTTAGACAGAGTTTCACTCTTGTTGCCCAGGGTGGAGTGAAGTGGCACAATCTTGGCTTATTGCAACCTCTGCCTCCTGGGTTCAAGCGATTTTCCTGCCTCAGCCTCCTGAGTAGCTGGGATTACAGGCGCCTGCCACCACACCCGGCTAATTTTGTATTTTTAGCACAGATAGGGTTTCACCATGTTGGCCAGGCTGGTCTCGAACTCCTGACCTCACGTGATCTGCCCCCCTCATCCTCCCAAAATGCTGGGATTACACGCATGAGCCACTGCGCCTGGCTGGGGTATGATTTTCTGAGCCCCACTAACACTGTGCTATGCTTTGGATGGTTGGCAAAAAGTCAGCAGATAGGACTCTGCCCACAGGTCTTCCCTGTCTGAGGTGGTGGCCAGGACATGTGCACAGAAGCAGGCCTGTCCCTAACATTTATGGAGCCAATATGACAGTATCAGTGTAAGCGTGCTATTTCATATTTAAATATTTATTTTTAATTAAAAAATTTTTGTAACCTTCCCTCTTTTTCTACCTCATTTACATTTTTTTTGAGATAAAGTCTCACTCTGTCACTGAGGCTGGAGTCCAGTGGCATAATCTTGGCTCACTGCAGCCTCAACTTCCCTGGGCTTGAGCAATCCTCCCACTTTAGGGTCTCAAGTAGCTGGGACCACAGGAGTGTGCCACCATGCCTGACTTTTTTTTTCTGTATTTTGTAGAGATGGGTTTCACCATGTTGCCCAGGCAGGTCTCAAATTCCTGGGCTCAAGTAATCCACCTGCCTCTGCCTCCCAAAGTGCTAGGATAACAGGTGTGAGCCATCACACCTGATCTTATTTAAATATTTAAAAGGTGTAACTCAAGCTAAGAAACTGTTGACTAAAACATTATCTATTTTCTCCCCTTCCTATATGTAACTTCACAATGACTTGAGAAGGCCAAGTTTGAATGTAGAACTCTTTCTGATTCCTTGGAGTTCTGTTCTTGGAAGAGCAGCTTCTAAGATGACCCTCAGTGATCCCCACCTTTGACATTTACATCCTGTGTAAACCCCTCCTCTTGAGTGTGGGCAAACCCCATGAGCTGCTTCTAACCTACAGAATACAAGCAAAGGTAATGGGATGTTCCATCCATGATTAGGTTACACCAGACAGTGACTTATCTCTTCCTAGCAGACACCCACCTTTCCTGGCTTTGATGAAGCAAGCTGCCTTGTTACTAGTAAATGAGGGCAGCTTCCAGCCAATAGCCAGCGGGAACTGAGGCCCTCAGTCTAACAACCCTCAAGGAACTGAAATGCTGCTACAGCCACATGGATGTGGAAGCAGATCTTTCCCCAGTCAAGCCTTGAGATGAGACTGTAGCCCCAGACAACACCTCCTGAGAGACTAAAACAGAGAGCCTGTCTAAGCCCTGCCCAGATTTCTAACCCACAGAAACTGTGAGATAATATATACTCAACAATAGGTAATTAACACAATGGCACTGCTGGAAAGGTGGCCCCCAGTTAGTGGCCCAGCCATCTTCTCTTTCTACCTGCTCTTCATCCTGAACCTGGAAGGTCCCCATATCCGTCTCTGTGGACACCCCAGCTCTCATGTCATTCTGCCCACCCCCACTCCACACTCCTGGACACAGGCCTAGAGGCTGCACACATCTGGTGAGTGCTGCCTGTAAGCCCAGTGCTGCGTTGGAAGGGTAGCCCAGGGGATGAACCCCCACAAACCCTGGGAATAGCTCAGGGACATTCGTGCAGGAAATTCTAGAGGAAGGGCCTCTAGAATGCTCTGTGTACCTGGGCCCTCCACAGACTTTCCACCCCACTGGAAGGGGTGGAGTAAGATCCTCTAGAGCACAGAGTAGGCCAGGAACCCCTCATCCGTGGACGCCAGTGCTGTACTCAAGGAACATTGCTGAGGGCCAGGTGATGGGGCCAGACCCAGCGAGCAGCGCTGTGGCACACCTGAGAGGAGTCTTCACAGGGAGCTGTGGGTGGAGCTGGGCGGGAATGTGGGAGGACTGAAGCACCCGCAATGGATGGCCTCCAGCAAGACAGCCCTAGTCACTGGCTTCCAACATAGTTTCTTCAGAGTGGAGAGGAGCTGGGGCTATGGAGTCATAGCGCATCTGTTCAAGCCCCACCTCTGCATGCCGGTTCCTGACTCTAGTCAAATTACCTGAACGCCGAGTCTCAGTTTCCGTCTCTGTAAAATGAGGATAATAGAACCTATCCCATAGGCTTGTGGAGAGGATTCGTGCATGTAAAATGCCTGATAAGTGTTGATGAATATTGGCTGTTATTAAGGAAACTGAGGCACAAAGCAGATGAAGGGTGATCTTTCTGTTCCCCGGTGCTGCTTGCCTTACCTAATATGTCAGAGGGAGACGTGAGGAGGGGAGCATTCAGTTCTAGGATACACATGGTCTCTACAAGTATTTATGGAAACTTTCAGAGTATGATCCTAACTCATGCCATCCTTCCTCAGACTCCCGAGAGCTGGGATGATACAGTGAGGTGCAGCCTGAGTGTGCAGTGCCAGCCTCCACAGTGCCTGTCCAGGAGGACTGAGTTCACTGCGTGAGCACCTCAGTCCTTGGTCCCTGTTGCCTCTTCTGTGAAGCGAAAGGGTTACCAGTGTGACTCCAAGTGTAGGCCACAGACCATAGCCTTGTCTGGTGGTGAACCTGAAGGAAGTTAGAAATGCAAATTTCAGTCATCCCCACACCCCACTCCAGCTCCCCTGACGCAGACCTACTAAGTCAGAATCTCTAGAACAGGGACCTGAGTGTTTGCACTTTTCTTTTATCTCTCTCTCTCTCTTTTTTTTTTTTTTTTTTTTTTTTTTTTTTTTTTTTT
>NW_016107338.1:11179363-11231229 GCF_001604975.1 Cebus imitator | reverse complement strand
TTTTTAGACAGAGTCTGTCTCCCAGGCTGGAGTGCAGTGGTGTGATCCTGGCTCTCTGCAACCTCCACCTCCCAGGTTCAAGTAATTCTCCTGCCTCTGCCTCCTGAATGGCTGGAACTACAGGCACCCGCCATCACGCCTGGTTAAGTTTTGTATTCTTAGTAGAGATGAGGGTTTCACCATGTTGGCCAGGCTGGTCTTGAACTCCTGACCTTAAGTGAACCGTCTACCTCAGACTCCCAAAGTGTTGTCATTACAGGTGTGAGCCACCGCTCCTGGCAGAGTTTGCATTTCTGACATTCTCTCAGGGTACTTTTTTTGCTTGCTGAAGTGGAGAATCTCTGGGTTCTGACAGTGGACTGTCAGAGGTCTTCACAGTCTTGAGTCCACAGATGCCATCAGGTGCCAATGCAGGGGCCTCACGGTTGGGCTTTCAGGGTCCCCACCCTGGGTCAGTGCGGGCCTCAACCAGAGCAGCTCCCCTGGGGTTGTAAGAAAACGAATGTTCCCCTTCTCACTCATTAGAGTTTAGAAACTGCTGACCTGGGGTTAGGGCCACTTTTGTAATTTGCGGGGTGCAGTGCAAAATGAAAATGTAGGGCCCCTTATTCAAAAAACAGGGGAAAAGCTCTTTCCTTTTTTCTGTGGTCTCCCATGTCACAGTGGTTTTTAATTTGCTGTTTAATGTCATGCACCCTTCAGGCATGGGGATATAGGCAAGGTGAATACAGAACCTTACCAGCTTCGGGACCTTCTTGAGGATGCTGCAGTTTATGGGGAAGCCTCCGAGCTCTTGTTGGAGCAGATGTGACTGCAGCAGAGAGAAAGCTGCACAGCTGGCAGCAAGCAGGTACTTAGGGTGATTAACGAATCTGAAAATTCCCTCCTGCTTCAGCCTCAGCCTGCACCTGAACTGTGGTCAGTGCAGCAGTACATTTCTGTATAATCTCTTTTGACAACGAAGAGGGGGGCAAATCCACAAGACTAACCCAATTACAGCAAAAGAGAGATCTGGCTGCTCCCTGTTGACAAGGTGAACACAAGGGCACCCTGTTCAGGGATGTGGTGCTTTAAGACCAGTGGGCTGCAGGCACAGGAAGTACTTTCCTGCTCCAGCATCTTGAGATATTTTTGCTTTGTGACAAACAGTGGCTGTCACTCCTGGGCTGTGTCAATTAGACACAATCTGCTTGACTCTCTGCACCCCCAAAACTGGTTCTGAGATACTTCAGCCTAGGAAGAGATGTGCAATGGTAAGAGCCCTCATCTGGGATCAGAAAAATTGGGGGTCTCTGGTCCCTATTTTGCTGCATGGCCTTGTGTAGAGCGTTCAGTCTCCTTGGGCCTCAGCATTCTTTTCTGTAGCATAATAAGGTGTTAAAGTAGGTTATCCCCAGCTCCTCTTCTCTCTTATTAACATTCCTTGCAGGTAAAGATTTAAGAGAATTTTCAGTCTATACTGTTAGTTTTACAGGCAGAGCTGTAAGAACGTAGGGCAATGGGTATATACACCAAAACCAGGGTTGTGGTTACATTACAGATGGCTGAAGTGTCCCATTAAAGAGTTTAGCATGGCAGGGCACGGTGGCTCGCGCCTGTAATCCCAGCACTTTGGGAGGCCAAGACGGGCGAATCACCTGAGGTTGGGAGTTCAAGACCAGCCTGACCAACATGGCAAAACCCTGTCTCTACTAAAAATACAAAAAAATTAGCCAGGTATGGTGGCACATGCCTGTAATCCTGGTTACTTGGGAGGCTGAGGCAGGAGAATCGCTTGAACCCAGGAGGCGGAGGTTGCAGTGAGCCGAGATCATCCAGCCTGGGTAACAAGAGCAAGACTCCGTCTCAAAAAAAAAAGAGTTTAGCACTTCTTTATAGGCAATAGGGAGCTATTGAAGGGATCTAAAGAGGGAAAGGGATATGCTCAGAGCTGAGCCTTAGAAAGATGAAGTGGGAAGCGATGTTTCAGAATTGAGGATGGAAAAGAAGCCAGCTAAGTAGTGACCACATGCGTACACACCTTTTGCACTTCCTGGACAGTAGCAGGCTGCCTCCCTAAGGAGCTGTCCTAATTCACAGTCCCACTAGCAAGCTAAGACAGTCCTTATTTCCTCATAATCTCACTGTCACTTGGCATTGTCAGACCTCTACACTTTTGCCAATCATGTGGTTATGAATTGGCATGTCATTGCGCTAATTTGAACTTGCATTTCCTTGGTTAGTAGTGCAGTTGAACGTCTTTTTGTGTATATATAGGATATTTATGTTTCCTTGTCTGTGAGTTTCTTGTTTCGTCTTCTGGCTTTTTTTCTTTTTTTAAATTTTGTAGAGGTACCCAGGCTGGTTTCAAACTCCTGAACTCATGTGATCCTCCTGCCTTGGCCTCCTGAAGTGCTGGGATCACAAGAGTGAGCCCCTCCACCCAGCCCATTTTTCTTTATATATTTTTAAACGTTTTCTTTTTTCCCCCTACAAATGCTAATACTCAATTTTTGTCAGTTATTTGCAGTATAAATGTACTTTCTTAGTTTGTCTTTGCCCTTGGGTTATTAAGGTGGCTTTAGAAAAATAGTCACGGATAACTGTAACATTGTTTAATTTTTATTTATTTTATGTTTTTGAGATGAGATCTCTCTCTGTCGCATAGGCTACAGTGCAGTGGCACAATCATGGCTCGCTGTGGCCTCAACCTCCCAGGCTCAAGCAGTCCTCCCATCTCAGCCTCTGGAGTAGTTGGGCCCACAGGTATATGCCACTATGCCCAGCTAATTTATTATTATTTTATTTATTTATTTACTTTATTTTTTTGAGATATTTTTTTTTTTCCCCCTCACTCAGTTGCCAGGCTGGGGGGCAGTGGCACTCCAGTGCACTGATTTTGGCTCACTGCAACCTCTGCCTCCTGGATTCAAGCGATTCTTGTACCTCAGCCTCCCAAGTGGCTGGGATTATGGGCACGTGCCAACATACCCAGCTAATTTTTCTATTTTTAGTTGAGACGGGGTTTTACCATGTTGATCAGGGTAGTCTCGATCTCTTGACCTTGTGATCCACCTGCCTTGGCCTCCCAAAGTGCTGGGATTACTGGCGTGAGCTACCTCACCCAGGCTAATTCGTTATCGTTATTATTATTTATGGAGACTAGGTCTTGCTATGTTGCCCAGGCTTGTCGAACTCCTGGGCTCAAGCGATCCTGGTGCCTCAGCCTCTCAAAGTACTGGTATTACATCAACATTTCTACTTATGGTTTGTTCTTTGGTGTCTTTTTAGGAATTCTCTACACTTAAATCATAAACCTATTCTATATTTTCTAAAAGTTTTGATGATTTCCTTTTACCTTTACGTCTTTGACCCACACTGAATTTATTTTTGTGTACAGCATAGGTAAGGATGCAATTTTATCTTTTTCCACGTGGATACCCAGTTGTCATGGCGCCATGTATTGAATGCTTCACAGGTCGACTCCGCTGCCCAGGGTGGGACAAGCGAAGCACCAATTCTCACACCGATTCTCAGGGTTGTGCATGTTCATGGCCGGCATCAGAGAGTGAACACCAGCTTCAGCATTGCACTCCGGGCACCTCGCTTGCCTCCCCCTGCATGCCTGGCCTGGCTCTTGCTCTCCCCTCCTAGGAATCCAGTACAAGGTGGAAAGGCGCCTCTTGTCATTGACAGTCCCTGACATACACAAGACTTTGTGTCTCCTGCTTAGGAATGTTGGTTTCTGATACAGAAGAGGTTTTGTGAAGGAGGAGGAAAAGGAAGCCTGGAATTTGCTATCAGCTCTGGAGGTGTTTGGAGGGGTGCCTGGGACTAGGGCAGCTATGGTGAGGGTCAGGGACCTTGTGACTGAGAGGTGCTGTTTGAGGCTTCACAGTTCTCTGAGGCTTCTGGGGACAGGATGCCGGTGCTTATACACCCTCTCCCCTCTGTGCTGTCAGGAATGAACCCTGGAGTGCCCATATTTGTGGTTCTGCCCCCTGCCTTCCCCATAGAATACAGAAGGTGCTTACAGAGCACCCCAGAAAGTTTAACCTACTATACAGATGTGGACTCAGATAGCAGTAGAAGTAGAAAAAAATTTCTTCTTCTCATTCTCTTTTAATCCTTCTAATTGCATCTGGGAGAAAACTAACCTATAAAGCCCCCTCCACGACAACACTTGCTAATCTTCCCCTGTTATCTGTTAGAGACTGGGCCTCAGGCTTGGGAACCTTGGTGAGTTATGGTATCTGATCAGATATTTAGTCTATTACTTTGGTTTTTTTTTTGAGACGGAGTCTCACTCTGTTGCCCAGGCTGGAGTGCAATGGCACAATCTTGGCTCACTGCAACCTCCGCCTCCCAGGTTCAAGCAATTCTGCTGCCTCAGCCTCCTGAGTAGCTGGGATTACAGGTGTGCTTCACCATGCCTGGCTAATTTTTGATTTTTTTATTAGAAACGAGGGTTTGCCATGTTGGCCAGGCTGGTCTTGAACACCTGACCTCAAGTGCTCTGCCCACCTTGGCCTCTCAAGGTACTGGGATTGCAAGTGTGAGCCACTGCACCTGGCCACATTGTTTTGTTTTTGTTGTATTTGTTTTGTTGGGGTTACCTTCTATTCTTGCAAGTGATGGCAGTTTGCTATTAATGATGCCAACAGAGCATTTGCTTTTGAATACATTTATTTGAGCAAAAAAAGTATGCCTTATGTGTGTCAAATCACATTTATGTGTGTATTTGGATAAAGACATGTAGGAAAGGAGGACACCAAAATGTTGCTGGTGGCTTTCCCGGGGTGATGAGCTTTCAGGTGGTTTTTGTCTTCCTTATGCTTTTTTGCATTGTTTGCATTTTTTATAATGAGTATACATTGAGTTACATAATCAGAAAAAAACTATTTTTATTTATTATTATTTTGAGACAGAGTCTCGCTCTTTTGCCCAGGCTAGAGTGCAGTGGTGTGCTCTGGGCTCACTGCAACCTCTGCCTCTCGAGTTTAAGCAATTCTTGTGCCTTAACCTCCTGAGGAGCTGGGATTACAGGTGTGCATCACCATGCCCAGTTAATTTTTGTATTTTCAGTAGAGACAGATTTTCGCCATGTTGGCCAGGCTGGTCTTGAACTCCTGAGCACGAGTAATCCGCCTCCCTCAGCCTTCAAAAGTGCTAAGATTACAGATGTGAGCCACCATGCCCAGCAGAAAACAAGTATTTTTATTATGGAAAGAGGTATATGTACTTAAAGGAACATATTAAGTAAATAATAATACAAAGAATGTATTTGTCAACATGTTGGCCAAAGTTGGGAAACCCGACTTACAGAACAGCAGCTTAGCGAGAATGTGGGGCTCGCTCTGGGAGGCTGTGTGGGGGTGGAGGGGACAACTGAATGCAAGCACGGAAGGAGTCAGGACGGGCTTCCTGTCCTGGGACATTCTGGCTGCCGCCAACCAGCAGCTGGGCTCTGTCCTTTCAGTGTTGTTCACAGGATTCCCTTTCAGAGTCTCTGTCACAAATTTTTAATCAGGGATGTATTGATTATTTGGTGATGTCAGGGCTGAGTTTTTGTGGTGTGTTATTTACCTTGCCAGGTGGGGTGGACGAGAGGGTATTTCATCAGGGGTCTTGCCATGTTGCTGTATTAGTCCATCTTCATGCTGCTATAAAGAAATACCTTAGGCCGGGCGTGGTGACTCATGCCTGTAACCCCAGCACTTTGGGAAGCTGAGGTAGGTGGATCGCGAGGTCGGGAGTTTGAGACCAGCCTGACCAACATGGAGAAACAAAATACAAAACATAAAAATTAGCCAGGTGTGGTGGTGGGCACCTGTAATCCCAGCTACTCAGGAGGCTGAGGCAGAAGAATCACTTGAACCAGGGAGACCGAGGTTGTGGTGAGCCAAGATTGCACCACTGTACTTCGGCAACAAGAGCGAAACAACATCTCAAAAAAAAGAAAAGAAAAGAAAAGAAAAAAAAATACCTGAGACTGGGTAATTTATAAAGAAAAGAGTTTTAATAGGCTCGTAGTTCCTCAGGAAACTTTCAATGAGGGGGAAACTTTTATTTCAAATCTTTTTTGAAACTTTTATTTCAAAAATAAAAGACGAAGGGGAAGCAGGCATGCCTTCCATGGCCAGAGCAGGAGGAAAAGAGAGAGGAGGAAGCGCTAACACTCTTTAAACAACGGATCTCATGAGGACTCACTCACTCTCGGGACAACAGCAAGGGGGAAATCCACCCCATGATGCCACTATCTCCCACCAGGCCCCTCCTAGAGACTGGGAAGAATTGGGATTACAATCTGACATGAGATTTGGGCAGGGACACAAATCCAAACCATAGGAGTTGCGCAGGCTGGTCTTGAACTCCTGACCTCAAGCGATATCTCTTGGTTGAGAGCACTGGCTTCTCCCCACTGGGCTGTCCTTGTCTGCAGGGTGACCACTGTGTGGCTCCTGTCCCAGACATTTGGTGGCTGGTGCCAGGCCCATGGTACTGGCCCCTCCCAGGGAAAGCATAATTTAACGGGAACCCTGGGGCAAAGGATTCCTGATGTGTAGCTCTAGGAACCCTAGGCCCACTGCCTTCACGTGGAGCCTTTTTAAGATCACAGCCCAAGTTACTGTTTAACCTTTAATGGGGCCAGCACACAATCCAGACACAACAAGAAGCAGATGAGTAATCTCAGATCTTCTTCCTTGGGGACTTACTTGGCGTCACATCTGATTCTGGTTCTGAGCATCTAATGTGGGACAGATGTTGGGTAGGAGACAGTATCTGCCAATCATGAGATAATAAGGACCAAGTAGCTGCTACTCACTAGCACTGTGGGAGGACCAGATAGTCACTGTCCCTGTCATAGAGGCAGCGGAAGCTGTGTGTGGCAGAGAAGTGGGGCTGCCACAGGATACAGTGTAGGGCTCTGGAAGTCAGATAGGGCAGGGGCCTGAGCAGGAAACCTTTACATTGAGACACAGGAGTTTGCCAGGTGAAAAGAGGTAGGGAGGGGCAGCCCAGGAAGAGGACTGTATGCAGAAGTCCTGAGGCAGGAGGGACCGTGGTGTCCAGTTGAGAGATGTCCTTTAGGTGGCTAAAGAAGAAAGCACAGGCTGGGGACCCCTGGGGAGCAGATGAGCCTGGGAAGATGGACAGGGCTGGATCCTGTGAGACCACCTAGGGCAGAGGTTCCCAATGGAGGGTAGTTTTGTCCTCCAGGGACATTTGGCAAGGTTGTCACATGTGTGTTAGGGGGTGCTCCAGGGATGCCGCTAAACATCCTACAATGCAGGGCACAGCCCTGACGATAAAGAATTTCCCAGCCCCAAATGTTAGTAGTGCTGAAGTTGAGAAACCCTCTTCTAGGACCACTGGAAGGACTTTGTTCCTTATTCTAAAGCCAAGGGGAAGCCATAAAGGGGTTTTACACAGGAGTGACTGATCTGATTTCTGTGTTAGAGTGATCCGTCTGGCTGCTCTGAGGAATTTTGAGACCTAACTGTTCTCATTCGGAACCACTCTTGGTAGTGTGGATCCATTCTCCAGCCTGGGAATTTCCAGCCTCTGTGATTTTCTCTCCCCCATCCCCCAAACCGCACCTCTAGGGCTAAGCTTTTGGCTGCTTCGTGACCATCTGGGTTTCTGGGGAAACCAAAGCAGATATTTTCTAAGAGCTAAGTAGGGCAGGGGTTTTTCCACTCCACACAATAGGCACAGCACTAGGGTCTACAAAAGTGTTTAAGGCCTATGTGGCAGGCAGAAAAATGCCCCTGCAAAAATGTGCATGTCCTAATCCCCCAAACCTGTGAACATGTTACCTTACGTGGCAAAGGGATTTGATAGAAGTGATTAAGTTAAGGATCTTGAGAAGTGGGAAGATTATCCTGGATTATCTGCGTGAGCCCAATGTAATCAAAAGGGTCCTTTTAAGCGGAAGACAAGAGGCTCAGATTCAGAGTTATCGGGATGACGGAAGCAGAGGACACAGAGAGATTTCCAGATGCTGCTGCTGGTTCTAAAGATAGAGGAAGGGACCAGAATTCCAAGATAACAAATTTGTGTGCCACCACATTTTTGGTAATTTGTTACACAGCAACAGGAAACTAATACAGCCTGGAAAAAGTTTTTGTTAACTGAAATAAAAGAGGAAAACTACAAACTACACGTTAATAAATGTCATTTATTTAAAAATTTGTTTTATAATATTTAATAAATACAAAAAGGTATAAAGATTAATACAACAGGCCAGGCACAGTGGCTCACTTCTGTTGGCCCAGAATTTTGGGAGGCTGAGGCAGGTAGATTGCTTGAGGCCAGAAGTTCCAGATCAGTCTGGACAACATAGGGAGAACTTGTCTGTACAAAAAATTTAAAAATTAGCCAGGTATGGTGGTATGTGCCTCTAGTCCCAGCTACCTGGGAGTCTGATGCAAAAGGATTACATGAGCCCAGGAGTTCAAGCCTGCAGTGAGCTATGATCAGGCTACTGTACTCCAGCCTGGGTGATAAAGTTAGACTCTGCCAAAAACAAAACAAAACAAAACAAAACAAAACAAAAACCACTAATACAACACACAACCAGATAGTATTACCCACCCAACTCAAGAAATAAAGCATCTCTTTTTTATTTATTTTTTAAAAAAGAATAGAGATGGGGTCTTGTGATGTTGCCCAGGCTGGTCTCAAACTCCTGAGCTCAAGCAATCCTCCCACCTCGGCCTCCCAAACTGCTGGGATTCCAGGTGTCAGCCACTGTGCCTGGCCGAAATAAAGCATTTATAATACAGCCAAAGAACCTTGCAGACCCACATTGATTTCATTCCTCTTTCTTCCTTACAGAGGAACCCAAACAACTCAGTAACAACAACAACAAAAAAACCAAATAATCTGATAAAAATAGGCAAAAGATCTGAACAGACATTTCTCAAAAGAAGATATAAAATGGCTAATAGGTATATGAAAAAATGCTCCACATCACTAATCATTAGAGAAATGCAAATCAAAACCACAATGAGATATCCCAGTTAAAACGGTTATTGTTAAAAAACAAACAAACAAAAAAAAAACCAAAAGCTGTCAAGGATGCAGAAAAAAGAGACTGCTCATACACTGTGGGTGGGAATATAAATTAGTATATCTGCTATGGAAAACAGTATGGATGGTTGTTCAAAAAATGAAAAATAGAACTACTATATGATCTAGCAATCATCCTTCTGGGTATATATTCAAAAGAAAGGGCTGGGCATGGTGGCTCATGCCTGTAATTCCAGCACTTTGGGAGGCCAAGGCAGGGGAATCACTTGAGTCCAAGAGTCCAAGACCAGCCTGGGCAATATGGCAAGACCCTGTCTCTACAAAAATTTTTTAAATAAATTAGCCTGGTGTGGTGGCATGCACCTGTAGTCCCAGCTACTTGGGAGGCTGAGGTGGGAGGATCACTTGAGCCTGGGAGCTTAAGGCTGTAGTGAGCCATGATCATGCCACTGCACTCCTGCCTGGGTGACAAAGCAAGACCCTGTGTCAAAAAAGAGAAAGAAAGAAAGGAAATCAGTATATCAAAGAGATCTCTGCACCCCCACATTTATTGCAGCACTATTTATAACAGCCAAGATATGGAATCAACCTGTGTCTATCAACAGATGAATGAATAAAGAAAAGGTGCTATATACACACAACAGTATATTTTTCTACCATGAAACAGAATGAAATACTGTTACTTGCAACAACGTGGATGGAACTGGAAGACATTATGTTAAGTGAAACAGGCCCGGCATAGAAAGACAAATGTCTTATGTTCTAACTCATATATAGAGCTAAAATAATCGACCTCATGGAAGTAGAGAGTAGAATGGAAGTTACTAGAGGTAATGGAGAGGGGAAGATAAAAAGGGGATTAGATAGAAGAAATAAGGTCTGATGTTTGGTAGCACAATAGGGCAACTATAGTTATCAATAATCTAGTGTATATTTCAAAATAGCTAGAAGAGTAGATTTAGAATGTTCCCAACACAATGATAAATGCTTGTGGAGGTGGATATCCCAGTTACCCAGGTTTGATCATTACACATTGTTTGCTTCTATCAAAATATCACATGTACCCCCAATATGGTTTGGCTCTGTGTCCCCACCCAAATCTTACATCGAATTGTAATCCCCATGTGATTACATAGGGAGGGAGGTGATTAGATTAGGGCAAGGTGGTTTTCTCCATGCTGTTCTCATGATATCAAGTTAGTTTTCATGAGATCTGATGGTTTTGTAAGAGGCTCTTCCTGCCTTTGCTTACTTCTTTCTCTCCTGCCACCTTGTGAAGGAGGTGCCTTCTTCCCCTTCTGTCATGATTGTAAGTTTCCTGAGGCCTCCCTACCATGCAGAACTGTGAGTCAATTAAGCCTCTTTCCTTTATAAATTACCCAGTCTTGGGTATTTCCTTATAGCAGTGTGAGAATAGACTAATACAACACCATAATATGTACAACTATTTTTTTGAGACAAGGTCTCACTCTGTCACCCACCCTGACTGGAGTGAAGTGGCGTGATCACAGCTCACTACAGCCCTGACCCCCCAACCCATGTCAGCCTCCCATGTCAAGTGATCTTCCCACGTCAGCCTCCCAAGCAGCTGGGCCCACAGGTACATGCCACCACACCTGGCTAATGTTTTATATATTTTTTGTAGAGACGAGGTTTCACTATGCTGCGCAAGCTGGTCTCAAACTCCTGGCCTCAAGTAATCCTCCTGCCTTGGCCTACCAAAGTGCTGGGATTACAGGTGTGAGCCACCATGCCTAGCCTGTACAACTGTTATGTGTCCATAAAAATTAAAAAAAATTTTTTTTTTTGAAAGAAAATGGAGGAGCCAGCCTCAAAGATGAGAACTGGTTCCTGAAGGCCCCAGGAATACCTGACTAACCCTGCTTCTGTAGGGGAGTGATAAATGGCTTTCCTACAGCCTTCTGGGTTCCTTGGCTGGGCTATGAATTAAATTAATGTAAGACTGATGAACAGGGGAAAAGCCATATTTAATTACCTATGCATGCATGGGGATCTTACAAAATATGAGACTTGAAGAAGGGGCAGATGACTGAAGCTTATATAGCATTCTGAGATACAGAAAGGAATGGGGGCTTGGGGCTTCTGGGAGGTGGTGGCCACAAGTTATGGAAGGGTGAGGGGAGAAAATGTGTGGTGAATAAAGGTCCTCTTGTTATGCAGATAAAAGTCTCCCAGGTAATAAAGTTTGTCTGGAGTAGCCCTCAGGAGAATAGGTGGTTTCTGTCTAGGCATGGTGTCTACCTGCAGGCTCTCTCATGTGATTCCAGTTAATCTTCCCTGGTGGATGAGATTCCTGCAAAGCGGATTCAGAACGATTGAGTTCCATTTGGAGGATGGTCTTTAGGCAGCTAAGGGGAGCTCAGAAAAAGCTTCTGTCTGCATCCACTGTCCCCACGTGCCCTCAGTTCAATGCAATCAGCGCACCAAAGCGTCATATTTTGGGGTGGCATTTCTTGGACTCCTTCAACTTCATCCTCCAAGCCAGACTTTTCAACCGGAAAGGCACCTGGGTGTCTACATAGTGGTTGTCATTGTATTCACATTTTATTGTTTCTCTTCTATCTAGTTGTCCCCAATGGTTGGCGAGAAATTTATTTGTTATTACTTCTCTTCCTGTATTTTAATTGGAAACAGTGGTGTTTTCTGACAATACAGCACACAGACGGCTAGGTTTTGTGACACTGAGCACATAACAAAAGGGACAGGGGCTTTTGGCTTTGCTCCCTGAAAGTTGGTGCTAGTGCTCACATTTGATCTTTGTAGCTTACGAAACACATCAGGTATCCCAAGAGGAGATGCCAGCTCAGCTGCTGTGGGTACAGAGACAAGTATGGGGCAGTGGCAGGAAAAGTCTGGAGCAAGAATAGGATTCTGGCTTCCGCAAGCCCTTCCTTTGGGGTTTGAACCCAAGGAGAGTTATCTAAACCTGAATGCAGGCCTACAGGAGCATAGCCCATAGGAGACCTGCACACAGGGCTCTGCAAATCAAATGGGGATCAAGGTTGCCAGTGTCTCCAAAGCACAGATGCACTAAACAGGCTGTCATCATAACGTAGTAGTAGAGGCAGATGGTGGGCCTTCAGTGAAGCCACAGGGAAACACAGCAGGAGCCCATCAGTGCAGCCCCTGCCATCAGCCTGGGGGACCTTCTTGGAAAATATTTATTTTATTTTATTTTTTACCAGGAAGATTAATATAAAACACAAAGAAAATTATTCATGTAAATGTACAGGAAATCAATTATTTCAAATATAATATTACTACAAGCCATAGATTCTGCATGTTTGGAATCTAAGTCCTGGAATTGTTTGTTGCTGTTCACCAGTCCCGTTTTTGCTCTCCAGGTACAATTAAGACTGGTGCAATTTAATTATTCAGGGAGGGTGGGTGTCTAAGAGGTTCTGTCCATTTGGAAAAGGCAGCAGAGACTATCCTATCACCCACCACCCTAACCTGCGGATTATGTTATGAAGGTAGGATCTTGTGCCTGCCCTCATAACACTTTTAGTTCTTTGATTCATGGTCTACTTCTTGTGTTTCACTGTGCCTGACAAGGCCCTTTCTTCTCTGCTAGTTCTAATTTCGGCATATGGCTGTTGCTTTCTTATACATGCTAACTTTTCCATACCAAAGTTTATATCTCGAGGGAGCTACTTCTGTTTATTAACAATGGGATTTATTCATTCAGCAAAAATAGATTATGAACAAACAGCAAAATGAATATGTATTTCACCAATCTCTTCCAGCTGCCACTTAGCTCACCAGAGGGGCTGACAGAAGCCTCTGCCTTATTCAGTCTTGAATCTTGGGTGACTGTGTGTGGCCATTTTTATGTGAGCCACTTCTGCTGACTCTGTCCTCAGCCTGCCCCAGTCAGGCTTCTGCCCCTTCCGCTGCACTGATAATGCTCTTTCCACAACTGCCCATGAAGCCCTGTCATGCGAAAAAGAATTGACATGGTCCACCTGTTATTTACCTAATGCTTCTGCTTATACTTGCATGTGAAATTAACACTCCCTTTTTAGTTATATTTGTAAAATACAAATAAGAGAAATCCATGAACAAAGGAAAATAAAAATTGAATCCCTTGTCCATGGATTTCTCTCACATCTTTCCCAGCTCATCTCACAACCTTTCCTATCATTTTCCTTCATTCCTTAAGGGGCTTCTCTTCCTCCCCTATTCATAAGTTTGCAAAGGTCCATCTTCAGCAAACAAGCACTTTTATCCTCATGTTTTAACTCCCAAAATGTCTCTGATGCAGACCTCTTCCTGAGTTCATGTACCATTTACCTAAGCCCTAGGGGATGTCTTAAAAATTCTTCCAACTAAATTTTCTTAAAAGTTCTCTAAACTAAATTTTCCCCCAATTGAGTACACCATTATGCCCCCAAGTTCTGCTTCTCTTCCTAGATTATATTTCCTGATACATCTTCTGCAGGGAACAGTGCTCAGGAACAGAGATCCATTCTGGGGTTCCCAAGGGGGAGGTTGACTCTGAGAGCTGCAATTATACTTTCCTTGGCTTGATCAGAAAATATGGCCTGAGGATTTAGCAGATACTGACCTCAAAAGGAAGCTTGATGGCACTCTCTCCTATGTCTGTGTCCCCTTAGAGGTCTTTATCTCCACTGGTAAAAAATGGAGAGGAATCACTTTGCTGCTGCTTTGCACAAAATGTCAGCCTGGAGATCCATATATGTAAAGACAAAGCTGGAAGGGGCTCTGGTGGATGAAGAACGAGCTCAGTAGGATTCTCACAAATGCCCTAATGTGTCTGCAGAAAACAAACAAAGCCAGCTCTTTTAGCTCTAAACGTTGGAGCTTTAATCTTTCAAGAACACACACATTTCCTTCCTGTATTTCTAGTAAATACTGTTTCTGACTTTTCTGGAAATTCCACCAGTCTCCCTGACTCTCTTTTCCATAAGAATTGAGTCACAAAAATAGAACCATGAGAAAAGTTAGTTTGACCCCTTTGCCCTCTGAAATGTGCTGGTGGAAAGAGCCTGGGGGAATTGGGGGTGGGGGGACTGTCTCTTTAATCAAACTGGTTCTTCCATCTCAAGGAAAAACAAACTGAAGCAAAGAATAAAAATTGCTTTAAAGTAGTCCTACACAGGAAAGGGATTTTTTAAGGAAAGAATTTACATGTGGGCTCTTCTAGTGTTTGGAGGACGAATTTTTAACCTGAGATCTGTGAATGGGCTTTACTGGGATATATGATTCTCCAGAAACTGTGAGCTACATGTTTTTATATCTGTGTATTTTTCTCATGGGACGATCTATAGTTTTTTATCAGATTATCAAAGAAGTCCCTGTCCCCCCAAAATGTAAGAACTGCTCATTTAGAGGACAATCTAGTTGTATTAGTTATTTATTGCTGTGTAACCAATTACCTCAAAATTTAGCAATGTAACACAACTAACACTTGCTATCTCACAGTTTGTATGGGTCAGGCATTTAAGAGTGGCTTAGTTGGAAGACTGCTCAGGGTGTCTTCTGCTGTTGCAGTAAAAAGTTAGCTAGTGTTGCCGTCATCTGAAGAGTAGGGCTAAAGAATCTGTTTTCAAGATGGTTCACTCACATGGTGTTGACATAAGGTTTCGGTTTCCTGTTGGCCACTGGCAGGTAGCTTCAGTTCCTTGCCACATGACTGGCAGTTCCTCTCCATTGAGCTGTTCTCAAAACACATTCAAAACTTTGTTTCATGCTCAAAATCATTAAAAATATTGAATAAACTTACCTTCAGGCTGTGTGTATAAGGTGTCTATGTAACATAAATGAATTTTGTGTTTATACTGGAGTCCTAGCCCCAAGATCTCTCATTATATATATGCAAATATTTCAGAATCAGAAAAGATCCCCAATCTGAAACATTTCTGGTCCCAAGCATTTTGGATGATATTTAATCTATATAAGACTTCAATCATCTGGCCCTCCTTTGAGTCTTATATTTTGAAGGATTCTTGTGGCTATGGCTTTTCTCCTGTTAATCTGTGTTATGTCAATTTAATTTGTAAGCCAGGCAAGGAACCTAGAAGGGCAGAGAGAAGCCATTTTTCGCCCACTTTCAATGTGGAGGACTTGGTCACACAGCTGAGCTCAGGACAGTCAAATAGCACAGCTCTCTTGACTGGATTGAGAAGAACACAGCCAGACTTCTGGCTGGTTTCCAGGAGCATGGGCTTCTTCGATGTCACAATAAGGCAAACGTTAGACTTTGTCAAAAGTTAGAAGGCAGGTCTGATTCATTTTGCCTACCTTGGAGGCCATCTGGTCTCTATGGGATTTGGGTCTGACTGTGGAAAATTCTTAATACTTGTAGTTGCATCTGAGATTGAAGAACTTTTTTTTGGTCACAGCAGCTACGAAACAGCCACCTCCCACCCCACCCCCACCCTGGAGTTTGGGAAGGGCCTTCTATGATAACAGCCCAGACACCTTGTGTTGGCTGTCACAGCACCCTCAGATCCTATCTCTGCCTCATGGACAGGTCTCCCACTAGTACCTAATGTTGAAGCAACCTATTGGCTCCTAGCACTCTCTCTCATTGATTTTTTCCTTGAGACAGGGTCTCACTCTGTCACCGAGGCTGGAGTGCAGTGGCGCAATCATGGCTCACTGCAACCTCCACCTCCAGGCTCAAGGAATCTTCCCACCTCAGCCTCAGCCTCCTGAGTAGCTGGGACTACAGGTGTGGGCCACCACGTCTTGCTAAGTTTTGTATTTTTTGTAGAGATAGCGTCTCACTGTGTTGCCTAGGCTGGTCTCAAACTCCTGGGATCAAGTTATCTGCCCTCCTTGGCCTCCCAAAGTGCTGGGATTACAAGTGTGAACCGCTGTGCCCAGCAGGCTCCCAGCACTCTCAATGCCTCTAGAAAAGTCTTTTAGGAAAAAAATAGAAAAGGAAACAATTTTATTGTTTTTGTTCAAGATAGCACATACTTATAGAAATTTAATATAGAAAAGCATAACAAAGAAAGTTAAAGGCTGGGTGCGATGGCTCACACCTGTAATCCCAACACTTTGGGAGGCCAAGGTGGGTGGATCGCCTGAGGTCAGGAGTTCAAGACCAGCCTGGCCAACATGGTGAAACTCAGCCTCTAAAAAAATTAAAAAACAAATAAAAATAAAGTTTAAAAACAGGAAGTTAAGAAAAGTATACACACACTATAAATCCCATTTCCCTGAGATAACCATTCCCCAACATTTGTAAAAAATATGATTCAGGAATGTACAGGTAGATAAGTAGACAGATAAAACCACAGAAAGAATTTTATAAAAATAAGATCATTCTTTGCATACTATTTTAGATGTAAAAAGTTTAATATCATTTAACATAAATTTAGCAGTATAAAAACTGAAGCAAAACTTTTTTTTTTTTTTTTGAGATGAGGTTGCTCTGTCACCCAGGCTGGAGTACCGTGGTGTGATCACAGCTCACTGTAGCCGCCACCTCCGGGCCTCTGGAGTACCTGGGACTCTAGGTGCTCGCCATCATGCCTGGCTAATTTTGTTTCAATATTTGTAGAAATGAGCCCTGCCTACGTTGCCCAGTCTGGTCTAGAATGCCAGGGCTCACACAGTCCTCCTGCCTGAAATTACAGGCATGAGCCACCTGTGGCCAGCCAGCCAACTTAAAAATTACTAAACTGGCTGCTTCTTCATCACAAGATGTAATAACAAGGAAAAAGAATGCAAAACCTTAGTAGATTAAATTTGCTTGTTTTATAAAAAGTCAAGTTTCAATTTTAAGTGTTATCTATTGACTTCCTGCTACAAAAGATAAGGAATTACCCACAATTACACTTTAGCCCAATGCCTGACACTATCGCTTGATTTTTACTACAGCTGACCCTTGAACAACACAGGTAGAACTTTATGGGCCCATTTATACATGGGTTTTCTTGCACGTCTGCCACTCCTGAGATACAAGTCCAACGCTTTCTCTTTCTTTTCCTCCTCAGACTGCTCACGGGGAAGATAATGAAGACCTTTATGATTTACTTCCACTTAATGAATAGTAAGTATATTTTCTCTTCCTGATGATTTTCTTTTTCTTTTCATTTTTTTTTCTTTTTGAGATGGGTTCTCACTCTTGTTACCCAGGCTGGAGTGCAATGGCGTGATCTCTGCTCACCACAACCTCCACCTCCCAGGTTCAAGCAATTCTCCTGCCTCAGCCTCCCTAGTGGCTGGGATTACAGGCATGTGCCACCACACCCAGCTAATTTTTTATATTTTTGGTAGAGACAGGCTTTTGCCATGTTGGCCAGGCTGGTCTCAAACTCCTGACCTCAAGTGATCCACTCACCTCAGTGTCCCAAAGTGCTGGGATTACAGACGTGAGCCACTGTGCCCAGGTAATAATTTTCTTAATAATATTTTCTTTTTCTAGCTTACTTTACTGTAAGAACACAGAATATAATACATATACAAAATATGTGTTAATCAACTCTTTATGTTTATCAGTAAGGCTTCTGGTCAACAGTAGGCTATTAGTAGTTAACTTTTGGGGGAATCAAAGGCTATATGTAGATTTTCAATTGTGCAGGGAGGTCAGGACCCCTAATCCCCCCGTTGTGCAAAGGTCAAGCGTATATTCCATTGTCAATGTTTCCCTCATTTCATTTTTTTTCTAATTTTTATTTAAAAATTTTTTTACAATATGGTATTCATTACATATTTTTATTTTTTAAATATGTTTAAATTATTTTAAAAATTTCTTGTAGGGACATAGTAGTTGTATACATTTATGGGGTACATGAAGTGTTTTGATACAGGCATGCAATGTGAAATAAGCACATCAAGGATAATGGGGTATGTATCCCCTCAAGCATTTATCCTTTGAGTTACAAATAATCCAATTACATTATTTAAGTTATTTAAAAATATACAATTACATTATTATTATATAGTTACCCTATTGTGCTATCAAGTTATAGGTCTTATTCATTCTTTCTAATGTTTTTCTTTATCCATTAACCATGCCCAGCTGCCCCTCAACCCCTCACAACCCTTCCCAGCCTCTGGGAACCATCCTTCTACTCTCTATGTCCATGAGTTCAATTGTTTTGGTTTTTAGATCCCACAAATAAGTGAGAACATATGATGTTTGTCTTTCTGTGCCTGGCTTATTTCACTTCACATAATGATCTCCGGTTCCATCCATGTTGTTGCAAATGACTGAATCTGATTCTTTTAATGACTGAATACTACTCCATTGTGTATATGTACTGTACTTTCTTTATCCACTCATCTGTTGATGGACACTTAGGTTGCTTAGCTATTGCAAACAGTGCTGCAACAAACATGGGAGTGCAGATATCCTATGATTTCCCCTCTTTGGGGTGTATACCTAGCAGTGGGATTGATGGATCACAGAGTATCTCAAATTTTTAGTTTTTTGAGAACCCTCCAAGCTGTTCTCCATTGTGGTTGTACTAATTTACATTCCCACCAACAGTGTACGGGGGTTCCCTTTTCTCTACATCCTGGTCAGCATTTGCTATTACCTGTCTTTTGGCTATAAGCCATTTTAACTGGGGTGATGATATCTCATTGTAATTTTGATTTGCATTTATCTAATGATCAGTGATGTTGAGCACCTTTTCCTATGCCTGTTTGCCATTTGTGTGTCTTCTTTTGAGAAATGTTTGTTCAAATCTTTTGCCCATTTTGGATCAGATTATTATTTTTTTTCTTATGCAGTTGTTTGAGCTCCTTATATTTTCTGGTAATTAATCCCTTGTCTGATGGGAAGTTTGCCAATATTTTCTCCCATCCTGTGGGTGGTCTCTTCACTTTGTTGATTGTTTTCTTTGCTGCGCAGAAACTTCCTAACTTGATGTGATCCCATTTGTCCGGTTTTGCTTAGGTTGCCTGTGCTTGTGAGGTACTGCTCAGGAAATCTTTGCCTAGACCAATGTCCTGGAGATGTTCCCCAATGTTTTCTTGTAGTAGTTTCATAGTTTGAGGTCTTGGGTTTAAGTTTTTAATCCATTTTGATTTTATTTTTGTATACGATGAGAGACATGGGTCTAGTTTCTTTCTTCTGCATATGAATATCCAGTTTTCCCAGCACCATTTATTGAAGAGACTGTCTTTTCCCCAGTGTATGTTCTTAGCGCCTTTGTCAAAAATGAGTTCACTGTAGATGTGTGGATTTGTTTCTCTCATCTCATTTTGTTCCCTACCCTCACTCCTCACTGTTGTTTAGTTTTGGCTACACACACACACACACACACACACACACACACATATATATATTTGAGATGGAGTTTTTGCTCTGTTGGCCAGGCTGGAGTGCAGTGGCACAATCTTGGCTCACTGCAATCTCCGCCTCCTGAGTTCAAGGGATTCTCCTGTCTCAGTCTCCCGAGTAGTTGGGATTACAGGTGTCTGCCACCATACCTGGCTAATTTTTTGTATTTTTAGTAAAGATGTGTTTTCACCATGTTGAACTCCTGACCTCAGGTGATCCACCCGCCTCGGCCTCCCAAAGTGCTAGGAATACAGGTATGAGCCACTGTGCCTGGCTTGGCCCTATATTTAATGGATCAGGGCTCAGCACCCCTATGTTACCCAATGGTATGGATTAAATTGTGTATCCCATCCCCACAATTGAGAAAAAGGTATGTTGAAGTCTTTATCCTCAGTACCTCAGAATAGAAATTTATTTTGGAAACAGGGTTTTTACGGAGGTGATCAGATTAAAATGAGGTTAGTCAGGTGGGCCCTAATAGAATATGACTAGAAATTCAGACACAGGCATGCATGGAGGAAAGACTCTGAGAAGAGGCATGGGGAGGACACTGTGTGAAGAGTGCAGTTATGCTGCTGTAAGCTGAGGCACATCTTGGGCTGCTGAACCTGGAAGAGGCAAGAAAGGATCCTCCTTTGTGATCCTCAGAGGGAGCACATCCCTGCTAACATCTTGATTTCATACTTCTAGCTTTTATAACTGCAAGACAATGACTCTCTGTTGTTCTAAGTCATCCAGTTTGTGGCCCTTTGTTATAGCAGTCCTAGGAAACAAATATGCCCGGGTCCTGTATTGTAGAATCCATTTTGACTCATCCCTGGGTTGGATAGATTTAACGCATAAGTTGTTTTTCAAGAAAAGTTCCTGGGTTCTTTATTCCCTGAGGTTTAGCATGTCTGTTTATTGCCTTTATACTTGAAAGATAATTTGGTGTGTAGAAAATCCTTGTGTCAATCATAAATGACAAAGGAGATGTTGCCACTGACCCCACAGAAATAAAAATAACCATCAGAGACTAGTACAAAGACTGCTATGCACACAAACTAGAAAATCTGGAAGAGATGGATGCATTCCTGGGCACATACACTTTCCCAAGACTGAACCAGGAAGAAACTGATTCTCTGAACAGACCAATAATGAGCTCCAAAATGGAATCAGTAATAAATAGCCTACCAACCAAAAAAAGCCCAGGATCAGACAGATTCACAGCCAAATTCTACCAGATGTACAAAGAACTGGTACCATTCCTACTAAAACTATTCCAAAAAACTGAGAAGGGACTCCTCCTCCACTCATCCTATGAGGCCAGCATTATCCTGATACCAACACCTGGCAGAGATACAACAACAAAAGAAAACTTCAGGCCAATATCCTTGATGAATATTGATGCAAAGATCCTCAATAAAATACTTGCAAACCGAATCCAGCAGCACATCAAAAAGCTAATCCGCCATGATCAAGCAGAAATAAAGCCGACTTGATCATGAGTACCCCTACTTGCATATCCCTGGGATACAAGGTTAGTTCAACATATGCAAGTCAATAAATGTGACTCATCACATAAACAGGACTAAAGACAAAAATCACACAATAATCTCAATAGATGCAGAAAAGTCTTTCAATAAAATTCAACATTGCTTCATGTTAAAAACTCCCAATAAACTAGGTAATGAAGGAACATACCTCAAAATAATAAGAGTCATCTATGACAGACCCACAGCCAACATCATACTGAATGGGCAAAAACTGGAAATTCCTCTTGAAAACCAGCGCAAGACAAGGATACCCTCTCTCCCCATTCCTATTCAGCATAGCATTGGAAGTCCTGGTCAGGGCAATCAGGCAAGAAAAATAAATAAAGGGCATCTAAATGGGAAGAGAGGAAGTCAAACTATCCTGTTTGCAGATGACATGATTCTGTATCTAGAAACCCCATAGTTTCAGCTCCAAAACTCCTTCAGCTGATAACTTCAGCAAAGTTTTAGGACACCAGATTGATGTACAAAAATTACTAGCATTGCTGTACAGCAACAACAGCCAAACTGAGAGCCAAATCAGGAATGAAATCCTATTCACAATGGCCACAAAAATAGTAAAATACCTAAAAATACAGCTAACCAGGGATCTTTCTGTTGAAAAATCTCAACAATAAGAGCTACAAAACACTGCTCAAAGAAATCAGAGATGACACAAACAAATGGAAAAACAACATTCCAGTGCTCATAGATAGGAAGAATCAACATATGCAAGTCAATAAATGTGTTTATTAAAAAGGCCATACTGCCCAAAACAATTTACAGATTCAATGCTATTTCTTTCTAACTACCAATGATGTTTTTCACAAAACTAGGAAAAAAAACTGTTTTAAAATTCATATGGAACCAAAAAAGAGCCCAAATAGCTAAGGCAATCCTAAGCAAAAAGAACAAAGCTGGAGGTATCACATTACCCAACTTCAAACTATACTACAGGGCTACAGTAACAAGAAAAACATGGTATTGCATGTTCTCGCTTATAAGTGGGAGCCAAATGATGAGAATAACATAGATGAGAACAACAGACACTGGGGTCTACTTGAGGGTGGAGGGTGGAAGAGGGAGAGGATCAGAAAAAATAACTATTGGGTACTAGGCTTAGTACCTGGGTGACAAAATAATCTGTACAACAAACTCCCATGATATGTGTTTGCCTATATGACAAACCTGCATATGTACCCCTGAACCTAAAATAAAAATTTTTTTAAAAAGAGAAAATTCTTGTGTCATGTTTTCTTTCCTTCCAAACTTTAAAAATGTTGGTCCTCTGTCTTTTGGCATTGTGAAAAAGCCTGAGGAAATTTGGTCTGGTTTTTCCTTCTGTAAATGCTTTTCTACATGGTTAACCACATGAGATTGTTTTTGTCTTTGGTGTTTCATTACTTCAGTAGGATATATCTTGATGTTGAGCAGTCTATGTCAGTTTTTCTTGGAGTATCTATGCCCTTTTGATCAGCAGATTGAAATCATCCTATTATTTCAATAGATGAAAGTCTGTTGAAATAGAAGAAAGTCCTATTATTTTTTGAAATAATTTATACTTAATTGCTTTTATTCTCTTTTTTTCAGAAGTGTTTATTATTCTCCTGAAATGTTGGAGATATCTTTTATTGGTCTCCTATAAGAATAGTAATTTTCTCTAGAATCATTAACAAGTCTGGAGATTTTGTTGCTGTTGTTTTGGGGGTTTTTTGTTTGTTTGTTTTGTTTTTTTTGAGACAGGGTCTTGCTTTGCCACCCAGGCTGGAATGCAATTGGGTTGACTCCCAAGTAGCTGGGACTACAGGCGTGTGCCACCATACCCAGCTATTCATTTTGTTTTGTGTGATTTCCTGGTTTCTAGTTTAATACTAGAGTCCGTTTTTAAATTTTTTTTCTGTTGCTTCTAATGTAGCTTCCATCTCTATCATGTATTCTTCAATTTTTTTTTTTTTTTTTTTTTTTTTTTTTTTTTTTTTTTTTTTTTTTTTTTTTTTTTTTTTTTTTTTTTTTGAGACGGAGTCTCCCTTTGTCACCGGGCTGGAGTGCAGTGGCCCAATCTCGGCTCACTGCAACCTTGGCCTCCTGAGTTCAAGGGATTCTCCTGCCTCAGCCTCCCAAGAAGCTGGGACTACAGGTGTAGGCCACCATGCCTGGCTAATTTTTGTATTTTTAGTAGAGACAGCGTTTCACCATGTTGCCAGGATGGTCTTGATCTCTTGACATCGTGATCTGCCCGCCTCTGCCTCCCAAAGTGCTGGGATTGCATGCGTGAGCCACCTCACCTGGCCCTATTCTTCAATTTTTATCCTGAATTGACTAGCTTGCTTTTTATCTTCTGTCATTTTAGAATCTCTTTGAATTTTTCTTTTTTTTTTTTGAGACGAAGTTTCGCTCTTGTTGCACAGGCTGGAATGCAATGGCATGATCTTGGCTCACCACAACTTCTGCCTCCTGGGTTCAAGCGATTCTCCTGCCTCAGGCTCCTGAGTAGCTAGGATTACAGGCATGTGCCGCCACACCTGGCTAATTTTGTATTTTTGTTAGAGACAGGGTTTCACCATGTTTTCCAGGCTGGTCTTGAACTCCTGACCTCAGGTGATCCACCCACCTCAGCCTCCCAAGTGCTGGGATTACAAGTGTGAGCCACTGTACCTGTCCCCTCTTTGAATTCTTGTCTTTTCCTTTTAGACTTTTTCTACAAATAGTGTTGTCTGAAATTTCTTTGAGAATATGGAGAATTTATCTGAACACATTTTCTGTTTCCTTGGGTAATTACTCTTGCGGTATTTTTATTTTATTTTATTTTATTTATTTATTTTTTTTAGACAGAGTCTCTCTCTGTTACCCAGGCTAGAGTGCAGGGGTGCCACCTCAGCTCACTGCAATCTCCGTCTCCCATGTTCAAGTGATTTTCGTGCCATAGCCTCCTGAGTAGCTGGGATTACAGGCTCCCATCACTATACCTGGCTAATTTTTTGAATTTTTAGTAGAGATGGGGTTTTACCATGTTGGCCAGGCTGGTCTTGAACTGGAGACCTCAGGTGATCTGCCCACCTTGGCCTCCGAAAGTGCTGGGATTACAGGCATGAGCCACCATGCCCTGCTGTGGTGTTTTTTGTTTTTTTTTAAATCAGCCTTTTGTGTATATTTCCTTCCTCTGCAATATATATGTGTAAGTCCATTATAGTTCCCTGTTGATTATTGTTTATCTTTGAATGGCGTCCACTACTGGCTAAATAACAGTATGAAGAGTGGAGAAGGAGCTAGGAATGTTGGAGAGAATCTAGGATCTTTTAGCTTCAATGGGTTTTGTTATCTCAAACACTCTTTCAGTTATTTCCTTTTTCTTGGGCATCATCTCCCCACAGCTTTTGGTGTTTGGGAAGTCCATGTGGCCTAGACTTACAGATCCCTGAGTGCAACCTGGCGGTCCCACCTCCACATCCTCCTTCCTCACTCATCCTTCCCACATGTCTGCCTTTCTGGAGGTAGTTAGCAAGGTAGTTCCTGCAGGCCCACCTCCCCTGCCATTCTGTAGTGCCTATCAGCTCTCTACAGGACTTCCCCAGTCTCTGGGGATCAGTCTGTGCTACCACACTGCTGTGATATTAACAGATTCCAAGCGTTATCAGCCAAGCTTCCACCACAGACTTTTGCAGTGATCTGTGTCCTATCCTGGGTCCAAGGAGGCACCTGGCATCTCTTTCCTGTTACAGTTACCATCTTACAGCAACAGCAGGTTTGCTTCATGGGTTCTGGTTTGATGCTGTAGTTATTTCTTTGTCTCATTGAAAATGGAGGCCTCTTCCCCTATTTTTCATTTGTTTTGCTGTGATCAGTAGGCTTCGTAATAGGACAGTGGAGTAAATATTTTAACAGAAGTCTTCTGTTTTGAAAGGCTAATTGATATTAATCTGTTCATAGCCTGGGAATATTTACCTTTGTTATATTTTTATGTAAATATACTATAAATTATAAATAGCAACATAATCTGTTTGTATGCTTGTTTATATTCTATTTCTTCTACCTTAGTTTTAAAAGTATACTTTTTCATGAACTGCACTCCTTAGTTTCTGTTTGTTTCTTTTCAAAATAAGGATGTCTTCATAACTTTTTATTTATTTATTTATTTTTTGACACAGGGTCTCACTCTGTCATCCAGGCTGGATGTACAGTGGCGCAATCTTGGCTCACTGCAACCTCTGCCTCCTGGTTTCAAGCAATCCTCCCACCTCAGCCTCCTAGGTAGCTGGGATTACAGGTGCATCCCACCATACCTGGCTAATTTTTATATTTTTTGGTAGAGACAGGTTTCACCATGTTGGCCAGGCTGGTCTTGAACTCCTGACCTGAGGTGATCCACCTGCCTTGGCCCCCTAGAGTGGTGAGATTACAGGCATGAGGCACCACCCCTGGCCATAACTTTTTTTATTATAAAAATAACACACGCTCATTATAAAACAGTGAAAAACTCTAAAAAGAAAAATCACAGTGAAAGCCATCAGAATGCCACCATCTGTACATAATTGCCATTAAGTTTGTGTGATCATCTTTTGAGACATTTTCTATGTGTATATCAAGGTAACAATAATTTGAGAAAATGAAATCACATGTGCTTCTTTGTAAAGGTTTTCTTTTTATTATATAAGTACTACATTAACATATAGCATTGGGAAAAATTCAAAGGAGGTAGACAAGCTCTCCCTTACTTTTCCTTCATCCTCTTTCCCTTCTCTGGGAAAAGCACTTGTCTCAGATTTCCAGGCTTTTTTTTTTTTTTTTTTCTATTCATTTACATACATATTTGTAAACACATAGAAACATATACTTTTTAAAAAAATTTTTGAGACACAGGCTTGCTTTGTCACTCAGGCTGGAGTGCAGTGGTGCAATCATGGCTCACTGCTGCTTCAACCTCCCAGGCTTAAGTGATCCTCCCACTTCAGCCTCCTAAGTAACTGGGATCACAGGCACACACCACCATCCTCAGCTAACTTTTAAATTTTTTGTAGAAACAGGGGTGTCACTATGTTACCCAGGCTGGTCTTGAACTCCTGGGTTCAAGTGATCCTCCTGCCTAGGCCTCCAAAAGAGCTGGGATTATAGGCATGAGCCACTGTGCCTAGCCGCATATACAATGTTTTTACAAACATTAGATCACTGAATATGATTGAATTTCTTATTCAGTATATTTTTGGTTACTATTGAGAAAGGGATCTTATTTTTAATTAAAATTTCTAATCAGTTTAAAGGAATTGTGCTGTGTTTTGAGTATACACTATCTTATATTCATCTACTTTGCTCAACTGTTTTATTAATTCATATGAATTATAATCCCTATAATTAATTCATATGAATTAAATTATAATTATAACATATGAATTAAATTATAATTATAATTTAATTATAATAATTAAATTATTATAAATTATAAATTATAAAAAATTATAATTTTTTAAATTTTAAAAAATTAAATTTAAAATTTAAATTTTAAATTTAAAATTTTTAAAGTTTCCAGTTATGCTTGTAATACTAATATTTCCTGCATATTTTGTCCTAATATTTACTTGTCTAGCACCATATTTAAGTAACAGGAGTGCTATAGACATGTGATTCTCAACTTTAAGATGTGAGTGCATCAAACTCACCTGGAGGGCTGGTTTGGGATAAACTTGACCAAAGATGGGCAAGACCTGTACACTGAAAACTACAAAACATTGCTGAAAGAAATTAAAGAACTAAGTAAGTGGAAAGACACTATGAACTCACAGATCAAATGACTCAGTATTGTTATGATGTCAATTATCTCCATATTCATCTGTTGCTTCAGTGCAATCCCAATCAAAATCTCCGAAGGGTCTTTGTAGAAATTGAAAAACTGATGCTAAAATTTGTCTGTAAATTCAAAGAAACTGGAATAACCCAAAAAACTTTGGGAAAAAAAGTTGGAGGACTAACACTACCTGATTTCAGACTAAAAATCAAGCTACAGAAATCAAGACAATGTTGTATTGCTGTAAAAATTGATAAATAGATATCACAATGGAACAGAACAGAGTCCAAAAATAGACTCGCAGATATACGGTCAATGGATTTTCAACAAAGTTGTCAAGGCAGTTCAATGGCCAGCATGGCAAAAACCCTGTCTCAACTAAAAATACAAAAATTAGCCAGGCATGGTGATGTGCACCTATAATCCCAGCTACTCAGGAGGCTGAGGCAGGAGAATTGTTTGAATCTCGGAGGTGGAAATTGCAGTCAGCTGAGATCATGCTGTTGCACTCCAGCCTGGGCAACAAAAGCAAAACTCCAACTGAAAAAAAAAAATTCTTATTTTGGGGTTGATAAAAAGAGAACATTTTAGGAAGAATTCAACATAAGATATTTAAAAAGGAATGAGGAGACAACCCAGAGTAGAGAAGAAAATTATGGCAATAAAAGCAAAAGGAGATAATTTAGAAAATAAAACAAAATTTCAGTGGGCTCAGTAAATAAAACCAAAAGCTGAGTATCTGAAAAGTAAAACCATAATTCAATAAAATTTAAATTAACGAGGTACCAACCAATATATAAAAAATTTAATTAATAAACTAATTAATTTTTGAGATAGGGTCTCATTTTGTTACCCAGGCTAGAGTGCAGTGGTGTGATTACAGCTCATTACAGCCTCACCTTCCCTGGGCACTGGTGATCTTGCCTCAGCCCCTGGAGTAGCTGGGATTACAGGCACCTGCCCTTGTGCCCTGCTATTTTTTTTTTTTTTTTTTTTGTAGAGACAGGGTTTTGCCACGTTGCTCAAGTTGCTCTCAAACTCTTAGGCTCAAGGAATCCACCCTCTTTGGCTTCCTAAAGTGGTGGGATTACAGATGTGAGCCTCCATGCCCAGCCCTAAAAATTTTAAATCCAGAAAATTAAACACAAAAGTATATACTAATAACATTTGAACACATGAATGAAATAACTTTTTTTTAGCATTATAAAAGCCCTGACTTAGCCTAACATATTAAATTAATGACTTAGGGAATGGGGGAGAAATCTGGAAAGTTAGTCAGCTCAAGTGTCCAGAGGAAAGAAGCAGGACCCAAGTGGCCCGGATGAACTTCAGGCCACCTGAATAGAATGAAAACCTCTAATAGAAGTAAACGTGCATTAAGGAAAACAGCGAAGCTTATAGGTTTTTCTTATTTGAGTTTGTGGGCTGAGATGGGACGTCCCAGGATGCCTAAGAATCTTCTTGCAGCCAGCCTAAGAGCGGAGGCATTTACAGGCATTTGTCCCTTCCCTGTGAGAGTAATGGATTGAGGAGATAAGGGTGACCCTCTGAGGTCACTAATGATTCAGGAAATCCTCTTTTCTTTCCTTTTGTTTGATTTTGATCAAAATGTTTGCTAATTTTCTGAGTTTTATCCTTGTTTCAAAAAAATTGAGTATACCTCTTAGACTTAATTTATTAAAATTTTTTGGTTTTTTTTTTTTTTGAGACAGTCTCACTCTGTTGCCCAGGCTGGGGTGCAGTGGCACAATCTTGGCTCACTGCAACCTTGGTCTCCTGGTTCAAGCAATTCTCCCACCTCAGCCTCCCGAGTAGCTGGGATTATAGGCGTCTGCCACCATGCTCAGCTAAGTTTTTGTCTTTTAGTAGAGATGGGGTTTCACTGTGTTGCCCAGGCTGGTCTCGAACTCCTGACCTCGTGATCTGCTCGCCTCAGCCTCCCAAAGTGCTGGGACTACAGGCATGAGCCACCGCGCCTGGCCAAATTTTTATTTTTCAATAGCAGCAAGGCAGGTGAACAAGTAACAACAAGCAATAAACAAGCAGAGAAGTTCAAGAGGTGATAAAGAGAAAGGTGTGATCTCACTGAAAATCCCAACATTAGGTAGGATACCGGTAGGCAGCACACGGCAGAAAACCCTAAATAAACATAGCTTTAGCATCTAAGGGTTTAGTCTCTCATGTAAAAGATAGGCTCCTGACTTCTTCTTCTGTTAGGCCCAGAACCCACTGTTGGAGCTCAATCAACCCACCTACACTTCTGGAACAGGAAGGAAAAAGGGAAAGGATGAAAAAGCTCACCTTCCAGTCCAGTTGAATCAATTCCCTGTAGAAGTTTTCCTGGAAGTTCCATGTTGCTGGTTTTATCTCATTGGCCATAGGTCGCATGACCAGTCCTAGTTGCAAGGAAAGCTGGGAAATGTCACCTTTTTGCTAGTGTATTATTAGCCTAAACAAAATCAGGGTTCTGTTACAAAGGAAGAAGGGGAAGCTAGATGGTGGGCAACCAGCAGTCTCTGCCCCATTTCCAAGGTAGAATCCATGCCTCGTCTACCAGGATATTCCTAATTCTAGGGACACACTGGGCCTTTTGTAAATATTTATCAAGGTAGACAGTAGCAATTTAGAAAGCTCAATCTGAATTCATTTTAAGCAGAGCAGGCACAGCTCCTGAATCCTAGATTAGCCTGAGTAGACATACATAACCAATGACTATTAGCTGAGCTCAAACTTCGTTATCAGCCGTGTGCAGTGGATCACGTCTGTAATCCCAGCACTTCAGGAAGCCAAGGTGGGAAGATCACAAGGTCAGGAGTTTGAGACCAGCCTGGCCAATATGGAGAAACCCCATCTCTACTAAAAACACAAAAATTAGCCAGGCGTGGTGGTAGGCACCTATAGTCCCAGCCACTCAGGAGGCTGAGGCAGGAGATTCGCTTGAATCCAGGAGGTAGATGTTGCAATGAGCCGAGATTGCATCACTGCACTCCAGCCTGGGTGGCAGAGCAAGATTCTGTTCTCAAAAAAACCCAGAAAACAAAAAACCTTATATCAAACAGTAGCCTGGGGCAAGTAACAGAACTTTTCCAACCACCCTATGAGGAAGGCATCGCCATGTTCCCCTTACATACTCTGGATAGGTAAGGCTTGGAGTGTGGATAGACTTTCCCAGACTCATACAGTGAGCAAGTGGTGGAGCTGGGACTAGGCTCTAGATTTTTCTGCTTCCATGGTGTTAATATCTCTACTATATTTGTCTACTTGCCTTTCCCTACTTTATTTTATTTCATGCCTGGTTGTCTTAGCTCATGCTACTATAACAAAATACCACAGACTGAGTAGCTTCAACAACAGACATTTATTTCTTACGGTTCGGGAGGCTGGAAAGTCCAAGATCAAAGTGCTAGCAGATTCAGGGTTTGGTGGGAACCCACCTCCTGGCTTGTAGACAGACCCTTGCTACAGGTTCACTTGATGTGCTCATGGAGAGATCTCTCTCCCTCTCTCTTTCCCCAATCCCATTTTGAGAGTCCCACCCTCAACACCTAATTACCTTCCCAAGGCCCTGCCTCCAAATACCATCATATTGGAGTTGGGGCCTAGGGCTTCAACTAACTAATTTGGAGTGGGGGAGACATGACCATTTAGCCCATAACACTGGTGTATTGATTTGTGTGGAGCAGATGCTGCTTCTTAATATCTCATCTAATATATATTCTCTTCATTTACCTTACCAAAATAATTCTGATTTTATTCAGGATGGCAACACACCCAGGCAAAAAATGCTCACCTCACCTGGAATGTTAAGTGGCTGTGAAACCTAGCTGAGAGGCTGTTGGGTTGGGTTTCCAGAAAAGCTGTTGTTTTCCTAATTAAGAGACTTGCTCAGCTGGTACATGACTTCTTCTTTCAGCCTTTCTCTTCTTCCTGCGAGGAAATGCAGAGTCAATGGTTGGAGGCCAGCAGCCGTCTGGTGGTTATATTTGGGTTTCCATTATTATGCAGTTGAATTCAAGCCTAACTCAGGATAGGATATTAAAATTTCTTATTATAGTTGTTTTTCTAAAATGAAATTTCTTGTGTTTATACCAATTTTTGTTTTATGTGTCTTGTGGCATATATATTCAATTCTTTAAAATATATATGGGGGGTCATATATATTCAATGTTCTTACAATTTTATTATTATTTTGAGACAGAGTCTCACTTTGTTGCCCAGGCTGGAGTGAAGTGGTGCAGTCTCGGCTCACTGCAACCTTCGTGTCCCAGGTTCAAGCACTTCTCCTGTCTCAGCCTCCTGAGTCACTGGGACTACAGGCGCACACCACCACGGCTGGCGAATTTTTGTATTTTTGTAGAGATGGGGTTTCATCATGTCAGTCAGGCTGATCTCAAACTCCTGACCTCTGGTGATTCACCTGACTCAGCCTCCCAAAGTGCTGGGATTACAGGCATGAGCCACTACGCCTGGCCCAATTTTTATTATTAAACATGTCTTTTCCATTATAGCATGATCTGTTTCATTCTTTTAAGTACCCTTTGTCTTTATTTGGTAGGCAGTAAAAGCAAAACTCTATTATTTTTCTCATAGAAGAGGGTTAAAAGTTCTGATTGTTATTAGCTAGAGCTAAATGTAGAAAAGAAAATATTTATTGTTTGTTTTAAGTTAATTACTGCTGAAAGAATATGACTTGCCACACATACTTAACGGGATACAAACAAGCAAAAGACAATGGAAAAAAAGACAAGGAAATATAAAAATCAAAACAAAATATGAAACCAGGAAATGACTAAACAATCATATATAAATGTAATCAAAATTCTTCTGCTATAGACAAATGGCCTCAATTCAGATTGAAAAAGAAAATCCATTAGTAAACCAATTTTTTAAAAAGATAAAACCCAGGAAATTAGGTGAATATTTTGATCAAAGTCAATGGAAGAAAAGGGAAGAAGAATTTCCTGAATGATTAGTGTCCTCTGAATCATTGACCTCTGAGGGTTGTCCCCTTCATCTCCTCAATCCAGTTCTCCCACAGGGAGGGAACCAATGCCCCAAAATGCTCCGAGGCTTGCTGCAAGGAGATTCTGAGGGATCCCAGGATGCTGTAATGGGTATGAATCTCAGTCCACAAATTCACATGAGGAAGACATATGAGCTTCCGTTTTCCTTAATGCATCTTAACTTCTATTACAGGCTCCCATTCCAGCAAGGTGCCCTGAACTTCACGCTGGCCACTGGGGTCCTACTTCCTCTTCTCTAGGTTGTCTGAGTTCTTGAGGGCTTACCTGGGGTGAGGGTGCGGCAGGGCAGATGCTCCTTGGTTGCTATGGAGATGTAAGGATCCTCAGGACTGGGCATCCTGTTGCTCTTGAGTGCCTGTGAATCAATCTGTGAGGCCATATGAAGCTCTGTCTGCCTCAAATAGGCTGCATACCCGTCTCCCTTCTCTGGGGTCTTGCCACCTCTCTGCGTGGAATTCTATCTGGTAAGTGAGGCACAGTGCTCATGTCCCAGGCACGCTCAGATCCTACACCTTCATTTGGGGTTTCACTGTCTCCCTAGGGCTCAGCCTAGAATAGCGAACCTATAATCCTCTCTGTGATCTACTAACATCTAAGCCAAAGGTAGCACATCAGCAGCATGCACGCCAAATCCAGTCCGTGTATTTTGTTTGGCTTAGACATTATTTAAAGATTATTTTGAAAAGATTATGAGCTTCTTTAAAAAATAATAAGTGCTTTAGCTTTTTATTTTATTTCTGTCACCCAACCTAGAGTGCTCACTGTAATCTCTGCCCTCAGGGCTCAAGCAAGCCTCCCACCTCAGCCTCACAAGTAGCTGGGATTACAGGTACATGCCACCATGCTCGCCTAATTTTTGTACTTTTTATAGAGACTGAGTTTTGCCATGTAGCCCAGGCTGGTCTCAAACTCCTGGACTTAAGCAAGGGATTACAGATTACAAATGTACAGATTACAGGCGTGAGCCACCACACCTGGCCTCTTTATTTATTTTTTTGAGACACGGTCTTGCTCTGTTGTCCCGCCTGGAGTGTACTGGTACAATCATGGCTCACTGTGGCCTCCACCTCCTAGGCTGAAATGGTCCTCCCACCTCAGCCTCCCACACATGCCACTCACCCAGCTAATTTTTTTTATTTTTATTTTGTATACACAGAGTCTCATTATGTTGCCAAGGCCGGCTTTAACTTTTTAGATCCAAATATGAATGTACAGGAAATACAGAAGACAGGGGAGTATGTTAAATGACACCAGCAAAATCCGGACTGTGGGAAACCATTTAGGACAAAAGGCCTAGCTTTTTTAACGAATACACTGCAAGGGAAAAAAAGATGGGGGCACAAACTACAGATTAAAGAAGACTTAAAAATATATCAATCAGCCAGGCACGGCGGCTCACGCCTGTAATCCCAGCACTTTGGGAGGCCGAGGTGGGTGGATCACAAGGTCAGGAGTTTAAGACCAGCCTGGCCAATATGGTGAAATCCTGTTTCTACTAAAAATACAAAAATTAGCTGGGCGTGGTGGTGCATACCTATAGTCCTAGCTACTCGGGAGGCTGAGGCAGAAGAACTGCTTGAACCTGGGGGGCAGAGGTTGCAGTGAGCCGAGATTGTGCCACTGTACTCTAGCCTGGGTGACAGAGCAAGACTCTGCGAAAAAAAAAAAAAAAAAATATATATATATATATATATATATATGTATATATATATATAAAATATGTGGGCGGGGTTTGGATATCATTTTATATATACATAAATACATCTTGAGAGTGGGCTGGGTTTGGATCCCGTTTCAAACACACTATAAAAAGTAAAATATTAAATAAATATTTCATGAGAAAATTGTAAATTTTAACACTACAGGCTGTTTGATGGTAAGAAATTATTGGGATTATATTTAGTTTTTATGTGTCATGGTTAGAAAGAAGAGTTTTATCTTTACAAGAAAATGATGAATTGGATTTTCTTCAAATAATTCTGAATGAAGGGAAGTAGGTGCGGTTAGAGATGAAACAAAATTGGCCATAGTTGACAAGCGCTGAAACTTGGTGGCGGGTACGTGGGGATTCATTATACTCTTTTGCTTATTTTTAAATATGTTTGAAGTTTTCAATAACTTTGTTTTTTGTAAGCCTTTAGCAGCTAATAATAACTTATTTTTTAAGGGGAACTTCCTCAAAAAAATTCGGATTTTAGATTCTCTTGAAAAAAATGGAAAGACGTGGTAACACGAGGCCAGGCTTCCACACTGCAACAACCAGCCGGAGTTGCAAAGTGTCATGAGGAAGGCCTGATCCTACCACAGTCCAGGACATGGGGGCACTTCAACCTGGCCCGTGCTTGTGCTTACACTACCTGCCTCAGCCCGTAAGTGTCAGGGTCACAGGCCTGATGGGGACTGCCTCAGTTTCCTCCTAGCACTCTCATAAACCCAGCCTAGCCCAGCCCCTGTGGTTCAAGGGGGGCCGGCACAAGGAGGGTTGCTTGCTCTTCCTCAGTTTTTCATGTTTTTTTCCCAGATCTTTTTTTTGTATGCCATGGATCCATTTTGGTCCCCAAGAATCTAGGGTTTTAAAACTCAAAAGCCAGAAAGAAACCCTTCTCCCTCCTGCCTCCTGCTTTCTGCCATCATGTCCCTTCCCAGGGGGAGCGAGAACAGAACACACTGACACTTTGAATGGGGAAACAGAGCGAGATGGGAAGGAAAAACTGGAAGAATGTGGTTAAATGTCGCTGTAGGTCTTTACCTATCAGACTGGCAAATATTAAAAACTTGGATAATATCAAGTACTGCCAAAGGTGAAGGAAAACAGAAGCCCTCTGGGAATGTCAACCAGTATAACCTTTCCAGGAAGAAGTTTAGAAATAGTGAGAGAAACTAAATACAGACAGATCTTCCCACCCAGCAATTCCATCCACTCCTGTACACTGAACCCAGAGAAACTCTTGCCCAGGCCCCCAATGAAAGATGTCCACTGCAGAATTGTTTATAATAAGGACGATTTGAAAATACCTAGAAATTTAGGTATTTTTCTAATAGGAAAATAGATAAAATGTGTTATATGCAAATGATGATAATAATTCAGCAGATAAAAGGAAAGTTGTGGACCACATCCACTTATATCAACTTGGATCAATCTCAAACATATAACTTTGACCAGAAAAGGGTGAGAAGCAGAATGAGATATATACCAAAGACCAATTACACACATTTTTAAAATATGCACAAAGTAACACGGATCTCAGGCCTGTGTGCAAATCAAACTACAGATAGGTAGGGAAGACACAAATGTTACAGGAATGGTTCCTGCGGTAAGAGGAGAAAAATGAGATTGGGGATGGGCTGAAGGGGACCAAAAAATAAGCTTAAGTAAAATACATGTGAGCCCTGGATATGCCGGCAAAGATGACATGCCTCGAACCAAGAAGTTTGGTTAGTTCATTTTGGGCACGTGAAGGCTCCACAAACAGAAAAAACTAAACCAAAACAAAACACCAGTTAATATTTAACACAAGTGGAAACAGAACTCGAGCGAGTGGCTGTGGATACCCAGAGGTCTGATAGGCACCCAGACATGGCACAGGTTGGGCGCTCTGGGGTTTGGATAGTGAGGGCAGAGGGTGGCCTCAGGCAGCTCTAGGGCAAGTCAGGTGTCTTGAAACCTTTAGTCCTCAGTGATTACCTCTAAAAGGCTGGTCTCATTCTGGGATGACCCCATGTCATGGCCTTGAGTCGCTTTACTCACAGAAATTCAGTCTCCCTGAGGTACTGCTGACTGCTTTCAGGGAACCTGATGGTCACAAGGTTTTTCCACAAAGATTGTCATCATGGGGTGCTTTCCATCTGTTATTAACCTCAGGCTTCTCCAGCAAAGTCAGCATATCCTGGGAACATAGACTCCTCCCCCCAACTTTTGTTGCCTGCCTTCAGTACCAAAAGCTGTTTCTCAAATAGCTTGTTATAGAACTGAGAGTATGTGGCAGGGACGGTGGGGAGTGGTTCTGGCTAACAGCTCTGATAATGCTTGAAGCCCCGCTCTTGGGGAAGGAAGGGGAGAAAAATAGGTGATGAGTTATTTGCTGTCTCCTGAATCCATCCTTCTTCTTATCCTTCTTCTTCTCCCTCCTTTCCTTCTCAAACATATATTCAGTGCTGGGTACACACCAGGCACTGTGCTAGGCACCATATGATTTGAGTCTGGCATTGTCACCTATCCTCAAGGAGGTTAAAGTCTACTGGGGAGGAAGCAATGATATCAAGCGTGATGGAGATTTGTGAGGGGTGGGAGGTGCTTTGAGACACAGGCAGGTGGATGCATCCGATGGGAAGGTATCAGAGACAGCTTGGAGGTGGAGCACCTTGAGCTGAGTCTGGAGGAACATAATGGAGTCAAGGGAAGAACCGGGGGATGTATTCCTGCTGGAGAGGACAGCGTGGGCACTGGGAGGCTGGCTGTCATTCATCATGTCTGGATTTGGTGCTCAGGACTTAACTCAGGTCCTGTCTTCTCCCTGAAGCCTGCAGCAGGTGCCCCAAGCCCATCAAGTTGCAGCTACCCCTGCACCCAGCTCCACCTATTTACAGTCGCACATTTCCCTTCTGTTCTCTCTCTCTTATTAATTTTTTTAGTGTGAAGCCTTCCTTTCCCAATCTTAACCTGGAGAGGGCTCCAAGAGGCCAATGCTTCTCCCACCCAGTGCTCAGAGCTCTTATTCCACCACGGGGATGCCTTGCCCGATTCTGAGTGGGTGCAGCGTTCACTGGGGCAGCAGGCTGAGGCAGTTGGTAGCAGCACTGAATCCCACTGCAGCCCATTGGGTTTTCCGTCTGAGGGGCTTCTCAAGGGCGTGCCCGAGTCTGGCTGACGCCTGGGCCAGTCTGCAGGTGAACATTCTTCCCGGAGGGGAACTGAAAGCCTGTGGCAGCCAGGTTCTCAATGGTCCTGACCTCCTGGTTTTCCTGCCCTTGAATAGTTTCTGGCCACATTGTATCAGGGTCGGTCTGCATGACCCACAGAGTCCAGCAGAAGTGATGGCATCCGCCTGCGAGGCTAGCATCGTCCAGGCACTGTGCTTAGTCTGCCTTAGTTTCTGCCTTGGGCTGCTCACTGCGAAAGCCAGCTGCCGTGTTGTAAAGGCATTCATGCAGCCCTCTCGGAGGTCCCAGAGGTGAGGGACTGAGGCCGCCTGCCAACAGCCATGTGAGGACCCATCTTGGATGTGAATCCTCTGGCCTCACATCAAGCCCTCATGTGACAGCAGCTCTGTTCAGTGTCTTGACCACAACCTCATGAGAGACCCTGAATCAGAACCACCCACCTTAGCCGCTTCCAAATTCCTAAGTCACCATTAGAGATGACATGTTTTGCTGTTGAAGCTGCTATGTTTTAGGGCAATTTGTTACATAGCAATAGATAACTCATGCAAAGCGCTTGGCAACTCTAAGTGTTTTTTCCCGCTGTGTGTTTGGGGAGGCTTCCTTACTGGGGTTTTGCCTCCTCTGCCAGACAGGAAATACTAGGATTCCCAAAAGGTTATAGCCACTCACTCACGGCTCTTTCCCTCGCTCCTTCTCCCTGCCCAGCAAGTTGAAGGTACTTCCCTCCAAGCAACCAAAATCCAACAACAGATCCAAAAAGAAATCTGAATTAGGGGAGGGTGAGAAAAGAAAAATAAGAGAAAACGGAAGAAAAAATTCATCCCTGTGAGGTCTGAGAATAAAAGAAGGAAAAGGAAAAGAAAAAAAAGAAATCTGAACTGAACTCTTACCTGGCTAAAACAGAGTTTATCTCCTCATCTCCCCCCCGCAGTGGTCTCCAGTCAGGGAGGTGATTGGCCTTGGGCACTGTGACATTCCCAAAACATTATGTAAAAGCCCCCTCAGACCTTCCCAGCCTCCGAAGCTCTTGGTGCCTCCCTTTTGCTAAGTTGGTATTTAAACCTTTCCCTCCGGCTGTTCAGCAAGGTACTTATTACCGAGTGCTCCCACACACGAATAGACCTTGTCTTTTTTCCTGTTCGTTTGTCTGCTGTGAGTCATTTCACAAACCCCCTGCTTCAACCTAAGTTGGTAGAGGAAAAGATTTTTTTCCCAGCCCCCTGCAGTCAAAGAAATCCCCAGGGGCTGTCAAGTGGGAAGTTCAGGAGCCCACTGCACTGAGTTTTCTCTCCGGTCAAAGTGAACTTTCCTGGGAACAACCACCTCCACAGGGGAGATGCTGCAGGGATCCCAGACACCCACCCACCACCCCCCAGATACACATGGCCAGAGGCCCTTGGAAACACAACTGCTGGGGCTTAGGTCACAGCTGGGGCACCCTTCGACGTAGGGAAGGCTGATCCTCGCCTGGTTTGCAGCAGCTTCCTTTTGGGTTTTGGCTTCTTTAACGAACACGTAGCACTTGCTATGAGCCAGGCTCTCTTGTAAGTATTTTAGAAATATGAAGTCATTTAATCCTCACAACAACCCGCCCCGGTAGGTGTTTTTACAGATAAGGATCCTGGGTCACAGGTGAAGCAATTTGCCCAAGGCCACACAGTGAGTGAGTGGCAGCTCCAGCCTAGCTCCATGCTCGGCCCTGAGATGAGAATGGACCAGGGTCCATTTAGTGAGCATTCTGTGCAGCCAGGACGCTGTTTCTGGACCAGCACTCCTGGGGCTGGACAGGGTTATGGGAGAACTTTGTCTTCCAAGGCCAATCTCCACACTCACCGCTGAGGGTCTGCCGGAGCCCTGCCCCAGGGCAGGAGGGGCTCTTGCGCTCAGGCTGGCACCTGCCTCCCCACCCCTGCCGGAGGTGCCCCTACGTTCCCCACTTTCCTGGACCACTGCTTTCAACCAAGGGCAGTTTTGTCCCCCAGAGACATCTGGCAATGTCTGAAGGCATTTTGGATAGTCATGACTAGAAGGCTGCTACTGGCACCTAGTGAACAGAGGCCGGAGATGCTGCGAAACACCCTACGATGCACAGAACAAAGCTTCACCGCGAACAATGGACTGTCAGTAGTGCTGCAGCCAGAAGCTCTGACCTAGGCCCACCGCTGCCGTCCTTAAAGCTGAGGACCCTCCTGTGCGATCTGTTTCCTGTTACAGCGGGGGCCCAGCATCCCGGCAGGGCCACACGTGTCCTGACCTTGGCATCTCCCAAAGGCTACAACAGAACATGAAGGACTCAGTTTGTACTCCAGCCACAGGTTCTTGGAAATAAAATAAGAGTGCTGAGGTCCTGGTAAATGTGGCAGCCATTATTTTGCATCAGGTTCTGTGCTGAGTACTTTACATATTTTATCTTATGTCATTCTCGTAAGCCAGTCTGTGATGCTATTATCCTATTATAGACTGGGAACCCGAGGCTTTAAAAAGTTAAGTAATTTGCTCAAGGTCACACAGCTAATAAACCTGATGACAGTCTGCTTTCTAGCCCAATCAGGCCCTGATATACATACTTAGGCAAAGTAAACACGGTAAATTCCCAGGGAGAGCCCACCTGACACCCCGGCTTGTTTTCCCCTGGGGTTGGAGGGATTGCACCCCTCACCCCACTGCACAATTGCAGCTGAGTCTCTCAGGATCAGCAAAGAACAGCTTGACCTCTCCGGTTCTCTTCCCCTCTCTGGTTCTTACAAAAGAAAGGGGAAGAGTACAGAGAACAAAAGGAGGGTTAATTTTTGTGCAGGGACAGTTAAGACAGAGAGGACGGGGCAGGGAAGAGATGGACAAGGGAGGGAGGCCTGGGAGCTTCTTATTATTTATTATAGCAGGGAAAAGAATGGGAGGTTTGTTTCTAAGGCATAAATACGCTCCTTTGATCCCTGTGTCTATCAGAGATAAATGAGTCACTCTTAGGCCTCAGAAATTAATGACTGTCCTAATGATCACCCTAAGTGACCTTGCAGCATTCCTAATTCTCGCCACTCCCTGCAAAGTAGCTGTGTCAGGGTTTGACAGGACTTGGGGATGAGGCGGGACTGAGCAGGATGGAGGTGTAATTTCATTCCTCAGCCCAGCCTCACTTTGCAGAGATTAAATGGGCCTCTACTCCTAAGCCTAGAGAACAGTCAGAACTAGACCCCAACTTCTGGGCTCTGCCCTTCCTGGCTATGCTTCAAGCACTGGGCAGGGGGGCACTGGCTGAGGAAGCTGCAGGGGCCCTGTGGAATCCTGACCTGGGAGAGGGCGGTCCCCGAGGGGTGTGCAGGCCTGCAGGGGCACCTGAAAGCAAGAGGGCATTCGGAGCAAGTTAACATCTGACCTCTCAGCAGGCCCTGCCCATTCGGATGGGGGAAGAGCTTTGAAGTTTCCTTTGTGTGATGTTTTCATGGCGCTGATCCTACTGTACTGGAATTAGCCCGAGGCCCTGCCCCTTCCCTGGAGATTTGTTCCCCAAATACAAAAGTCTTAGAAAAATACAGCAGGCTCCACCCACTGTCCCCACACCATGGAATGCCTTTTCCTTAGGCTCAAATACCAGGGAGGAAAAGGCCTCAGAACCCCCACCAGGAGACATTCTGTGTGTGTTTACAGTTTCTAAGAGGCAAGCAAGGACCCCTGGAACCAGATCTGAGGGCAGGTGCTTCCCAGATAAGCATGTTGCAGGGTGGGGAGGACAGAGTAAGGGAGGGAGAAGCAAGATTGTCCCTAGAGGCTTCCCAAGCCATGAGCCTGGTCCAGAACAGCAAGACTATGGGTTCTGGCCCAGAGAGAAGAGAAAGCAGGGGAACCCAGACCTCCGGTCATGCCCAACGAGCAAACCATTGTGCTTAGTGTGGCCAAATATCCATCCCAGGGATCTCTCTCTCTGAGCTGCACCAAAAGCTTCCACTATACTATTGCTCAAGTCTACCATAAAGACAATGTTTAAAAACGGAGGGAGAGGAAGAAAGAAGAGAGGAAAACAGAGAGAGAAACGGGAGGAGACAGAGAAGCAAGGAATCCCCAATCAGCCTGTTAGACTCTGCTAGATTCAGTTTTCAGAGTAAAGACTCTGAGCAATAGTGCCATCTTGTGGTTATGAATATGAATTACGATTAGTGCACTCAAGCTCCCCCTACACCCCCTGTCCCAGCCCGGGCCCCCCTCTCTCTCTCTCACCTACTCATGGTGTTTGCAACTGTGGGGACACAAACCATGGATTTTGTTTCCACCCTAGACAATCCCCTCTCTCCCCACACCTATCCCCCAAACTACTCCAGACTCTGCACCCCCTTCCACACACCTCTGGGCTGAGTCCATATTTGCCCAGTAGAAATACCTGCTATCTGATGTTTAACTCAACCCTAAGACTCATTCAACAAATATTTATTGTGCTCTTATTTTGTACCAGGCACTGTCCTAAGATCAGGGACCTGACTACAAATTAAAATATCTCCATTCATGCACTTTACATTTTAACTAGGGAGGCAAATATTAAACACATACATATAAAATGTAATGGGATATTGTAACAAGTACAGTAAAGGAAAGTAAAGCAGAGGATTCCAGGCTATTACAGATAGGGTAATTGATAAGCTACAATTTTTTTTTTTCCCAGAGACAAGGTTGCCCAAGCTGGTCTTGAACCCCTGGCCTCCTGCCTCAGACTTCCAAAGTACTGGGATTACAGGTGTGAATCACTGTGTCTGGTGCAGTCACAACTTTTAGCAGCAGAGATATCCGCTGATACCTGTGCAGAGGCATGGATGAGTTGAGGGAGTAGGGCAGGTGAGGGAAAGAGGAGCTGCAGGTACAAACACCAAAGCCATCTGTACAGACCTTCTCTGGGATGTGAGTCTAGAGTAGCAGCCAAAGAATATGATACTCAGGAGGTCATCTAGTGTTCTAGGTGCTAAGCCAACTTTTTTTTTTCCTTTTTGAGACAAGGTCTTGCTCTGTCACCCAGGCAGGAGTGCAGTGGCATCAACATGGCTCACTGCAGCCTTGACCTCATGGACTCAATTGATACTCCCACCTCAGCCTCCCTAGTATCTGGGACTATAGGCACATAACCCCATGCCTGACTAATTTTTGTATATTTTGTAGAAATGAGATGTTGCCTTGTTGTCCAGCCTGGTCTTGAACTCCTGGACTTAAGTGATCCACCCGCCTTGGCCTCCCAATGTGCTGGGATTGCAGGAGTGAGCCACCACACCCGGCCCAGAGCCAACATTTCTCTTTTCTCTATGTTTAGTATCCAAAGCTATCTTTATCAAAATCCACCTGCTAAGGCCCCCTAGCAGAGCATGTGGGGAGGCTCTAGGCCATTCTGGATTCAGGACCTTCTGGCTCCCTTCTGAATACAAAAGCTGACTTTTGACATGAGAAATCTGACACACTCCACTCTCTGAGTCCAGGGTTTTCTTTCCCAAATAGCTGGGCTTCTTCCTGTGGCCAGTCGTGATCCCACAAGCTTGCCTTTGCTTATATCAAAGACCCCAGATCTCCAGTTGAATGTCTCCACCAATAAATACATCAGAGTTGAAATTAAAAAGAGCAATTCTTTCAGAGAATAAGCCCAAGCTTTGGAGATCTGGTGTGTAGCCAGTTCTCATTCCAGGCCAGCCTGCTCTGTCCCTTGTTCATTTAATTTTCTAGGTTAACAAACAGAGCTAAACTTCCAAGTGTTCTTGCAGAATATCACCTGAAACATTATTTAGGGGAGGGAGGCAGGGTGCTGAGCTTTTTGTTTATTTCTGAAAGCTTGTATTCTATAGGTCAGGGAGTCAGTTGCTTACAAGTAAAATTGTCCCCAACTAGATTGCTCTATCAGCGTGCATTTGGGGTTGGCTTTTCTAGCATACGAGTCAACATATGAATCAGGCCAGGCGTGGTGGCTCACACTGGTAATCCTAGCGCCTTGGGAGGCTAAAGGGAGAGGATTGCTTGAGACCGGGAGTTCGAGATCAGCCTGATCAACATAGCGAGACTCCATTTCTAAAAACAATTAAAAAATTATCCAGGTGTGGTGGCATGTGTCTGTAGTCCTAGCTACTTGGGAGGCTGAGGCAGGAGGATTGCTTAAATTCAGTAGTTTGAAGTTGCAGTGAGCCGTGATTGCACTCCAGCCTGGGTGACAGAATGAGACCCTGTCTCTAAAAAAAATTTAAAAATTAAAATAAAAAAAAAACAAGTATGAATCAAATATATCCTGAGTGGAAACTGGGTGGACAAGCAGGCTGGTTCTATCAGGTTACTTGACTCAGAAAGTCAAAAATAGGCTGAGCGCAATGGTTCACGCCTGTAATCTTAGCACTTTGGGAAGCCAAGGTGTGTGGATCACTTGATGTCAGAAGTTCAAGGCCAGCGTGGCCAACATGGTGAAACCCTGTCTCTACTAGAAATACAAAAATTAGCTGGGCATGGTGGCACGTGCCTGTAATCTCAGCTACTCAGGAGGCTGAGGCAGGAGAATCGCTTGAACCCAGCAACAGACATTGCAGTGAGCTGAGATTGGGCCATTGCACTCCAGTCTGGGTGACAGAACAAGACTCTGTCTCAAACAAACAAACAAAAAGGTCGAGAATATCTGAGGCCTTTTCTTCAGTTTTACTTTATATTTTATACTTCTCGGGTATAAAATGAACATTGAAAATGTCCATTTTATACCCGAGAAGCCAAGTCAGGCAAGGCACCCTGGTAAATGGACCCAGAACTTTTCCCAAAGAGTACTGTGTAACCTTGATAACGAGACTCAAATGACTTCCACCAAAATAAAAAACAAAACAAAAGCCCCATTTGAATGTTAGAAAACATCTTCACACACACACACATTAAAAAAAAAAAGAAAGAAAAAGGGGGAAAAGAAAGAAAACATGTTCACAATGAATCTAGTCTTTTTGTTTTTGCGGTTTCAGCAGCTGCTTTATTTGGGTGTGTTCTTGACAGTCAATGGTTTCAGCGGGTTCTATCCAAGAGGAAGTTGGTCCTTTGAAGAGCAAGTGTGTGCACTGGACAATTTGAGCTGACGGCAGCTGCCAACTCGGCTTTTCATGCTGAGCTGTCTCTTGTTTAGGTCAGCTTGTCCTGGCAGATGCTATCCATGACAGTGCTTCCCTGCCTGGGCTTGGGGAGTGGCCCTCCTGGGAGATTCCTCTTCTGGCGGAGCCTGTACCTGGGCCTGTGTGCAGGTAAGGAAGGTACGTCATTGCTGCCTTGAAACGAATCCAGTGGATGTACCTGGATCAGAAGACACAGTGAACTCACCTAAAGTCAAATCATTGTTAACCAGGGCAAAGACTTACTTGTCCTCTCCCTGCCATAAGAAGCAGATCTACCAGCCACTGTCACCTCCCCAGTTAGGGCCCTCATGGTGTTGCACTGTGCATGGTTTTGTTTTTTGGAAGATGGGATCTAGAGTGTGAGAGGGGGTAGGGGAACAGCACTGGCAGCACTGGCAGCACTGGCAAGGGCTGAGAGCAAGGACATTTGGTAGCTGCCCATGGGAGTATAAACATTTCAGGAGGCCAGTCCGGCAGTGTGTATCGAGCCCAGAACTGTCCTGGCTTATTGTTATTTGTTAATTACTAGGGATTTTTAAGATTTTCCTTTTTCGCTCTCAAAGAATCCTGCTTTGGAGAATAAATGACACAGTCACCCAACATCTGGTGTGCCTTTAGGGAATGTATCCTAAGAATATGTACAATGAGGTAGATTTAGGGATGTTTACCACAGGGCTACCACGCTTAAAGAAAAGTTAGAGATAAGTTATGTGTTTAATAACAGAGAATTAACTAAATTAGTTAAATAAATTTTAGTACCTTCCACGCAGTAGAATGTTATATAGCCATTAAAATAAAATGTGGAAAAATATTTAGTATCATGGGAATATATACATATTATTAAGGAAAATTACCCAACACTGTATATTATCTATAGTGTTAAATATAACACTATTATATGTAGTGTTTAGTAATATATAATATATATAGTGTTTAGTCATTTAATATTAAGTACTATATATATTTTGTAATCACTATATATAGTAATTTAATATTAATGATTTTATATATATAAAATATCATACAAACCTAGTTTACAAAGAAAAAATATATACACTGAACAAAAGACTTAATGAATATACACTAAGCCATCAACAGTGGTTATCTGCAGGAAGTGGAAATAGAAGTATCATATATTGCTCGGCACGGTGGCTCACACCTGTAATCCCAGCACTTTGGGGCCGAGGCAGGCAGATCATGAGGTCAGGAGTTCAAGACCAGCCTGACCAACGTGGTAAAACCCTGTCTCTACTAAAAATACAAAAATTAGCTGGGTATGGTGGACATGCCTATAGTCCCAGCTACTTGGGAGGCTGAAGCAGGAGAATCACTTGAACCTGGGAGGCGGAGGTTGCAGTGATCTGAGTTCTCGCCACTGCACTCCAGCCTGGGCGACAGAGTGAGACTCCATCTCAAAAAAAAAAAAAAAGGAAATGTCATATACTTTTATGCTTTTTCTGTATTCCTAAATTTTCTACGAGGAATGTGTATGTCGTAGGCAGAATAATAACATCAAAGATGTCTACATCCTAATCCTCAGAACCTGTGAATATGCTAGGTTACATGGCAAAAGGGAACTAAGCCCACTGATAGAATTAAGGTTGCTAATCAGCTGCCTTTGAGAAGCGGAGTGTATCCTGGATCATCCAGGTGAGTTCAATGCAATCACAAAGGTCCTTAAAATGGGGAAGAGGGTGGCAGAATAGTGAATGTCATAGTGATGTGATATGATGTGAGGAAGGCTTGACCAGCCAAGGCTGGCTTTGAAGAAGGGGCCATGAGCCAAGGAATGTGGCAGCCTCTAGGAGGTGCAAATGGTAAGTGGATTCCCTTAGTGCCTCCAAAAGGAATACAGTCCTGTTGTACCTTGATTTTAGCCCAGAGAGACCCATTTTGGATTTCTGACCTCCAGAACTATGAGATAATAAATTTGTGTTGTTTTAATATCATACACTAAGTGTATGATAACTTGCTGTAGCAGCAATAGGAAACCATTACAAGACATTTCTTTTTTAGTCAGAAAAAAAAAAAGATTATACAAAGTCATTTTAAAAGAGACGATTGGGCTGGGCGCAGTGGCTCATGCCTATAATCCCAGCACTTCGGGAGGTCGAGGCAGGTGGATCACTTGAGGTCAAGAGTTTGAGACCAGCCTGGGTAACAGATCAAGGCCCTGTCTCTAAGGGAAAATGAAAAAATTAGCCAGGCGTGGTAGAGTGCACCTGTAGGCTCAGCTCCCTGGGAAGCTGAGGCAGGAGGACTGCCTGAGCCAAGGAGTTTGAGGCTACAGTGAGCTGTAATGGCACCACTGCACACCAGCCTGGGTGATAGAACAATTCCTTGTCTCACAATAATAATAATCATCCTAATAAAATAGAGGATTCGAAATTAGTCTTTGTAATCTAACTCAACAGCCATCCAGGGAGGAGGCCTGGCTCAGTCTTCTTCCTATAATCTGCATGAGGAGCTTCTAGAACTAGCTGGCTGTTGTTTTGTTATTGGCAGATAATAATAATATTTTCAATAAGTAAATAATCAAGAACTCCAAGCAGATTTAACCCAAAGTAAACTACCTGAAGGCATTTAATAATCAAACGCCCAAAGGTCAAGAATAAAGAAAAGACTCTAAAAGCAGCAAGAGAAAAGAAACAAATAACATGCAATAGAGTCCAAATATATGTGGCAGCAGACTTTTCAGTGGAAACCTTACAGGCCAAGAAAGAGTGGCATGACATATTTAAAATACTGAAGGAAACAAACGTTTACCCTAGAATAGTAATCTGGCAAAAATATCCTTCAAACATGAAGAAGAAATAAAGACTTTTTCAGGCAAACAAAAGCTGAAGGATTTAATCAATTCCAGGCCTATGTTACAAGACATGCTAAGGGAGGACTTCAATCAGAAAGAGAGGGACATTAATGAGCAATAAGAAATCATCTGAAGGTACAAAACTCACTGGCAATAGTAAGTACATGGAAAAACACAGAATATGATAACACTGCGACTGTAGTTTGTAAACTACTCTTATCCTAAGTAGAAAGAATAAATGATGAAGCAGTAAAAAATAATAACTACAGCAACCTTTCAAGACATAGTAAAATAAGATACAAATAGGCCAGGTGCAGTGGCACACGCCTGTAATCTTAGCACTTTGAGGTCAGGAGTTCAAGACCAGCACAGCCAACATGGTGAAGCCCCATCTCTAGTAAAAATACAAAAATTAGGGGAGTGTGGTAATGTAAGCCTATAATCCCAGCTACTCAGGAAGTGTGGCAGAAGAATCGCTTTAATCTGAGAGGCAGAGGTTGCAGTGAGCTAAGATCATGCCACTGCACTCCAACCTAGGTGATAGAGTGAGACTCTGTCTCAAAAAAAAAAAAAAAAAGATATGTAAATAGAAGTTAAGCCATAGAATTTTTATTAGTTTTCTTTTTGCTTGTTTGTTTATGCAAAGAGTGTTAAGTTGTTATCAGGTTAAAATTATTTTATTTTTTATTTAAAAAAATTTTTAATTTATTTTTATTAATTTTTATTATTTTTATTTTCATTTTTTTTTTAAGAGATGAGGTTTCACTGTTGGCCAGTATGGTCCTGATCTCCTGACCTTGTGATCTGCCTGCCTCAGCCTCCGAAAGTGCTGGGATTACAGGCATGAGCCACTGTGCCCAGCTTTTATTTATTTATTTTTAATGGAGTTTTGCTCTTGTTGCCCAGGTTGGCTGGTCTTGAACTCCTGACCTCATGATTTGCCCACCTTGGCCTCCCAAAGTTCTGGGATTACAGGTGTGAGCCACTGCACCTGGCCAAAATAATGTGTTATAAGATCTCATTTGTAAGCCTCATGGTAACCTCATAAATTAATACATAAAAAATAAAAAGCAAGAAACTAAATCATACCACCAGAGGAAACCACCTTCACTAAAGGAAAATAGAAAGGAGAGGAAAAAGACCAGAAAATAAATAACAAAATGGCAGGAGTAAGTCCTTATCAATAATAACATTGAATATAAATGGAGTAAATTCTCCAACCAAAAGATGTAGAATCACTGGCTGAATGAATGAAAAAAACAAGAGCCACTGATCTGGTGCCTACATGAAACACACTTCACTTATAGAAACACACATACACTGAAAATAATGGGATGGAAAAGATATTTCATGCTAATAGAAACCAAAAAAGAGCAGAAGTAGCTATACTTATATCAGACAAAATAGATTTCAAAACAAAAACCTATAAGAAGAGACAAAGAAGATCACTATATAATAAAGGGGTTCAGCAAGAGGAGTTAACAATGTTAAATATATATGTACCCAACACTGGAATACCCAGATATAAAAAGCAAATATTATTAGAGATAAGGAGAGAGATAGGCCCCCATACAATAACAGCTGGAGACTTCAACTCCACTCCTTCAGCATTGGACAGATCTTCCAGACAGAAAATCAACTAAGAAATATCAGACTTAATCTGCACTGTAGGCCAAATGGATCGAATAGGTATTTACAGAACATTTTATCCAATGGCTGCAGAATACACATTCCTTTCCTCAGCACGTGGCTCATTCTCAAGGATAGACCATATGCTAGGTCACAAAACAGGTCTTAAAACATTCAAAAAAATCAAAATAATATCCAGCATCTTCTCTGATCACAATGAAATAAAACTAGAAATTAATAATGAGGAATTTTTGAAACTACACAAATACATGAAAATTAATATGTTCCTGAATGACCAATAGGTCAATGAAGAAATTGAGAAGGAATTTGAAAAATTTCTTGACACAAGTGATAATGGAAACACAACATGCCAAAACCTATGGAATACAGCAAAAGCAGTATTCAGAGGGACAGTTGTAACTATAAGTGCCTACAACAAAAAAGAGAAAACACTTCAAATAAGCAATCTGATGATGCATCTTAAAGAACTAGAAAGGCAAAAGCAACCCAAACTCAAAATTAGTAGAAGAAAATAAATAATAAAGATCAGAGAAAAAATAAAGAACATTGAAATGAAAAAAATTAAAAAAGAACATCAAGAAAAAAAATTAGTGTTTTGAAAAGTTAAACAAAATTGACAAACCTTTAGCCAGACTAAGGAAAAAAGAGAGAAGATCCAAATAAATAAAATCAGAAATGAAAAAGAAGACATTATAACTGATACTGAAGAAATGCAAAGAATCATTAGTAGCTACTATGAGCAATTAGATGCCAATAAATTGGAAAATCTAGAAGAAATGGACAAATTCCTAGACACGTACAACCTACCAAGATTGAACCGTGAAGAAATCTAAAACTTGGACACACCAATAACAAGTAACAAAATCAAAGCTATAATAAAAAGTCTCCCACTAAAGAAAAGTCCAGGATCTAATGGCTTCACTACCGAATTCTACCAAACATTTAAAGAAGAACTAATACTAATCCTAGTCAAACTATTCCAAAAAGTAGTGGAAGAGGGAATATTTCCAAACTCATTCTACAACGTCAGTATTACACTGATAACAAAACCAAAGACACATCAAAAAAAGAAAACTACAGGCCAATATCTCTGATTGAAGCAAAAATCCTCAACAAAATACTAGCAAACAGAATTCAGTAATACATTAGAAAGACCATTTGTCATGACCAAGTGGGATTTATCTCTGGGATGCAAGGATGGTTCAGCATATATAACTTAATCAATGTGATACATTGTATCAACAGAAATAAGGATAAAACCATATGATCATTTCAATTGATGCTGAAAAAGCATTTGATAAAATTCAACGTATCTTCACGATAAAAGCCTTCAAAAAACTGGGTATAGAAGGAACATACCTCAACATGTTAAAAGCCATATACAACAGACCCACAGCTAGTTGTACTGAATGGGGAAAAGCTGAAGCCTTTCCTCTAAAATCTGGAACATGATAAGGATGCCCAGTGTCACCTCTGTTACTCAGTATAGTACTGGAAGTCCTAGCTAGAATAATCAGACAAGAGAAAGATATAAATGGCGTCCATTGGAAAGGAAGAAGTCAAATTATCTTTGTTTGCAGATGATATGATGTTATATTTGGAAAACCTAATGACTTCACAAGAAAACTGTTAGAACCGATAAATTTGGCAAATTTGCAGGATACAAAGTCAATATACAAAAATCAGTAGCATTTCTATATGCCAATAGTGAACAATGTGAAAAAAAATTTAGAAAGTAATCCCATTTATAATAGCCACACATAAATACCTAACAATTAGCTTAACCAAAGAAGTGAAATATTTGTATAATGAAAACTACAAAACACTGATGAAAGATTGAAGATGAAAGATTGAGGAAGACACCAAAAATGAAAAAATATTTTGTGTTTATGAATTGAAAGAATTAATATTGTTAAAATGTCCATACTACCCAAAGCAATCTACAGATTCAGTTCAATTCTTACCAAAATACCAGGGATATTCTTCACAGAAGTAGAAAAGATAACCCTGAAATTTATATGAAACCACAAAAGGCCCTAAATTGCCAAAGCTTTCCTAAGCAAAAAGAACAAAATTACATATTACCTGGCTTCAAATTATATTACAGAACTATAGCAACCAAAATAGCATGGTACTGGGGTAAAAACAGACACATAGACCAATGGAACAGAATAGAGAACCCAGAAACAAATCCACACAGCTACAGTGAACTCATTTTCAACAAAGGTGCCAAGAACATACACCGAGGAAAAGACAGTCTTCAATAAATGGTCTGGGAAAACTGGATATTCATGTGCAGAAGAATGACACTAGGGTGCTACCTCTCATCATGTACAAAAATCAAATCAAAATGGATTAAAGACATAAGTCTAAGACCTCAAACTTGAAACCACTACAAGAAAACATTGGGGAAAATCTCCAGGACTTTGGTCTGGACAAAAATTTCGTAATACCCCACAAGCACAGGCAACCTAAGCAAAAATGAACAAATGGAATCATCTCGAGTTAAAAGACTGCTGTATCTCGTTCTGGCATCAACAAGTAGAAGAACTGTATGATTATAGTCAATAAGGATACGGTCAACAAAGTGAAAAGACAACCCACAGAATGGGAGAATATATTTGCAAACTACGTTTTGACAAGGGATTAATCACCAGAATATATAAGGAGCTGAAACAACTCTATAGGAACAAATCAAATAATCCAGTCAAAAGATGAGCAAAAGTTTTGAATAGACATTTCTCAAAAGAAGACATACAAATGGCAAAGAGACATATGAAAAGGTACTCAGTATCATCAGTCATCAGAGAAATAATCAAAGCTACAATGAGATATCATCTCACCCCTGTTAAAATGGCTTATAGCCAAAAGACAGGCAATAACAAATGCTGGCCAGGATGTGGAGAAGAGGGAACCCCTGTACACTGTTGGTGGGAATGTAAATTAGTACAACCACGATGGAGAACAGTTTGGAGGTTTCTTAAACTAAAAATTGAGCTACTCTGTGATCCATCAATCCCACTGCTAGGTATACACCCCAAAGAGGGGAAATCATAGGATATCTGCACTCCCATGTTTGTGCAGCACTGTTTGCAATAGCTAAGCAACCTAAGTGTCCATCAACAGATGACTGGATAAAGAAATACTGGATAAATACTACTCCATTGTGTACATATACACAATGTACATGTGTACATATACACAATGGAGTAGTATTCAGCCATAAAAAGAATGAGATTCAGTCATTTGCAACAACATGGATGGAACTGGAGATCATGATGTGAAGTGAAATAAGCCAGGCACAGAAAGACAAACATCACATGTTCTCACTTATTTGTGGGATCTAAAAATCAAAACAATTGAACTCATGGACATAGAGAGTAGAAGGATGGTTCCCAGAGGCTGGGAAGGGTAGTAGGGGGTTGGGGGAATGGTTCATGGGTACAAAATTAGAAGGAATAAGACTCACTATTTGACAGCACAACTGTATGACTATAGTCAATAATAACTTAATTGTGCATTTAGAAATAAAAGAGGCCAGGTGCAGTGGCTCACATCTGTAATCCCAGCACTTTGGGAGGCCGAGGTGGGCGGATCACGAGGTCAGGAGTTCAAGACCAGCCTGGCCAACATACTGAAACCCTGTCTTAAGGTACAAAAAATTAGCTGGGTATGGTGACATGTGCCTGTAATTCCAGCTACTCAGGAGGCTGAGGCTGGAAAATTGCTTGAACCTGGGAGACAGAAGTTGCAGTGAGCCGAAATCATGCCACTGCACTCCAGCCTAGGTGACAGGGCAAGACTCCGTCTCAAAA